>NC_135720.1:126741114-127067989 GCF_964656455.1 Halichoerus grypus
GTTGCTGGATGCCAAAGAGGAATGAGGAACAGAGTGGTCTAGTCAACTTGATTGACGTCAGGCCGAAGTGGGTATTGGCAACCAGATGTCCTGACCACGATGCTCATAACACATTGCAACAGCCTTCAGTGAAAGGCACAAGCTTATGAAGCATCTGTGGTCATCCAGAAGACTCTCCAAATTAGAGACTGGGGGCGCAGCAGGCTTACTGTCCCATGCTGTGAATGGTAACATAGTAACAGTCTCAGGATAAAGCAACAATGCCTAAATCTTCATGGTAAACTTCAGCCTACAAAGATCCTAGGGATTTGCCCATATATTGCCCTGCACAAACCTAGCATGGCATTAAGATTTTGTAGCGGATTTCTGCAAACACATTTTAAATGTGTTTCTTCTTCTCCACTAGAACTTTAGGGTTACTCTTTTCCTATTGCATTTCTATGAAAAACGAAAAGGTTGATTCTTATCTTTCACCAGGGAGCCTTTCGGGTATATAAATAATAGTCATAGCCATGTGTGTTTGATTTATTGCTCAGACCATGGTAGCGTTCTGCATGGCCATTGGTGTTCGAGGTTTAAGGGTTGCATGTCTCCTAGTGGGACTATTGTATTTTAAGTACAATTCCTGTAACTCTTTTTATTCTTCCCCCTATATTTAATCTCAGATTATACCATAAAAGTAACCAGCTGCGGAAATGGGAAATGGAAGAGTGCCCAACGTCCTATGGAGTGGATAATCTGAAAAGGGTTGATAAGATCTTTTCAGTCTCAGCAGAGCAAGGCCAGAGGGCAGTGTGTGGTTTGCTTTATGCAAACCAGAGTGCTCACCTCTTGTTTCGCACCAGGGTCAGGCCTGTTAAATTGAGGACACAGTGTTCTGAAACTAGAGAAGCTGTCTCTTTTTAGTTATTAAGTATGAGCAAGCCTATTCTGCTTAATTACAAAAACATGATGATGCCAGAAATCTGATCAACTATCGGGAGATTGAAAATCAGGTTTCGGGCATGTCTATTTCCTCTGATGCATCCAATTCCATTGGAGGAACGTGGTATGGATAGGTTAATCTGGAGATGCCTCTAGGCAAATTCACTCCTTTGCAGAGGACTTGAAGCACCAGAATCATTTTACACCCATGGATTATTTGTGTAATACTTTTCCTTGGTAAGTTAGTTAATGAAAGGAAAGCCTCTAGAGAAAGTACACTTATATCTTGCTTCTTTATTGATCCATTTAATATCTTTCCTCTTTCTTTTGGGGGGAACTTAGTCTAGTGTATGGTGTTCTTGTCTGTGACAGCATGACTAAAATAAATCTCAATTTGGGGAGAGGGGCAGAAAGTATCTGGAGATATGTGTCCCTTACCCATCTCTGCCACTAATTAATTTTATCATTTCCAAGAGGCACCAAGCATTCTCCCTCCATTTCTCTGTTTGCAAGAAGGATCACTCATGTAGCTAAATTTCCAGGAAAGAGGGTAATATGTTACATATGGATAAGGAAAGATACTCAGCTGTGTAGCCAACTTACTTGTTCCCACACTGGCCACTTATATTCTCTATTTCTTTTCTCAATTCATTTGTTCCTTCTTTCCACAAATATTTTTTTGTATCCCAATTATGGGCCGAGCCCTATGCTGGGTGCTTTAATTCCATTTGTCATAGAATTTACATTTTACCAGGGAAGAGAGACAAATAAACAGGGCCAATAATAAAATGGTAGATGGTTTTATAGGAGAAGTATGGGGCACTTCAGGAGGACATGAAGCCTATCTAATCAAGTTGAGAGTCTAGGGAAGTCTGGAAAGGGACATTTAGACAGAAACTTAAAAAGGTAAGTGGGAGGCATGCAGAAAGCAAAGGAATCATCACATACTGAGGGCACAGGTAGTGAAAACGTGTCAAGGTGAGAGGTCATGTTCAAGGAAACACACAAGAAATTCAAAAAACATGGATAATAGAGTATGAAAGAGACAGTGTAAGAGATGAGGCTGGAGAAGGGCTTTGAAGCCTTGAACTGGGAGGAGAGCATCATCAGTTCCAAGCTTTGAATGGTACTTCTGGTCATGGCTTGGAGACAGATTGGGGGAAGTCAGGTATCTTTAGGGTGCTTAATAAATGTTTTCTGGTGCATAGTATCCTCTGAAACCCGAAGACATAAATATCTTACTAATCCCCACACTAGTCATTGGAAATGGATCCTTAGTCTAAAGTTTCATCTTCTTTCTTGTAGGAGTGTACTATGGAAGCATTTTAATTTTTTCTATGGCACCATTAAGAAAAGATGCTCAAATGGGAAGCCCACTCCCATGGGCATATCTAGGTTTATTGATTAATTTGTTTGTTAGTCATCATGACTGTCATTGTCATTACCTTCATTATAACATAGTCCCGTAGATGGGAGATATGGGTAAGATAAGCTTTGGTGACACATGAGACATATTAAGCTGAGTTATAGCCCCGCCCTTTTTCCTCCTCATTTAAATATTTGTACCAGGACCCTGTAACTGAACATTTCAGTTTTAGAAGCCCTTGCCTCTTGCACTGTTGGGAGAAGTTCTCCTGGTTATCTTCCCTTCTTTGTAAGCTGATTCATTTTCCACTGCTTTATATGTCCCACTAGTATTCACCAGTTTTGATATATAGTATATTGCTGATGCATTAAGTATCTGCTGTAATCTATATTCCTTTTTTGGCTTTCTTTAATTTAAGCCCTGGCCCCGATCAGATCATACTCTTTTAATTGTTTGGACAATGCTTGTCCCTGGTAGGGCAGCTCTGTGTCTCATTCTTACCCATCCTCAATAAATGAGGAAACAAAAAACTCAAAGGTTGGAATAACAACTTGGAGGACAGTGGCCTTTCTCCCCCGTCCCCTGCCATTCTTATGTTTTCCATATCAGCCCTATTTGTTTGTGTTCTCCGACAGCTCGTTTTCCAGAAACGAAAGTGGAAGACACAGGGAACCAGTATGTGACCATTTGAAAACAATAGAAATAAAATAAATTTACATGTGAATAGGGTAGGGTTCTCACAAAAAAATTAACTTTCTTTGAACCCTTCTAGAGCTTATCATAAATACATTTGGTTATGAACAATACAAGTCTTTATTTAGGAAAAACACTTGCTTCAACAACAAAAACTGTAACATAAAGCTATGTGAAGTAGAAATTATAATCTTCAGTGTTTTGATTGCTTCATTTACTTTATTAGCCTGAAAAACCATATATATATATATATATATATATATGTAACCGAAAAACTCTCTTTATCTACCTATCATCTATCTATCTATCTACTTATCTATCTATCTATCTATCATCTATCATCTATCTAGCTATCATCTATCCATCACATTCTATACACATGACTGGTAAAATCTTGAGGTCCAAAATAAAGAAGTTAGGAGAATTTCATATATCGTGAAAGGCTTCATTCATCAATTTATAAAGTCCTGGACTGAGGACTTTTTAAATAAAAGAGCACCATTAAAGCATTTAAAATATTTAATATACTTTACATAACCATTTTACACATATAGGGTCTTAGATTTAGTAGGAAACATCAAGATTATTTCAACCTTAATAGATGTATGAGTACTCACCACAACATTTGTAATAAGAGGTCACTTCATTTCCTCTATATTTCTAATGATGGGAAATGTACCATCTCCTTTGAAAGCCAGACATATTTTCAGACAAAATCTTCCTTTCTGTAATTTTCACCTGCTTGGTTTTTGTTCTGCTTTCCAAGGGTCTTAATGAATTCATCTAACCTCTGTCCCACCTGACAATGCTTCAGATATTTAGAAATGACTATTATATTTCCACTCTTTTTCCATCTCCTATTAAATACCCTTAAAATGTTTAACTGTTACTCAGAATTTTGTTGGTCAAAGATCTATTGAATTCAGGCACCCAGACCTGAACACAATGCCTCCAAGGTAGTCAGAACAGGACAGTGGAGAGTCAAAAGTCACCTTCTTTGCTCTTGAAATAACAACAAGAAAGAAAGAAAGAAAGGAAGGAAAAAAGAAAGAAAGAGAGAAATAAAGAAAGAAAGAAGGAAGAAGAAAAAGAAAGAAAGAAAGAAAGAAAGAAAGAAAGAAAGAAAGAAAAAGAAAGAAAGCAAAAGAAAGAAAGAAGGAAGGAAGGAAAGGGAGGGAGGTAGGAAGACAAAAAAAGTTTTTTTCATCTTTTCTGAGTAATTTGCAAAAGAAAATATCTGTTGGATTAACAACCATCCTTATACCTGTGGTTTTCTGGTTTCCCATTCTATTTTTGACTAAGATTTGCATCAAAAAAGATAAATATGATAAAAAACACAGACAAAGCAAAAAGGAATCAGAGAGAACATTGGGGTTTCTTCTTGAACATAAATACATAACGTTACTCAGATTAAAGAGCTTCTTGTAGGAGGTTTGCTCTTTAGGTTATTAAATGGAAAATAGAAACATTGTGCCCCCCCCACATTATCTTTTAAATGGAAAATCATTAAGAGAGTATCCTTTCACAAATATACCTAACTCACATTTCTATTTTGCCATTCGTTTTCTATTTCCAAGAAGCTTTTGGTAGACTATGCATTTAGCCACAAATATAATTGTTTCCCATACAAAGAAATCTCATATTAGTTTTGTGAGTTTAAAAGCACCTTCCCATCTCTTTTAAATTCCTGATCCTTCTTTTCCATGTTTAAACATCCTTCTAAGAGAAGGAATAACGAGTTTATCTATTCTTTGTGCTTACTCAGATTTAGGAGCAGTATAATTTCATATTTTTATTGTTTAATCAAAAAATTAATAATAAAATGTATTTACATCTAAGCTTCAGAATCTATTGGAAGAGTATAAAAGTTATCTATATGTCAAAACATTAAAAACACAGATTACACATCAACATCATGTACCTCTAATATGATATGCTGAGGACACATCAATTGCATGGCATTCTTGCCAAAAATGTATAATCTTAATGTGGTGATAAGAAAACATCAAATAAACCCAAACTCAGGGATGCGAGACTAGGATTCATTCTGCAAAATACACTATCAGTACTCTTCAAAAAACTATGTTAAGGTTATAGAACACAAAAAAAGATTGAGAGACTTGGACACTGGAAGAGACTAAGGAGACATAACCACATCTCATTGGATCCTGAGACAGAAAAAGGACAACAGTGGAAAGAGTGGTAAAATCTGAATAAAAGCTATAGTTCAGTGAATAGTATTGTACCCATATTAATTTCTTAGTTTTGATTGCAGTATGTTAACATCAGGAAAAGCTAGATGAAGAGTATATGAGGATTCTCCATGCTACTTTTGCAATTTTTCTATCACTCTGAATTTATTTTAAAATAAAACTTTAAAAAATCTTACTATTTTCTGAGTGTTCTATAGAGGCATGCTTATGCATATTTATTTTTCTCCTTATTTGAGGACTAGGTTTATTTCGTATTATAGATGGTGGCATAAAATCCTAACTAATTGAGATCTGAATGGGGACTGATGATCATGCAATTCGATCTCCTTATTTTTATAGACAAAGAAGACAGAGAGCCAGGGAAATGTGACTGAGCTGAGACCAGCATTCAGGAACCTTGACTTTTGGTGTAGGGTGTAAGTGTGTGTGTGTGTGTGTGTGTGTTTCCACATCATTCTAACTCCAGACTGAAGAGGGCTATTAGCAGAATTTATGATTTAATTACTTTAGACTTTTTTTAATTACAAAGAAAAACTTAAGTAATTTAAGAACTGTTTTGTACCTATAATCTACTCAGAGCTTGGTTTTTGATTTTGTTTTTATCCATAAAAATGCTAACTGGATTTGTGTTACTAAATGAAATTTAGAACTAGTGATATACAAACATATTTATCAAAGGCAAATATTATTTTATTTATTAGTGCTCTCTAATGGCATATAATTCAAGTATAATCAGTTGAATAAAATAGATTTCTTATTTTCTATTGATTGTTTCTTTGAATTTTCTGAAGATAATTTATTAACAAAAGTCTATCTCCACTATTATTTCCAACACATCTATTTATAGACATATTTTTCTTTTCTTAGTAAGTGAAAATGGAACAATTGAAGTTTTTTGAAGTTTTCCATAATTTTTACTTCAGCCATACTGAAGCAAGCCTCCTGATTGTTTGGGTTTTTTTTGTTTTGTTTTGTTTTTTTCTTTGCATATGTGAATGTGCATGTATGTGTTTTTCTTTTTCTTTTTTTAAAATTTTATTTTATTTTATTATGTTTTGTTAGTCACCATACAGTACATCATTAGTTTTTGATGTAGTGATCCACAATTCACTGTTTTCTTATAACACCCAGTGCTCCATGCAGGTATAAAGCCTTCGGCTCTTTTATAAAAATGAAAGCAAAAATTTAAAAATCCTAGGTGTGTCTAATCTAGTAGAAGTTACTAGGCTTCTAAATAGCAAGAGTATTTGGTTCATAGCAGCTTCATATTATATTCAAATAGTTATCCATGATCTTTAAAATGCAGTGTCCTGTTAATGTTAATAGTCATGCATCTAGGGTCTTTAACTGAAGTGTGGAAGAGGTAGTGGTTATTTACTAGTCATAGCCATTAACATAATACTGTGGCATAGTTCCTCTTCTTTACCTTACTTATTATTTTTACTGAAATATCATCAAGTATGAGAGAATATATTTGTGAATGTTTGACAGGTTTTTCCTATAGAAGGAGGCTTTCACATGCAATGCTAACTGCAATTCAATGTTGTCATTTTGTGGAGGCTGCCTGACATCTGATGACCATATGTACTGTTTTGTAAGAAACTGAGATGGAGGGAGTCTTTCCCAATAATATAGTCAAGCAGAAGGTTTTGCTTAAAAAACTGCCCAAAAGAGGATCAATAAAATTGATAAGCCTCTAGCCAGGCCAAGAAAGAGAGATGACACAAATTATTAATATCAGAAATCTAAGAAGGGACATCACTATAGATCCCATGGACAATAAAAGGATAATAAAAGAATACAGTGAACAACTCTATGCCCATAAATTTGATAACATAGATGAAATGGACCAATTTCTTAAAAGACACAATCCACCAAAATTTGAACAAGAAGAAATAGACAATCTCAATAGGCCTATGTCTTTAAGAAACTTAAATCAATAACTAATAGCTTTCCAAAAAGAAAGCACAAGGCACAGATGAGTGTGCTGGTAAATTCTACCAAACATTTAAGGAAGAAATTATACCAATTCCCTACAATCTCTTTCAAAAGATAGAAGCAAGAAAGGATACTCTCTAACTCATTTTATGAGGTCAGTATAACCCTAATATCAAGAAAGAGAAAAACATAATACAAGAAAAAAAATTACGGATCAATGTCTCTCATGAAGTTAGAAGCAAAAATCCTCAGCAAAATACTAGCAAATTGCCCATAAAAATGTATAAAAATTATATACCATGATCAAGTGGGATTTATCTCAGATATGAGAGGTTGATTCAACAATTGAAAATCAATTAATGTAATTCCATCATAGGCAAAGAAGAAAAATCACATTATTATATCAATAGCTGCAGAAAAAGCAATTGACAAAATCCTATACCCATTCATGACAAAAAACTCAGCAAACCTGGAAAAGAGGGGATCTTCCTCAACTTGATAAAGAACATCTACAAAAAATTTACCATTAACATCATACTTAATGGTGAGAAACTAGAAGTTTTCCAACTAAGATCAGAAACAAGGCATGTATATATCCTCTCACCACTCCTTTTCAACATAGTACTAGAAGTCCTAGCTAATGTAATAAGATAAGAAAAAGAAATAAGAAGTATACACATTGATAAGGAAGAAATAAAGTTGTCTTCATTTGCAAATGACAAAATTGCCTATGTAGAAAATCCAAAAGAATCAACAACAACAAAAAAACCTCCTGGAACTAATAAGTGATTATAACAATGTCACAGGAAACAAGATTAATATACAAAAGTCTATCATTTTCCTTTAGGCCAGCAATGAATAGGTAAGAATGTGAATTTAAAAACACAATACCATTTACATTAGCACCCTTAAAAATCAAATACTTATAATAAATTTAGCAAAATATATACAATATTTGTATGAGTAAGCCTACAACACTGATAAAATAAATAAAAAAAAAAAAACCTGAATAAATGAAGAGACATCCATGTTCATGGATTGGAAGACTAAATATTGTCAAGATGTCAGTTCTTTCCAACTTGTTCTGTAGGTTTAACACAGTCCCAATTAAAGTCCCATCAAGTTATCTTGTGAATGAATTTCAACAAACTCATTCTAAAGTTTGTATGGAAGGGCAAGTCAGCATAATATTAAATAAGACAAAGTTGGAGGACTGATACTACCCAACTTCAATACTGACCATAAAGCTATAGCAATTAAGACAATGTGATATTGGTGAAAGAATAGACAAATAGATCAATGGAATGGAATAGAGAGCCTAGGAATAAACTTAGATAAATATGATGAACTGATCTTTGACAAAAGAGCAAAGGCAATACAATAAAGAAAAGATGGTCTTTTTAACAAATGGTGCAGGAATAACTGTACCTTCCTGTGCAAAAAAATTAATTTAGATACAGACCTGATACATTTGTCAAAACCTATTGAATGTACTACTCCAAGAGTACGACTCCTGTAAAGTATGGACTTTGGGTGATAGTAATGTTAATGTAGGTTTATTGATTGTAACAAATGTGCCACTTTGGTGTGGGATATTGATAGTGGGGCAAATTTTGCATATGTGGGGGCATGGGATATATAGGAACTCTATACTTTCTGCTCAATTTTCCTGGGAACCTGAAATTTCTGTAAAAAACAACTTCTATTTATAAAGAAAACAGAAAAAGAATGCACTATTGATAACTAACAAACTGGGTGGATCTCAAGGATGTTATGTTGAGTGGAAAACGCAAATTTAGAAAGTCATATAAATTGATATACACATAGGATTCCATTATAACATTGTGGAAATGACAAAATTATAGAGATAGAGATAGAGATTAGTGATTGTCCAAGCTTAGAGATATTGGGTGGTAGGGGTTGGTTGTGGCTATAAAGCTCTGGCAGGAGAGACATCTTTGTGGTAATGGGACAGTTCTGTGTCTTGATTGCATGGTGGTTTTAGGAATGTACACATATGATAGAATGGAATAGAACACATGCACATACATTGTACCAATGTCAATTTTCTGGTTTTAATATGGTACTATAATTATGTAAGGTGTGTTACTATTGACAAAAACTGGGTAAGAGTGTACATGGAACCTCTCTGTATTATTTTGCAACTTTGTTGAATCTGTAGTCCATTCAAAGTAAAAAATTTAAAAACAAAACAAAATAAACAAAAAGGTGCTCTAGGTCTTGACTGGAAGTGACTTGGAGAGGTTTGAGGAGCCCTGTGGGGCATTCAAGAGGGATATTCATAGGATATCAACCTGTTGTCCTATAATATTCTATTAATTTAAAGGGCTTCTATGTTTGTGTTCATTCTTTCTTCCTCGTGAAGAGGCTAAGTTTTTCTCTTATTTTCAGAGATAGTCAACTTAGAAGATTCATCTTATTGGACAGTATGATTAAACTTCAGAAGGTAAATTGTGTTCTGGTCAGGATTCCCAGAATGGCACAAATCCAACTTTATATTAAACATTTGGAGAAGAAAAAAACATTAAATCCCAGCACCCATTACTCAGAAAGTGAAGCAAAGTGAAGGTGTCTTAAAAACATAATTACTAACTAAACAAAGAAAGGCTGGAGCAATGCTCAAAGAATTCATGTTTGAAGTAGTGGATAATCCTGTAATTGCCACTTCTCAGAAAAGTTCTGTGTAAATGTGGAAGAAAGCCGTTATTTAAATCATGGAACATTACACATCAAAGCTGTTTCTGTCAAGGATGTTTAGCTGCTTTAAACATTAAAAAAAGAAAAAAGAAAAAAGAAAAGGACAAGAACTTAGGTCCAAGATTTCAGTTGAAGCTGAAGGAAGGAAAGGAAAAGAAACTTGCTTTGTATTTCCAAGCGCATTCTTTTCTAGCGCATGCGCGCGCGCACACACACACACACACACACACACACACACACACATGTAGTTCTTTGTGATGAGTTAAGATGTAAAAGCAACATTTCCTAGTGAGAGCTAACTGTTTTGCATCTGTCTTTTCCTCATTTTTATGTTCCCAATATGGTCTCTTTCACGTGGATCTCACACACAGGGACAGGCAAGTAAAGTGTAAATTTGATTATGCCATTTGCCTCCTTAAAATCTCACAAATGACACCACATTATACCTTTTTAACTTTTCAAGACTTTAATGTGAAATAGAATCCCCTGTCAAAATATCTCCTCCTATTTCCCACCTCTACCTCTTTCAAACCTGGTTCTCTAGTAATTGCAAATTCAGTTGTTTGCTCTTTAGGACAGCGTGTTGTTTCACACTGTAAGGTATTGGACTTACTTTTCCTTCTTTCTCCATGCTCATTCCTTCCCCAATACACACAGGCACTCCTCATTCCCTTGTCCTAGTCTGTTCGGGCTTCTCTAACAGAATACCATAGGCTGGGTGGCTTATAAACAAACAACAGAAATTTATTTCTCACAGTTCAGAAGGCTGAGAAGTCTAAGATCATGGTACCAGCACATTCAGTGTCTGGTGAAAGCTTGCTTCCTGGTTCATAGATGGCCACCTTCTCTGTGTCCTCATATGTCAGAGGGGCAAGGGAGCTCTCTGGGGGCTCTTTTATAAGAGCACCAATCCTATTTGTGAGGGCTCCACCCTCATGATGTAATCACCTTCCAAAGCTCCCATCTCCTAATACCATTACATGGGCCTTAGAATTTAACATGTGAATTTGGGGGGAATACAAATATTCAGTCTATGGCACTAAGGTAACTTTTACTAGTACTCATACCTGAGTGAGCCATCCCTGAGCCCTCCTGGGTGTGTTGGTGTTCCCAGCACCTCTCTATCAAAGCCCTTACAAGGAAGAAAAATTACCTAATGACTCATCAATCACCCCCTTTAGACTGAGACTCCCTAAGAGAAAAGGCCACATTATCCACATTTCTCAACAACTCAGCACACAGTATACACTTAGTGAATAAAATGAAATTAACCTTTCTGGTGATAATACTTCCTTTTTTATGCTTTATTGACTCAAGAAGCAGTCTGTTGGACCCCAGGAAATTTTGGGAGCTAATTATTTTGTAATATATTTATATTTTAGTGTTCCCCAGGAAACTCTTTGATGTTACTTGTATGATCTCTGTGATGCTCCTTTAGCAGTAATTGGACTTCACTATGAATTTCTATGAGGTCTCTGGTCATAGCAGACTTTCTGTAGAGAGAATAGATTTTTGGCCATCAAGGCATCTTTGGTGTTTGTAAATATCCAAAAGTTGTCCACAGGGTTTTGGGCTATGTGCATTTTGGTGGGAGAGAATCTATACTTTTCTTGAGAAATTCCAAGTAGTCTGGAAAGAAGGAAAGAAAAAAAAAAGGAAGAAGCTAAAGAAGTTACCAAATGGGAGTGAAGGGTAGATGTCTAGGGAATGTAGGAAGAAAGAAGGACAGAAGCTCAAAAAGTGTAGAATGATACATAAAAAGAAAGTGAATAGGGCCAGGGAGAAATCTCACTGAATCAAAACTTGTCCAAACTTAGATGTAGCGTGATACTCAGCCCCTCTTTTGGGGAATATTTAAGTGTGAGCGTAAATATATTCTTTTCCCAACCAGAGTGAGAAAAACCAACAGAAGGTTTAAAAGAAGATAACACTCAAGAGCTCCGTGTCTGGCTAAATACTTATCTTTCTAAGTCATAGTATCCAATGGCTATCACTAAAGTATTTGTGACATACTTGTTTTTGATCAAATGTATATACAATGTTTAGTACCTGAGCACAATTATCTCCAGAAAAGATATTTTGTGATCAAGAAACTGAGGTTAAAATATCGAAAGCTTAATTTCCTTTTGAAATGCCCATGACCAAGATGAGGACAAAATTCTGTTTCATCCCAGTGACTGGAACATGAGACTCCATGAGCATGCCCGTGTGTGACCTGTGCAGACATTTATTTTATTCTAGGAGATGTCCTCAGATATGACAGTTTCTGTAGCTCAGAGGAAGTGGCCATCAAACCTGAGCCAATAGAGACTTAAGGGATTTCAAGTTCCAGAGGAAAGGGGAGAAGTGAGAAAAAGAATATCTCAGAGGTCTACCTTAACTAAGCTCAATTAATTACAAAACAAACTAAAACTTAAATGACCTGGCAGTTTTAACTCACTGTTGGGAAAAAAAAAATCAAATCAACAGATTTCCAAAATTCTAACTTAAAGAAGGAAAAGTACAGCATTTATAAATAAAAGCCAAGACATTTATTCAACCCCAAAACTGCATTGCCAAGCAGCTTTGAGGATGTTCACTAGGCTGCTGTTTGGTTGAATGCAGGTTGAAGACTTTTGACTACAGATTTAATTTGCTAGATTCACAAATGTGTCAATCACTCAAGTAAGGAGGCCATGTAGAAGTATTTTTAGCAAACATTCTTAGAGTGAGCACCTTAATTTGTTGTCTTATAAAAGATCAAGAACAGCAGGGCATGCTTGCAAACATTCTAATTTTACACACGTTTTTAATACCACGTGTTTCATAAAAACCTTACAGAATAGTTACATTTTGTTAGTAATGGTCCTTCATCTCAAATCCCTGGAGGGTTCTTTATTCTGGGAAAAGAGTGTCTAGGCACCCCTGGGTACTATTTAGAAGGAATGACTGCGTGATCATCTACTCCTGTGTCAGTTCAAGTTAAAATATTTTATGGCACTGTCAAAATTTGGTCAATAGCAAATAACTTATTGTCATAGTCTATTGCAATAACAAGTAAGTATTTGTCAATAGCAATGCAAAGAATAGCTTATCCATTCTGAGTCTCGGTGTGGGTGATGCTAAATCAAATGTCTACAAAGAGAAGAAGAGAGGAAGATATTCTAAGATTAAATCTGGTTATGGAAGGCATTTGATATCTCTGTCAATGGGAAGATTCATGCTCTTAAATAACAGAAAGAGAGCTTTGAGGAAGGAAGAAAAATAAGTATTGGAGTGAGGATTTTCTCAAATAGAACAAAGGAGATTTTTTAAGAGTCCTCAAGTTGGAAGTGTATTTGAAATAGTTTATGGAATGATTTCATAATTTATTCTGCATATAGACTCTTAGAGTGAGGTTATATTTGTGATGTAAATTTTAATGAAAATGATGATGTTTTTGAGGTCACAATTGCCTGGCATAGAGGAACATTTTACAGAATCAATCAGAAGCTCTTATTTTGATTTCCATGCACGTTGGTGTCACCTTGCCCCCTTCACCTTGTGATGGTCCAGGAAGAAAATGTCTATACCCAAGCCATTGCTGGGGACTCTAAAAAATGGAGAAGATATTTGCATGCTCCTTGTCCCTAGATGTCAAATTCATTTTACAGGACTCTCTGCTGAGACTTGGCAAAGTGCTCTCAGGCACTGATTCCCTGAAGCATGGTCAGATCATAAAGTTTGAGCATTGGAATAGAATTTGGGATTATCTAATCTCACATCTCTCTTTAAAATAATACTCTGGACTTCAGCCTGTGTGCTGGCACAGCAAGCACTCTCTAAGAACAGGACTCTATCTTCTTTCTGGGGCAGAATTTTCATTGATGTTAAGGCTCTAAGTGTCAGAAAGATGTTTTTCTTTCTATTGGTATTGCTTCCGACCATAATTACATCTATCTACTTTTCTCCATCACAGCCCTTTAAGATAGCTATAAACTCCCATCCAAGTTTCTCCTATTTCTCTTTATAATGTCTCCATAGATAGTGTGGTTTCCAGACCTTTTCTCATGTTGGTGACCCTCTCCTGAACATAATTCAGTTTTTCATGGTAGCTCTTTGTAGCTAGAGACTTATCTTCCACATGTATTTTGACCATCAGTAGCCAAGGATCCTCACCTTTATTTATCCAAGCACTATAAGGGCAACATGGGTTTGTCTCTCTTACTTTTTAAAGATTTTTATTTATTTATTTGAGAGAGCGATAGCATGAGAGGGGGAAGGTCAGAGGGAGAAGCAGACTCCCCGCTGAGCAGGGAGCCTGATGCGGGACTCGATCCTGGGACTCCAGGATCATAACCTGAGCCAAAGGCAGTCACTTAACAAACTGAGCCACCCAGGCGCCCAAGGGTTTGTCTCTGTTATAATCAGTTACATATGACAAAGATTTATAGGGGCACAAATGACGTGACCTCTAGAAAGAGTGAGCCAGGCCTCTCTTTTTTTAAAACAAAAACTGGGACAGTGGGGACATTATCATTCCAGAAATTGTAGAGCATAGACACAGGCATGAGCCCCATTAGGAGAAGCAGAGCACATGGGGTAAACTTGAAACAAAGGATGTTGCATAGTCGTTGTAGAAGAAATGAAACACTATCTCAGAGGCTGGCTAGAAGAAAACTTTATTGAGTAAAAATATAATTTTTTAAAAGATTTTATTTATTTGTTTATTTATTTATTTATTTGAATGAGAGACAGTGGGGAGGAGAGGTGGAGGGAGAGGGAGAATCTCAAGCAGACTCCCCACTGAGTGGAGAGACTGACATGGGGCTTGATCCCAGGACCCTGAGATCATGACCTGAACCAAAATCAAGAACCGAATGAGCCACCCAGGTGCCCCTGAGTGAAAATATAATTTTATTCCTAACAACAACCAACTGCTATTTTTAAATGTTTCACTTACTTGTTTTTAAATCCTTATCACAGTCCTGAGAGGAAGTTATCCTTATCCTTATTTGACAAATAAGGAATCTGGAGCCCAGAGTAGTTATGTCCATGGCCAAGGTTACACAGTGAGATAGTGGTGAAGCTGGACTCCAGGCAAGTCAACTTGATTCTGGAGAATGTGATTATAATCCAAGTGCACCAAGCCTCTTACATATGGTTTCCTCATCTTGGGATTAATCCAGGGGTCTGGGGGCTGCCCTGAGTGTGAAGACCAAGTTTAGTGACCCAGAGCTGATTACAAGGATGGACTATAAGGGTCTGGGAGTGGTGGAGCCTGAAGTTTACTATTGACCTGCAAGGGAATTTACTATCATGCTAGTCAAGTGACGTTACTGGATTCAGAGAATAACATGAGGTGCCTTGTATCAGACAAACCACGCATCACCCTTTGCTTCCTATCTCTTAAAGGTTAGCATTAATCGTGGATTGAAAAATAAAATTGTACCAAAGGAAAAATCTCTCCTCTATCCATGCAAAAGGAAGGATCAAGGACGCCTGGGTGGCTCAGATGGTTAAGCATCTGCCTTCGGCTCAGGTCATGATCCCAGGGTCCTGGGATCGAGTCCCGCATCGGGCTCTCTGCTCCTTGGGAGCCTGCTTCTCCCTCTGCCTCTCTCTCTCTCTGTCTCTCATGAATAAATAAATAAAATCTTTTTTTTTTTTAAAAAGGAAGGATCAAATCTTTGTAATTAGAAATACGAAGATTTTAAAATAGCCTGCCCAAAACTGACAACTCAGCCCGCTTTAGGAATCACAATTAGAATTAATATTCAAGTTGCAGTTATTATGTGCCTGCTACTGTTTTAAGGGCTTTTCATGAATTAATTTATTTAATGCTCATAATAACCCCATGAACTGAATACTAATTTTTCTCCTCATTTAAAGTATGGGTAAACTGAGGCACGGATAGGCCTTTTTTTTTCTTTTTTTTTTTTTTTTTAAGCAGCTTGTCCAAGTCACGTAGTAAGTCACAGAGCTGACCCTTGGACTCAGGTGTCTCTCAAGCTCCCATTCTCTTTGTCCCTACATTATAGACTCCTTCTATTTGGCATGGTAATATTTTTCAATCTCTTGCTAGGTATTTCCTTGGGAAAATGCTCCTGTGAGACATCAGGATAAGCCCCCACTGAACTTTAGAGTTGAACCCTATCCTGTGTGACCAGGGAACACTCTGGTTCCGGGCTGGGAGTTTTATTTATTTTATTTTTTTAAAGATTTTATTTATTTTTTTGACAGAGAGAGACATAGCGAGAGCAGGAACACAAGCAGGGGGAGTGGGAGAGGGAGAAGCAGGCTTCCCGCAGAGCAGGGAGCCCGATGTGGGGCTCGATCCCAGGACCCTGGGATCATGACCTGAGCTGAAGGCAGACGCTTAACGACTGAGCCACCCAGGCGCCCATGGGCTGGGAGTTTTAAACCTTGAGTGTTACTAAGTAATTCCCTTCCTATTTTTTGTGTTGCTTGTTTCTTACAGAGTTTCTTTTTGAAGAGGTAACTGACGCCCAAATGATTTCGCGTATTTCCCTAAGAAGTCCGCTCTACAGTAGCCATCCATATTCCGGCTATTGTAGGAATTTTTTTCTAGAACTTATTTAATTTTCTTAATTTCACCTTTTCTTAATTGCCACCTTTTAAAAATTTCACTGACCTCAATTTCCATTAAAAAAAAAATCTTCCCCTGAAAAATTATTCCTCCACGTATTTAGAGGTTTCATTATTTGAGGAATACTTAAAGGGATTATCTTAATGATCATAATAATCATAAAAAACAACAACAAGTTTCAGAAGAAATGAGTAGAGAAGTAGTTTTCACTTTGGTCTATTTGCTTTTTTTCTTTCTTCCTCCTTTGCTTGGCCTATGTTTATTGAACTCTGTAGAATGCCAAGACAGCATTTGTAAAGGGGGATTTATTTAACTGTGGGTGTGTTGTACAAATGCAATAATGTGGCCCAACTCTTGTTTAATTTTGAAGGCTTTCTCCTAGACAACATTGCTCATAATGGACGGTTCAAGCCAAATTATCCATTATTGTTCCCAAAGTTTACAATTAAACTATCGATCAAAACTGGCAGTGATTTCTCCAGCAGCCTGAGCATAGAAGCTGCTGAATCGCATCAGGACCCGAGTGTGTGGAGGCTGAAGAAGGGAATGCAGACACACAGACGGGAGACTGACAGACAGACACGCCCTCCACCAATCACCCTGGGATCCAGCCCTTGGTAATTTTTCTTGAGCCAAGAAACAGGCTGCAACCATGGGTACGTAGTGTGCGTGTATGGTTTTAATAGCCAGAGGTCCCCGCAATTTGTGACCCCTATCCTTGGCTGTAAAAATTGGAGTTTAACAGGTTCGGCTCCATAGGGAACCAACCTCAGCTTTTAGGCTCCTTCAGACACTGCAGAATGCATCTTTTCTGGGGAATTCCACAATAAAATGACTGTTATTTATCATTACAAACCTCTTTATCATTTAGTCAATAAAAGGCCTCTCTTTCTCTCACTTTTTTTCCTGTGGCGTGCTCAGAGTCAGAAATCGGTATTAGTCTCCCCTGGCCTGAAGGCAGGAGATGTCAAAAGCTAAATCATGATCTACCCTGGCTTCCTGGCTAAATTGTGTATGAAGGCCTGAGGCAAAAAGGTGCACATGCTCATTATTTGAAACAGAGATTTCTCCCCCCTTTCTTTTAGTTTTTCTTTCTTTTCCTCTTTCTTCTTTTTACATATTGAGACATATAATAAATACATGTATGACTCAGAAGACATCGGACATGAAACAAGGCAACAAGAACTTAACGTGTCACCTTCATAAATTTTCTGATCAGGAAATAAAAATGTGGATTGTCATTTAAACAAAAAAAGAGCAGTGGATTTCACCTCTTGAACTTTTTGATCATAGTGGGGGGGGGGAAGGGTGTTGTTTATGATTGAGTATCGGTACTAGGTGGTTTCAAAATGGAGAGCAGAACTCAAGAAAGGCAGATTTTTAGCTAAGCATTATTGGTGTTATTTTTATTTGCACAGAGAAGCAAACGCAGAGTTCCTAGTGTGGACAGGTAAGAAGGATCCTTTGCTTTGCATCTGCAAACAAGTTTTGCCTCTAGGATTCCCTCACTTCCTATAGCTCCTTCTGTGGCAGCCATGTGGTGTGAGGTACCAGCATCTCAAAAGGTCAACAGCAATGTCGAGGTAAAAGTGTCTCTGGACAGAATGCATCCGGGGTACTTCCTGCAAAGCCAAATATCCCGAGTAAGGTCGGAAGCATCACACTGAACATAAAGTACAATTTGGTGGACTTAGACCTCCTTTTCATTGAATTGCTGTGGGGATGTGCTCTCTCCTGATTTTTGCATGTGCCAAATAAAGACAACACTCCACAGGGGTATGAGTATTTTTGTTTCTTCATTGTCTTATTTATTCAGCGCATAATCTGAGCTCATCCTAGGTGGTGGGTACTATGCCCGTGATGGGAATACGGCTGTGAACAAATAAGGGGATATCCAGCACGATGAGATGGACCCGGGAAAATCTTTTAATGACTGCAGTTATATAGAGCCATGGCCAATTCTTTCATTTATAATAGGTCAATTTACAAATGAAGAAATAAAATTTCATGGTATCTCTGATGCTAAAACCTTGCTATTTCCCCCGTCTATATAATTCCTAGAGGAAATAACATGTAGAAGTATAGAAACCGATATTTTTAGAGCTGAAAATACTTTAGAGAGACTCTTGTTCAATAGTCCTGTTTTATAGGGGAAGAAATTAGGGCTTCAGAGATTAAACAACAAACAAAAATTGTACAAACCTTCAACTAGCAAGTGCAGTGCAGGGGTTGAAATTTGGATTCCTGTCCATATGTCCTTTACAATATCTTCAGTCTTAGGCTTTTCATATAGCACTTACTGGTGATGCATTCAAAGTTTGCTTGATGATGGCAAGAAGACAGAGCAAAAATGTTGTCTTGATTGTATCAAATAGTTGGATATATTGTTATCATTTGCTCATCTGAGTTCTTAAAGATAAGCAAGAATGTAGGTATAGGGTGGCTCAGTTGAGGAATTCAGTTGAACTACAGATTATATTAATTTTGGAATATATATATATATATATATTTGGAATATATATATATATATATATATATATATATATATATATATATGTATTTTTGCTTCACTTTGCTATTGGGCATGCCCCTAAAAGTATTGATGCTCACTTATTATCCTTGACACAACATGGACTAAGATTAAAAGTATCTGTTTTAATTCTGCCCTTCTAGGCTTGTTTGGCCTATGAGCTGCTCTTTGACATAATCTCTAGGATAGAACAATTGTATAGGATTCAAATCTGTAAGGCAGAAGAGCCAATCCCAAAACTAACGTAGTCTTAAACAGGCCCCTGCTAATCTTTGAGGCTATCTCAACAAGTTTTGGGGATAAACAGATTACGTTGTAGGAGCCCAAGAATGTGTACAACAGAACTTCCATTATGATGAAAAATGATGTGAAGTCAAATAGTTTCTCTGCCTTCTCACCAGACCATAGGACTGGCCAAAGAAAATCAACCACAGTTTAAAATCTTCCAGGTATTAATTTACTTGTATTCGAAACAATGGGGAACATTTCAAAATATTTACCAAAAAAAAAAAAAAAAAAAGATTGCTTCTAGACTGAAACCTTATATTCTCATCTCAGAGTGATATCTTATGACAGGTTACTAACCATTTAAAAATGAGATTGTTTGTGATAAGGACACAGATGGAAGATTTAGCAGCACCTTGTTGCAGACAGTACTAAACCATTTGTCTATTCTTCTGCCCTGAGTATGATATTCAAATCAAATCTTGCCTTTAAAGCATGCAGGATTTAAAAAAAAGAAAAGAAAAAAATATATTTTTGCACCTCTCATCTTTTTTCCTTTTTCTTTTTTGTTTTTGATGTGATTAAGAGAAAAAGACTGTAGCTTGGGCCTACCAGCTCTAACTTGCAAACTACAACAGCCTTTATGTTCTCAGTAATTTAAAAAAATTATTCAAATTTTTTCTCAAACTTATAATTAGGCCTCTTCTATCATTTAATTCTAAATCCACATCTCTTAGGTATAGAGCAGTGGCTCTTCCATACAGCCAATAAATAAAGAACTCTAAGAGTATCCATGAGTTGATTTAGATGTCTGTCACTTTATGTCGTAAGTGCTTATTTTAAACTCAGATTAAGCATGGGCTTCCTTGGCCACAAGTGGCATGGTGCTTAAGCATGTATGGTCCAGCTGCCTAATGAAGTAGGCAGATACCTACCTCAGGGTGGCAGACTGGTCAGTGACATTGGAGCACCTTTCTTAAAACTGATGAATGTATTTATGGTGGACAGTCATTAAAGTAACATGGCGGCAGGGCGCCTGGGTGGCTCAGTCCATTAGGCATCTGACATGGTTTCGGCTCAGGTCATGATCTCAGGGTCATGAGATTGAGCCCCACACGGGGCTCCGCACTGGGCATGAAGCCTGCTCAAGATTCTCTCTCCTTCTCCCTCTCCCCTCCCCCCACCCTCCTTCTCTAAAAAAAAAAAATAAAGTTAGCATGGTGGTTTTCTGTAGTGGGGTCGGAGGGGACTGCTTCTGCCATCATGTGTGGGTGCTGGGGTAGTCTTCACTGAGACCTGGGCCCCCAGCTCTGCCTTAGTGTGCCCTGATTCCCTTCTGAGTGTGAGCTCTTTGAGAAAAGGGTGTTTAATAAGTACTTTTTGGATTAAGTCAAGTTTGGCATCTTGATGGGCAGAGGTAGACTGTTCACACTGATAATACACCGAATCCTAACGGAGATGCTGTTTGGAATATTCTATCTTCAAACTTTTTCAAATCCCAATATGTAACTTCATAAAATTGTTGATGGACTACACTTCTGAGATGGATGAACAAGGGTTGTTCATACTTAGGTTCCCAAAGATGGTAATAAATTTTAAATATTTAAAAAATACCCAGCAGGATTTTAGGTTATTCTGGCTAAATACATTTTACATTATATACACATAAAATGTTCATGTGTGTTTTATTGAAAGTTCCCTTAATAATCACTATAATTTACACAGTCTGGAAATTCCTTTAGAACAGAGTAGTTCTACTTTCTGGTAGGTGCTACCATTGTACTCAATGATTATTTTCCCTTCCAGGGAAAAGATACGCACCCCCCACTGCCGCCTGAGTGTTTACCTCCTGTAGGCTCCAGAAGTAGGGCTTAGTTATGTGATTTGCTTTGCCAATGATAAGCGAGCAAGTAGTCATATGACACTTGTGGTGGAAACTCGATGAACCATCGAGTGTTCTTGCCAATTCTCTTGCTTTTTTTTCTCTGCCATGAGAACAGTATGTCCCAAATAAAGAGTGCTCCTTCACTCCAGAATTTTAGATTGCACGACGAAGAACCACAAAATCTTTAGCTTCCAACATTCGACACAACTGAAAAATAAAAGTTGTTAAAGGCTACTCACATTTTGAGGTATTGTTTTGTAGCAAAAAATAACTATTATCTTAATTAGTATTCATTTTAAAAAAGGATAATTTGATTTCCAAAACACAGAGATACAAAAAAGAGATACAAAGGAGAAGAAAAAATAAACAAAAAGGGTCCTTATTCCAGAGCACAGATAACCTTTGTTAATGTATATTTATAGTTTAGAAAATTCAAGAAGAGTTTATTTTTAATATATAATTTAATTATGTTATGGTAATATGTGCCTTTTACTGTATTTCTTTAAATATATTATGTGATAGTTATATAGCATTATCAAATTTGTCCTCATTTTTTTATGTGTAGTTTACTTGACATTACTGTGTGGTTAATATTTGAAAGAGAAAAATGATGACAAATGGATATCTTACTGTGTTTATTATTTACTTTTCAAAACTGAGTATACTGCCAATGTTTATAATGTCTATATTAAGGAAACATGTTTCTCTACAAGAAAATTGAGACTTATTATTCTGATATTGTTTTAATTTATTTCCTATAAACTAAAATAAACTTCCATTCCTTTGTAATGGGAATGACTTTGTTTGCTTTGTTTATGTTTTGTTTTGGCAAATAATCATTTGAGAATTTAAAATTGGCCTGACACTTTATTCCAAAAGATGGGTTTCTTCAGAGAAATTTCACTACAATTCCACACCTAACTCTTACATACAAATCTTTGTGGTGGATTTGCAAAGTAATGCCAGCAGAAACTCTTTCTTTTTATTTCTCAATTTTTTCACTCTTTATATCTTGCTTGTCAATAGATATTTAATTGTGAGGGTCCATTGCATTTTCTGCATGCGTGTTGCTGTATGCATAGAGTACTACTGTTGTAAACCTTTTGTTTTAGAATCACTGAGGGACCAATACCTGCTGGTGATGGGCTAGGGTGATCGAGGATATTCAGAGTGTACGTTTCAGAGCTGGACCTCGTTTTCAAGCATTCTACATACAAGATATAGATGGATAGATGGATATATAGGTATAGAGGTAGACATATAAAATAAATAAATAAATATATATAATAAGTTCTGTGCATTTACATATATTATAAATAAATTAAGAGTGAGTTTGAAAAGTATAAGTTCCTATCACATTGTCTTGGACTGTGATCATCCCAGATCTTGTACTTATTTTAAACATCATCACAGCTGATAGAAGACTCTTCCTAGAGCAGATTATTGTACTTAACACGATATCTAGTGCAGTTTTCACCACTGAAAATGTCCAATTTTGTATATATGTACCATCACTCCAAATTCCTTATAGTCTTTGAGGACAAGAGCTATGTCTTTTTCATCTATTTGTGTGCATCTCTTAGCACAGATCTTGGCTTATAGTGAGGTTTAGTTAATAATACATTGTAATTATGATAATGTGGTATATTATTAATACAGTGGGCCAATCAGAATTACAAAGAAATTCAGAAGCTTTCCAAGTAATTTTTCACCGGGTGTGCCCAAGCAAAGTTAAGATGTTCATTTATCGGAGATTTCAGAAAGTGGACCCATATACTATGAGGCTGGTTAAACTAAATGACTTATACAGTTTCCTCTAACTGTTTTCTGATTCAACAGGTAATAAATTTATTGGTAGGGATGGTGTTTTATGTTTCTTGGTATCACTAGTCTCAAGTTTTTTCCTTCATGGCAACTGCTCAATAAATATTGTGGAATGTAATGATAGGAGGCCCCTCAGATAAGACAAGATCAAGAATAGCTCAAGGGCTCACTTGTGGGACTGAGAAGAGCTTAGCCTTCAGAAAGAACCGATGCAAAGTGGTGCCTTTCAAAGGGGTAGGTGATGGGAGGTGGCTGGGCTCAGAGGTGCAGATTTAGAAAGGAGATTATAAGTTTGATCTTGGACTTGTTGAAATTGCTGCTCTGGGAGAAGACAGACAGTAGGTAACTGTGTAATGGGTCTGGAGTTAGAAGGGAACTCTGGGTTGGGAATCTGTAATTTGGTAGGCCTGAGGTCCAGTCTTGGCTCCAATTGACACTGACTAGTTTTGTGGCCTTAGACAAGTTATTTTACTACTGTAGGTCTCAAGTCCTTATCTATAAAGTGGAAATAAATCATTTTGCCTACGTTTCAGAGTTGTTATAGAGATATTCTTATAGTGCCTCCTGCATAGGATCATTTACTCATGGTTTCTTTACTATTGTAATTGTTTTCATGATTCGTTTTAATTCTAGTGAGAACTGTCCCAGTAAGGTGAAGGCAGAAACCATATTTTGGTGGTTGAAATGACTAAGATTATTGACTAATCCTTTTAAGAAACTGAGAAATGGAAAGATAAAATAACTAGATGCAAGCAAAAGAAACCTTTTTTTTTTAAAGATAAGAGTACTGAGCATTTTTATATGTTGAGTTGAAGGGCCCAGAAGAGAGGAAAAAGTTGAAGAGAAGAAGGAGTTAAGGGAGCAGTCCACTGCAGGAAGGAATGAGTGAATGAGGGGGCAGAGTCCAAAGAAAATCTACAAGAATGGATTTGGTCTAGCAGGAAAGGTGAAACATTTTGGTGATGGAGGGTTAAGAGATAGAGGCACAGGGAGTGGGGATGAAAGGGTTTCTTAGCTTGCACTGTGTTTAAAAATTGAAATTAATTAAATGGCCTGCCTTATTAGTATTCCAAATTTGGCTTATTTTTATTACTTTACATGGGGAATTCCTCACTCCTTTCTTTTTTAGGAGACTTGATCATACTTGATTCTCTAAATAACTTTGGAGCTAGAGGGAGGGAATTTGATATATTTGCTCTTTTATTAGTGAAGAAACAGCCCCAGAGAATGAATGTGACTTATGCCAGATGAGGAAGGTCCGTGCTAGCTCTGTAACTGGACACAAATCCCACTTGCTTCTGTACTATGCACCTGCTATTCCATCCCATCATCATTTGGCTCTGATCTCACTTTGGAACCTTACTTTTTAACTCTGACTTCTAGGTTTAGCATCTGAATTTTGTCTCCCCTCAAAGAACCTTGGTTTTCCCTCTCAGTCTTTTCCTCTCTGGCCTTCTGGATTTTACCTCTTATTTGTCTGGTCTGGTAAAGTAACTATGAATTCAGCCTTACAGTATCAAATCCCAGACCTATCACATGGCTAGATCCTTATCAGGCTGGTATTGATCCTCTCTCTGCTTGGTGGGGTCAAGATGGTTTTAATTTGCAGCTAATTAAAGTCAGAAACTGAATTAAGAAGTAGGTCTCCTAAACAGACTGGGAGCAGGGATGTATATCACTATAATATACATTTGTAGGTACTTGTATCTGCTAGGTTTAAGGGGACAGATACCAACGGAACACTGTCATTTAAAGCTTCTACAATATGAATAGGACTTGGTTGCTTCTACATAGAGAGTGATCTGAATGGTTAGCTGATCTTTCCTGAATTCATTTGTACCTACCTATTTCTGAAGATAAATATTCTCGCAATCTGCTTGGACAACGAGATTGCTTTTTTTTTTGATGTAGTGTTCCATGATTCATTGTTTGCATATAACACCCAGTGCTCCATGCAATGCGTGCCCTCTTTAATACCCATCACCAGTCTAACCCCTCCTCCCACCCCTCCTCCCCTCTAGTTTGTTTTTCAGAGTCCATCGTCTTTCATGTTCGTCTCCCCCTCCGATTTCTCCCCCTTCACTCTTCCCCTCCTATCTTCTTCTTCTTCTTCTTCTTCTTCTTCTTTTTTTTTAACATATATTGTATTATTTGTTTCAGAGGTACAGATCTGTGATTCAACAGTCTCGCACAATTCACAGCACTCACCATAGCACATACCCTCCCCAGTGTCTATCACCCAGCCACCCCATGCTGGAGTGGTGGGGGGTGGGAGGAAGGAGATTGCTTTTATTTTGACTTCTTTTCCAACATCATTACCTCTGCTCATTGACATGCTGGTATTTATTCAAACTACACGTTGCTTTGTATAGTGTTTGAATGGCTTGGTCTCAAGTGTCTCCATCCCACACTCAGGCAACACTTCCAACCAACCCACATGCCCTGGCATCCAAAAAGCTATCATTTAAATTCTGTCTTGTATTTTCTCTGTGTGCCTGAGAACAGTATGCTAAATCAAGTAGTATTGAAATTATTAACACATTTAGATAGTATTTGTCCTTAGCAATGGTTGATTGATTAGGCATCATGAGAAATATGCAAAGAAGAGAAGTAAAGAGACCCTCTAGTCAAATTCACAACATGAGCTATACCTAAATCCCAGGGAACGGAGCTAGCTATACCTAAATCCTAAAGGAATGGAGAGGTTAGGCCCAGAATCTATTCTAAAAACAAACTAAAATGATATGCCCTCGTGGTTAAGTAGAATTAGAGTAAGAGGACCTCAGACTTTCCAAAGTATTGTAACAAAACTAAGAAACTCTAATTTTGTAGTTACATGATATTCTGAATTTGCAAAAGTTTGGTATCTACTTTAAAATAGAAATTTTCTTATGCTTGCAGATGATGGCTAGATGCCAGGATACCTGATTTCTATTTCAATTGTTTTCTTATATTTCAGATGTGACTTTGGTTAACCAGCTCCCAATTGTACTGGTCATCTTGCATTGCAGTTACTGTAATAAAAGCTGAAAAAATCCACTAAAGCTGATTGAATGTACTGTTTTTTTTTTTAAATTTAATCCACTGATGCTTGTTTTATACTTTATGTTTCAGATCTGAGTCTGTTCCAAATGTTCTTTTCTGTTCTACAGTTAAAGTCACTTCTTATTCCTTTCCCAGGAAAGAGGGAACAAACATGATTATATTGTTTTTTGTTTTTTGATTTTTTTAAATCTTCTTTTTTTTAAGATTATTTATTTATTTATTTGACAGAGAAAGAGACAGCGAGAGAGGGAACACAAGCAGGAGGAGGGGGAGAGGGAGAAGCAGGCCTCCTGCTGAGCAGGGAGCCCGATACGGGACTCGATCCCAGGACCCTGGGATCATGACCTGAGCCGAAGGCAGACGCTTAATGGCTGAGCCACCCAGGCGCCCCAAACATGATTATATTGTTAAGTCTATTTCTTTACTTGATCAAATTTGCAAGATAAATGTTTATAATATTTTTCTGATTAGAAAAGTGTGTTATAGAAGTTTTAAAAACATAGAACAAATTAAAAATAACTCATAATTTCACTTTTTGGAAATAACATTTTTTATTTATACACTTGCAGATAAATGTGATGTCTTTTCTTATGGTAGAAATAAATCCTTGGGTTAGTTGATTTTCATATTTTTATACATCACTTTTAATGATGACATAGTATTTTATCACTGTATGATCTTCAATTTCTTTAACCAGTTATTGGTAACCATTTAAAATTTAATTCCTTTATAATAACTGTATAGTGGATATCCTAGTAAATAAATCTGCTTGTAGTTATCTGATTAATTTCTTAGTGCAAATTCCTAATTGAATGTAAGGATTCTGTTCATAGTATAATGATTATGATTTTGGGTTTTAGAGTCATACAGATTTAGATTACATATAAGTTCCACCAAAAAAACAAACCAAATGAAAACAAAACAAAAAAAAACCCACATCAAAACATGCCATATTATGGAAAGTCTCCTCAATCTCAAACTCTCTGAGCTTTGGCTTCATCATCTATAAAATGGGGTACTTCTGGTTACCACAGAGGATTGTTGAGGATAATAAAATGCATTTCATGGTTGCTCCTTTTCAGGGACTGCTTAATTGTATTTCGTGTAAAATTTCAGTGAATGTTTACAATGAATCCATGAGGTAGGCTAGTTAAGGTTATTACATGGTCATCTTTATTTTATTATTTTTTATTTTTTTTATTATGTTATGTTACATTACTTCATTAGTTTTTGATGCAGTGTTCCATGATTCATTGTTTGCATATAACACTCAGTGCTCCATGCAGAACGTGCCCTCTTTAATACTCATCACCAGGCTAACCCATCCTCCCACCCCCTCCCCTCTAGAACCCTCAGTTTGTTCTGGTCACCTTTATTTTTTTATTTTTTTATTTTTATTTTTTAAAGATTTATTTATTTATTTGAGAGAGCGAGAATAAGAGAGAGTACATGAGAGGGGGGAGGGTCAGAGGGAGAAGCAGGCTCCTCGCTGAGCAGGGAGCCCGATGCCGGACTCGATCCCGGGACTCCAGGATCATGACCTGAGCCGAAGGCAGTCGCTTAACCAACTGAGCCACCCAGGCGCCCCTGGTCACCTTTATTTTAAAACATAGAAAATTTAAATTTTATCATGGGTATATCATCTCAAATCTATCACCTTGTAAATCAGGAAATCCTTTTTAAATTCATCCTTTCCCTTAACATGTTACAGTATTTTCTTGTTTGACTTCTTATTTGTAACTGTTTGATCATGTGGCTCTTAGGTGGAGTTGCCAGATTTAGCAAGTAATAATGTACAGGCTGCCCAGTAAAGTTTGAATTTCAGATACATGACAATTTTGTAAAGTATAAGTATGTCTTATATCTGTGTTCTCAGTACTCAATGCCCAGCATATTGTAGCACTGGATGCTGATTTAATTAATAATCAAAGATTATTGATGAAGAAAGACATCTGGAAGAGAAGAGAATCTGAAAAGAAAGAGGAACTAAAGAGAGATGCAGAAAGGTGACGAAGAGAGTCTTGACAATTACGCCTCAAGTCAACTCTACTCTCAAGTTTTAACAAGATTTTCTTTCAACTGCCCAAATTCCTAGGATTCTGTTTCTCATATTTTTGTTTTGTGCAAATAGTTTCCACTTGGGAGAGGGAGAAAATTCACTTGAATAACAATGAAGAGACTTTAATAGAAGATAGTTTGGCTCAGGCTTTAGTCTGTAATTTATTTATGGCCCCATGGGATCATCCTTATAAATTATTCCATATCTCTCCTCTGTCCTTTTTATAAGGTAACTTTTGTCAAAAATACACAGTTTTACAAACTTCACAGATTTCCATCTCAATCAATTTATTTTTATAAAACTGTAGCTCATGCACAGATTATATCAACAGCTACAGGATGGGTATCTATCATCAAGCACAGAGAAGAGGCCAGTCTCATAAAAATAACCTTGGATTGGGGTCACCAAACTTGGTCCTGAAGAAAGGGAATAAACACTGGTCTAAGAATAAAATAGCCCAGAATCCTTCTTGGAAAGAGAATGTACCTATTATCTCAGAAAATACCTTACTGGGCTTGATGGTTATGGCAGAAATAGACTCCCTCCTCCACAGCTCCATTTCAGGCCATTCTGGACAAGAGAAGCTAATTTGCGTTAGGTCAGAAAGTGAGAGGAGCTTTTGATAGGGGCTGGGAAATTTGAAGGAAATCACCTTCAAAGGACTAGTGAAAGACAAGAACATGCTACTGAGACCTAAGACTTAGCATGTTCAGAGGAAACAGGGAACAGAAGTGATATGAGAACATCAAGGCTAACTGTTCACTGTTTACTATGTTCCAGACATTTTTCTGAACACTCTGAATGCACTGCTAATTTAACCCCTGCATAATCCTATTTGGTAGGTAATATTATTTCCCTTTTATAGATAAGAAAACTAAGGCACACAGAATTTAAGCAACTTATTTAAATTACACAGCTGTAAATGGCATATTATAGATTCAAACACAATCTGACTCTGGAAACTTGCTTTTAAACCACTATGCTTTATTGCTCTGAGCCATCGACTATAATCTTGGAGAAAACATTAATTCTCCCACTGTGCATGGGATGGTGACTCTAGCTATTTTATTTTATTTTTAAAAGGTTGTATAACTCCAAATGTCTGGAGGGCTTGGGACTGTCCAAAGAGTATTTAATCAGGTTATGCATAGATTTATCTATTTATATTTGACTATTAATTAACTGGTGCCCTCAACTATTCTATAAGCTCTGCCCCTGTTCTAAAATACAATCACTGTGAGCCAAACACAGAGACGTTCAGTTATTTATTATCCGGTCTTTAATATGGGTAAGGGCTGAGAGAAAATTTCATTATATGATTTCTATTGTCTTATTAGGTGTCTCTCTCATCCCACCCCTGAAAAAGCAGCTTAGAGGAAACTCAGGGATCCTAGAAGGTCAGTAAATTGTATCAGAATGAGTAACGGATGGAATCAAGAGATCTCTATATAACTTGGCTCTCCCACCAATATTTGACTAATATTCACAATGCCAGTTGCCTCCTTGTGTATTTTTGGAAGTCCTTTATGCATCCCAAATCCATAAGATATAAATGCCCACCAATACTTTATGCCCTTGCTCTTCAATATGCTTCTTTTCCTCTATTCCTTCTTCAATTCAAGCACCACCCTCTACCTATTCACCCAAATGAAAATCTTGAACTCTACTGACGTTATCTCTCTATCTTCTGTCAATGTGTCATCCTGTCTTCATTTCCACTCTCACTGCTCTTATTCTGCACCTGGGTGACTGAACCAGGCTCTGAATTAGGCAGCATGACTTCAGGCTAGCTTTCTTCAAATCCGACCTCTGCTCTACACCACTACACTCTTCTCCTCCACCTACTGAAGGAACAGAAATGGCCTGTCCACTTCCATGCTGAACTATCCAGTGTCTGCCACTGCAGAGTCTAAGCAACTTACCATGGTATCTACAACTTTCCATATTCAGGCTCTTGCTGTCTGTGCAGTCATCGTCCTCTTTTTGTTTTATGTTCTAATGCACCAAACTGCTTCCATTCCTCAAGGTCTACACATGTCCTTGCATCCACACCTAAACTAGTCTCTTTGCTTGTTTGTGATATTCCTTCTCTTCTCCTGATTATCTTCTCAGGGGCTCCTTCATTCTGTTCCTACAGCATGCTGCAAAGTCACCCTAATACCACATCATAAAGAATGTGTCCGAATTAATCTTGTCCCTGTAATAGATGGTACACTTTTCAGGTGCAGGGAACTTACCTTAGTTGCCTCTTCAACCCTAGAGTATAATTTAGTGTCTAGGACGTGGTAAGTGATCAAGAAATTGTTAAGAATCATTAAATGAAATGATCGCAAATGAGTCACTTCCCCTTCCAGATCTCATCAGATGAAAAATAAATCAAAAATTACCATTATATATGACAGATAATATCCTGCCTGCTTAAGATTGTAAATAATATGTCATTTTCAAAATCCTCTTTGTGTAAGTTTATGTGTTTGAATGTTCAATTATTGAGGCATATTTGGCACTTTTACCCCATTTTGCTTATAATTTCAAGTTTTACAAATCACAATCTCCAACTCATGTGTGTTTATTTTTATTTAGTGGTGTCAAACTCCTCCTTATATTTGGTTTTTGAAAAAGTGTATAGAAACTTTCAAATCAAATGAATATAATGAAGAGCTTAAGTCGATATCTTTGAAGATGCAACACTGGTTGGCATTTGAGATTTTAAAATGCAACAATATCCATTTGAAAGCAGTGTTAGTAACCTGTTGCACTCATATGTCCATTAATACCACGACTCGTAGAGTTTGGAATCACATTGATTTGGTTAAAATACAGAATCAGCCATTCATCATCAAGCTGATTTATGCAAGTTACAAAAATAAGAAGACATATATTATCCTTATTTTTGAGCTGGAAATAGTACCTCTTTTTCAAGATTATTCTAGGCATTAGAGATGATTTCTATAAAGTGCATAGCATGGCCCCTAGTAGCTCTACTGTAATGTTGATAATGATGTTAGTGATGCCAGTGGTGGAGATGCTGCTGCTGGTGGTGATGCTGCCGGTGGTGCTGACAGTGATGATGGTGGTGGTGATGATGCTGGTGGTGGTGACAGTGATGATGGTGGTGGTGATGATGCCAGTGGTGGTGACGGTGGTGATGGTGGTGGTGATGCTGCCGGTGGTGCTGACAGTGATGATGGTGGTGGTGATGATGCCGGTGGTGGTGATGGTGGTGATAATCGTGGTGATGCTGCTGGTGGTGGTGACGGTGATGATGGTGGTGGTGATGATGCTGGTGGTGGTGACGGTGGTGATAATGGTGGTGCTGCTGCTGGTGGTGTTGACAGTGGTGATGGTGGTGGTGATGGTGCCGGTGGTGGTGCCGGTGGTGATAATGGTGGTGATGGTGGTGGTGATGCTGCTGCTGGTGGTGATGGTGGTGGTGATGCTGCTGCTGGTGGTGATGGTGGTGGTGATGATGCTGGTGGTGGTGACAGTGGTGATGGTGGTGGTGATGATGCTGGTGGTGGTGGTAACCTTTCCTACCTCTGTGCCTTTGCATATGGCTTTATCTCTGTTAAATAGAGTTACCCCCATCCATGGACTATCATTTCCTCCTCCTTCACTTAAAGCCTACTCTTTAAACGTGAGGTTTCAGTCTGAGATCATGTCCTCAGAAAAGCAGCCCCTGCCCCCTCAAAGAAATGAAGTACCCCTATTATAATCTCTCTTGGCAAGCACCATGTACTTTTCTTTCATAGTAAATGTAATCAATTTCTTATTTACAAAATCTGACCATAAAATCTCCTTCAATGTGGCTGTGGTCCAGTGTATTCGTCTTATTTCTGTATTCGCACAGCTTAGCACTGTGCCTGACCTAATTCTAGTCCCTCAATAAGAATCTGTTGTATGAATAACATGAAGACAGGGAATGACAATGACTACCAACTGAAATCATGGTGAAAGGGAAACATGGTTTCTTGAATGGAATTCAGGGAGTTGAAACTATTTTGTCTGTAGTTCAAAGAGCATCCCCAAAGCGAGAACCATGTTAAGTAAGATATGGACATTTTGCATTAAACAGTCTCAGGGCGCCTGGGTGGCTCAGTTGGTTAAGCGTCCGATTCTTGATTTGGGCTCAGGTCATGATCTCAGCATCCTAGGATGGAGCCCTGAGTTGGGCTCCACGCACAGCAGGGTCTCCTTGAGGATTTTTTCCCTCTGCCCCTCCCCCCACTCACCTGTGCGCAAGCTCTCTCGCTCTCAAATAAGTAAATAAATCTTAAAAAAAAGTCTCAAATCAAATATATTACTAAAGGTATATTGTTAAGGAAAAAAAAAGAAATAGCAGAGAAATGGAGAAAAATAATTAAAAAGAGCCTCTCCTGATGGTTCGTGTTTGGTTTCCGTGGGCTTCCGTAGGTGGAAGCGTCCCCTAGATAATGAGGGTGACTGAGTGACAGCGGGGCATTGTTGGGCATCGACTAATCCCTTGGTGCTTTACTGTCTGAGGCCACAGTCACTGTGCAGGACAAGAAAGGCCCATAAAGATGACATGTTTGCTTGGCGGCTCCCTGTTGGGGCTCCAATGTATTACCTGGATCTAATTATCTCATCTCCAGCTGACAGAGGGGCTTCCAAGGAACCTTTCCATCACGGCTGCCTCAGCCCAGCTTCCAGGGGGCTGTCTAAAAGCTTGATATATTTTTGGATCCCCTGCTCATTGGATGAACAAGCTGAAGCAAATCATGTATTGACCTCAAAGCATTTATAAACTGTAGAACATTATATTCTCATCAGAGCCATAGGGGCAGTAAACTATAGTTTCTCTGCTGTGAAACATGGTTTTGCTTATGCACTGTGTTACTGGGCTCGTACCTAAACAATAATACATCATTTGTGGCACATGTCGCCTTCTTTATTGAAAGGCAAAACAAAGAGTTGAGGACAAAAATCATTACTTCTTTAGCAATTTTTCACAAAATGCTTTTCTTTTGTACTTGACACACAGATGGGACATTGTACTGTGAGGGAAATGATGTATGGCGGCGTGACAAATTTCATTTCCTTTCTAAAACCAGAATCAGAAGGATGCACAAATTTGGAAAAGTTGTGTTTCTTTAAAAAATAATAAAAAAAATAAGTTTTAAAAAAGGAGTGGGGGGCCTTTCATGGGTCTCCCTGAGAAAGCATTTGTATGCTTTAATAGACTTGTAGGGTATTGATCAAAGTGCTTAAATGAAAATATTGGTAACAATAAACCGGGTCGTGTGAGAGCTTTTGTATCATCTTGGAAAGATCACCTAGAACTGAGGCTGGAATGAAGAGTGTACTGCAGCCAGGTAGGAACTGGACAGACAAAGGCAAGCGACCCAGAATCAGCTCCTTTGAGCCCAGGAAATATTTTATGCGTGAACTTTCTGAGCAGTAGAAGAAATAAGGCAGCTCTTCTCAGTTCTTGCTATTCCTTCTCTATCCTTCCTTTTTTTTTCTCTCTCTCTCTCTCTCCTTCATCCTCAAATGTTTCTCAAAGCTTGTCGACCTACCACCTGCTTCTAAGTCCCTGGGGTGCTTCTTTAAATGCAAGGTTCCAGACCCCACAACTGTGCTCCTGAATTGGACCATGAGGATGTAGGGATGGGGCTGTGCATATTCGTACATCCACCAGACGTGTTTCTGTCCTTTCAAATCTCCATGGGAATCACTGTCCACACATCTTATCCCAGGATGCTGTGAGAACTACTCATGATGAATATCTAGCATGCAAAGGACTAAACTTCCTTTTCTGAGTTCTTTCCCCTCAGGGTCCCTTCCCTGCAGTGTCTTACTGTGTGACTTTTAAAAAAGTATTCATAGCTATGATAATTTATAGTGTCCCTCTTCCAGATAAAATGGCTGCATTTTATCGGGATCTTTTTGTTCCTTAGTTCATCATTTTTCAAATTATGTTAGGCATTTTTTTTTAAGATTTTATTTATTTATTTTTTTTTGAGAGAGAGCTTGTGCTAGAGTGGGGGGGAGGGGCAGAGGGAGAGGGAGAAGCGGACTCCCCATTGAGCAGGGAGCTGGTGGTCCAGGGGCTTAATCCCAGGACCCTGAGATCATCACCTGAGCTGAAATCAAGAGTCAGTGGCTTAACCGACTGAACCACTCAGGCACCCCTACGTTAGGCATTTTGTTAAAAAATAAATAAATAAAAGGTTTGAATAGGTTTAAGAAATGATAGGTTAAACTTAGTTAAACTTTGTGAAATATCTTGACCACAGATACTGTTAGGGCCTTTAATATAGGTACATATGCTAGGAATCTTCAAATGGGGGTTTCTTAAATGCACTTGATAGGAAACTTCTTTGTCCTGAAAAATTTCATGAAATTTGTATTTCAAAGAACAAACTGAAACATACTGCCTAACTCATTAGGAATATTAGAGGGGAAATGGGAATCCCGGAAGCACTGTGGCAGGTGGGCTGTGGCATAAGGAATGTTCGATGGCTCTTAAATGTTATCATCTATGTGACTTTATTACACTCACGGAGCATTCTGTATTTATGGAGGAAAAACAGTCTGATAACTGAGGAATGAAGAATACGTGTGTCTTAGTCTGTTTGGGCTGCTATAACAAAAATATTATATACTGGGTGGCTTATAAACAACAGAAATTTATTTCTTACAATTCCAGAGGCTGGAAGGTCTAGGATGAAGTCACTGGGAGATTTGATGTCTGGTAAGGACACACTTTTTGGTTCATGGATGGCTGTTTTCTGGCTGCCCTCACATGGCAGAAGGGGTGGGGGAGCACTAAGCCCATTTATGAAGGCTCCACCTTCATGACCTAATTACCTCCCAGAGACGCCCCCCGCCAAATACCATCACGTTGGGGATTAGGTTTCCACGTGTGACTTTGGGAGAGACGTAAATATTCAGGCTCTAGCAACATGTTTGAGAATTTAATATTTACACCAAATGGATTCACATTATTGAAAATATTTTCTGGGCAGTATTGTATTTGTTAAAAAAGAGTGGGTACCATATATCCAAATAATATGTCTATAATATTTAAGCTCCTATTATTCTCCTGTTATTCTTCAAACATTTTATCAGTTACTCAGATTATGAAAAAGACAACAACCTTTTTAAATACCAATATAAACACTAGTGACTTGAAGTGTATTTATCCTGTCTCTAGGATGCTTCTGCAAATCAGGACCAGCAAGGATCTCAGTAGTTCCTAACCATCTTGAGGTCATCATGGACTCTTCTGAGATTTTTAATAGCAAGGGAACCTCTTCTCCCTAACCTGTACAAATTCAGATGCAAATGAAATTTCTCACTGTAGTTTCTAGTGTTCTATGAATCCTCTGAAGGAAATTCCAAGTGCTGTAAAGATATCTTCACAGAGGATCCCAGCGTCTCTCCCAGAGTCCTTTCTGCAACAACGTTCTGTGATTCTCTAACTTGCCAAAGTCTATGTACTTCCTCTCCGATGTCTTCCTTTTTTCTTCCCTTTGTGCAGCTTCTGGCAGCAGCAGCTCTGAATCTCTATCTATAAAAGTTCAGTTACAACAACTGGTTAAAACTTCAAGAGGACTCTGTAAGTCCTTTATATTAGAAAATACAGCACTATTTTTCCACTTATCCAAAGTTGTTATTAGCTATTTCTTCTGGGTAGTTAGGGTTCATAGTTAGGGACTGACTCATGGTGGTCATAAACAATGAAAATATTTTGCAACAATTGATATAGAGAAACTATTTTTTGGAACTGTCAAAAGTGCATGGAATCAGCTATCCACGTTAAGAAACATAAGTCATTGTTCTATTTGTGATGCAACACAATAAAATTGTAAATCTTTCATCAAAATTGAGATGACAAGCTGCTATAACCACATACAATCATCTTTACACCATTCCCCCTAACATTTTTTTAGTACATTTTATTTTTTAGAGCAGTTTGGGTTCACAGAAAATTGAAGCAAAAAATACAGAGTTCCCATATGCTCCTGACTCAGCCTCCCTCACTATCAAAATCCCACACCAGAGTGCTACATTTATTGCAATCAATGAACCTCTATTAACACATCATAATCACCCAAAGTCCATAGTTTACATTAGCATTCACTCTTGGTGTCATATATTCTACGGGTTTTGGTAAGTGTATAATGACATACATCCACCATTATAGTATCACATGGTATAGTTTCACTGCCCTAAGAATCTTTTATTCATCCCTCCCTTTCCTCAACCCCTGGCCACCACTGATCTTTTTTGCCTTTCCCTAAGTGTCATACAGTTGGAATTATGCAATATGTAGCCTCTTCAGACTGGTTTTCTTCATTTAGTAAGGGACATTTAAGTATCTTCTGTGTCCTTTCATTTCCTCTTAGTGCTGAAAATATTCCATTTTTTTGGATATACCCCAGTTTATTTATCTATTCACTTACTGAAGGATATCTTGGTTGCTTCCAAGTTTTGAGAATTATGAATAAAGCTGTTGTAAACATCTGTGTGCAGATTTTTGTGTGGACATAAATTTTCAACTCATTTGGGTAAATTCCAGAGAGCATGACTGCTATATTACATGGTAAGAGTGTGTTTAGTTTTGTAAGAATCTGCCAAATTGTCTTCCAAAGTATACCGTACCATTTTGCGTTCTCACCAGCAGTGAGTGAGAGTTTCTGTTGCTCTACATCCTGACCGGCATGGGATTTGGTCAGTGTTTTGGATTTAGTCATTCTAATAGATGTGTGGTGATATCTCATTGCCATTTTAGTTTGTAACTCCCTAATGCCATATGATGTTGAGCATCTTTTCATATACTTGTTTGCCATCTGCATATCTTCCTTGGTGAGATGTCTCGTGCAGGACTTTTGCTCATCTTTAATCAGTTTTTATATTGTTTTCTTATTATTGAGTTTTAAAAGTTCTTTATATTTTTTTGGATAACAATCTTTTCTCAGATATATCTTTGCAATTATTTTCTCCCAGTCTGCAGCTAGTCTTCTCATTCTCTTGATCCTCCAGCATGTGAATCATGGCATGCTAATGGCAATGGAATATTTGTAGTGGTGTTCTGCAGTTCTTGATAGAGTTTGAGGCACAGAGAAGGTTATGCTTTATTTTTGTCATTTCAATTTCATTTTGAAAGGAAAGATTTATTTTTTCAATAAATGAAAACCAAAAATATAGTGATTATAATTATCTCCAAAGTGTTCCAGAAAAAAAGAAAACTAAGATCTTAAATAACTTGAAGGATATATCCAAAATAACTTAAAGAGACTATATTTCTTCCTTTAAAGAGACTATATTTCTTCCTTGACTAAAAAAAAAAAAATGTGTGTGTGTGTGTGTGTGTGTAAACACATCTATATAGATAGTCTGCAAGGCCCTTTGAAATATGGCTTTGCTCTGCACATTTCAAAGCTAGAACTTTTGGATCCTACCTTGAAACGTGAAAGCATGTTCCCAAGTATACTATTTATCACAGTTTATTGCTTTAGGATGAATATTACATATAATCTTTCCTTCTCATCATTTTAAATAAAGTATTTACAGTAAGGACAAGGCAAATGGAAAGAATTATGCTAGAATCTCGTGGATTGCAATTTTTTTTCATACTCTAAGTAGAAAACTGATAGAATGGAATTATTAAACTAAGATTCATCCGAATTGGTCATTTTGGCATTGATTCTGCTTTAACTATTTGAAATAAGCTATCTTCTATCCAACAAATCTAAAAAAAAACAGATGTGGTCTCACAGCACACAAAAAAGATGAGAGTCAGTGTTATGTTCTTTTCTGATCCGAGTTTAGAACAACATTTCAACGTATGTGGCATATGGTTTCGTGTCAGGCATTGCAAATATATTGATCACATAGGCACTTTGCTATGGCTTTTGCTGGATTTCTGGTTCCAAGTGTGCAAAATTTGCCTTCCACATCCATTTATTTTGGTGTCATGGACCATTGAGGTCAGGTATCTTGCCTCATCTACTCATCAAAGCTTTCAAGCCTCTATCAGCTAAAGTAGGACTGCATTATTTTCTTGGCTCAGTCGCTTGGAAATGCCTCCAGCACCTGAATGGTCAACTGTGCCAAACACAACCTCTCTTTAATCCTTGCATAAAGGTGTGTATAAAGTCATTGGAGCTTTTCTCTTTTCTTTTTCTCTTTCAAGTTCCTACTTTACTTTTATCTTTGTCACATTTATTCCAGATTTATTGTTTCCAAATGTTGCTCTTGGAATGCCATCATTGATTAAAATAGAAGAAATACCCTGCTTAAGAGTATATTTAAAGATGAATCTAAAAAATGCATTTAGTGTTATTTTTGCCATAAACAGGTTATATTTATAAAGTAAATGAAAATGCCATGAGCCTTGGCCAGAAAACACATGCCGTTTGCACAAGTAGAAAATGTCTCTTCTTCTCTTTTTCTGTGTTTTTTTTTTTTTTAAATATTATAATGTGAACTTTTCTTGCCTTATTCATGGTCTAGCTATTGAGCTGCGTATGGCTCAGTTAAGATAAAATGTATACGTATTGTTCTTTTATATATCAGTTAATAAAAAAATTAAAGCCATTAAGGCTGTAGCATTTAGACAAGAGAGAATGATATTTTTATGTCACACTCAAAACCACATCTCTTTTAATCAACATCTGTTCTGTGTTAAGCTGCCTATAAAATCTGGTGCCCTATTGACAGTGGAAGATGAAAACAAACAAACAGGAAAACTACAAAAGGCATGGTATTAACATCAAAGCAGAAAACCCCTGTTCTCTTTCTTTGGCATTTGAAAAATGTTTTTATTTTGACCCTAAACAATTGGATTTTCTCCCACTGATCTTGATTTTGGAGCTGTGGATTAAGAAGACTTGCATGTGTGCTAAAACCTGAGAATAGAGGGAACTGACAATGAACAAGGACCTGTTTGACCACATTCAACCACTCACGATTGTAAAGCCTCTTTCATTGTTTGGGGCCATCAGAAAACAACACCACATTTGTTTGTAGGTTAAATTCATGCTCTTTAGTTGCAATGACGGGTACCATGAAGAAGGCAAAGCGATCCCAGCCATAGTCTTGTAACCCTGCAAATAAAGCAGTTCAGTAGTTTGGGATTACGGAGAATAAAAGAGAGAGCTCTTGGATTCGGATTTTTTTTTTTTTTTTTTGTGGATACTGGAGTTTCGGAACATCTCTCCTTTTTTCTCTTGTCAATTGGGAATGGAGATCTAGAATTATCTTAATATGTTATGGCTAGCTGTGTCTATACTAAGAACAAAATAAAATTAACACATGGATTGTCCCACATTAGAGTGTAGAGTGTTGCTGATTATGGATATGTCCACTGTATAGGGATTGTACTCATTAATGCCTGACATGGACTAGTTTGCTATTTGTTAATTAAATCATCAGCATGTACTATTAGCCAGGTGCTGGGTACAGAGGTAAACAAATTTCAGTCTCTGGCCTCATGGAGCTGGTGCGAGAAAATGAACTAGCCACTAACCACCCCCACTAAGGGCAGCAATAAAAAAACATTTCTGTCCAGGCTATGGGAAGTTGTTGAGAAGATCCTTTCCTCTAATCATGATGTTTTTCAGAAGGTGGTACATTCTTGTCTCACCATATGACTGAGGGATTAGGGATTCACATAGGAGGTACGGGAGGATAAATTAGCCACTGAAGAGAATAATGCATAGTGAGCATTTTTTTTCAAAAATACATGTTTTAAGAAATTAATTTTCTTTTTTGAAACTTTGCATTTCACTACCCATTGATGAGATTGAATCCAACTCTAAATATTTTCACAGCACTCCCCATAAACGCCAGTGGAATCATTTATAAGGGGACTCCAAATTTGTTCCTCTTAGGATCACTCAATTCTAAGGCCATTTTTTTTTCTCCTTTTCTAACTTCTTCCAAGTCTCTTTTATAGAATTCTGTAGATTGCCAATAGGAAGGCTGTGGTGAACTCAGGTTTTTGGTATCTTTTTTGTTCAAAGAAATCCAAGAGAGCTTCCTGGAGGAGAGCTGTGGGTGTCCATCAAACGTAGGGGCGGGAGCACAGATCTTAGAGCACCACTTCCAAGACTCTTTTCTCCTATAGTTTATGTCTTTTTTTTTTCCTGAGATGAAATTTGTTCTTCTTATCTAGTACATATCTATTATCAACATGAATTTGAGAGAGAACCATGAAAGAAGAGCATTTTTGAGGCCAGGAGTTGTAGTCAGGAAAATCAGAGAAGGACAGAACACCTCCATGTTTTGTAGGGAAGTTGGAAGGTGGCAACAGAAGGGGAATGAAAGGTCAGAGGCATTCTGCATTGTTTTATTCACACGTTTCTTGGATTTCGTCCTTGATCCGGATCACTAATGGACTAATGGTACAATTGAACTAGTTCACCCTTACTGATTCATGTTCTCCAGCTTAGTGCCATTAGGCAGTGAGTTTGGGTGCTCATGGAATAGTGACTGAAGAGGAGAAAGGAGGAGAAGTATTTCATGGACCCTTTAGAGTCACTGGTATGGGACCCATAAAAGTCACGTATTCAAGACCAACAGCTGTAACTGAACCAACTGCACCAATCCTTCGGGATTTTTGAGCTACTTTTTAAAATCACTGACCTCGAAGTTTATTGACTTCCGGGGGCACTGGAGTCATGCTCCGGCAGCTGCATTTACATTGTTCATGGAGGGTGATTCTGAGGAGCCATTCAGCCACAAAGATGTTTCTTTCTGAGGTGTTTATTTTCAGATCTTTTACATAAAGCTCCAAGTTTGAAAACAGAAGAGATTATTTTACTGTAGCTTTTTTTTTTTTTTTAATCATAAAAGGAAAGGAATTTAGTCCTGTTAAGACTATAGATACAGGTAAAGATGCAGATAAAAATAGATATAAAGAACATAGGTACGCTAAATGTGAAAAATATCCAATCTGTGTTCACGTTTTTCACCTGTATATAAAACCCAGAGTCCTTCCCAGCTCTTCTGAAGATTATTCAGATTATACAATTCCTCATTAATAAAGGTTCAGGATTACTTAAAGTTAGCATGAATAACAAAAATCCCCTAGTGAAACAGAAACCAGGTACCCACTTATTTCTCACTCATGCAACCCACTTAATTTTTAAAACAGCTTATTTCTCCTCACTTGTTTCCCTGCCTGCTGAATTTCTGTCTCTGCTGCCTTTTCTTGATATCTTTCCTCACTTCCTTTTTTCTTTGTTCTCATTAATAAAACAATGGCTATTAGGCAGCCACAGGATGAGCAAAGCTTCACAATCCACATTAAAAAGGTATCAACAATAGTAATTTTTATAGGTGAATATAGTAAAGGAAAATGCTACATTGATGCATCATATGTATAGTGTGATAGTCTATATATTATATTGTAGAAATTCTTTCTCATTTCTCTCTCTATATATATTTATCAGTATGTATATTTTATAATATATGGATAAGCCTATGCAAGATTATAGTACTCAATGGGTGAGAATACCCAAGAGTTTTTCTCTCTTAATGGTACTCAGATAAGCCCCTTACTGTGGTAATCCATTTACCTTCGTGCTATTTAAAAATAAAACAAGGTACATTTTTAAATTATGCACATGAAGGCAATATTCAGCAGGCTGCTTAACATTCGAAGGGGATTTCTGCGATCCACCCTGTCACTACCGTTCCTGCCCTCTCTCTGCAGTACAAGAAAACACTGTTATTTACCCTGGGACACAGGTGACTGAACTTATAAAAATCACTACAAGACAAGATGTATTGAGGCCTGGCATGGAATGACAAATTCTGGTGAGGTTCACCAAGAAGAGACATATTGATTCTTAAATGATTAATAAGGAGAATATAATTGTATTTCATTAAGATGGATGGGATTTCATTTAGTCTGTCTTCTCCCTTTCCACTTCAGATGCGAGAGGAAATCAAGTCATCATCAATGGCACCTCGTGTTAGCCTGCCATGGCAACAAGCTCATTGATTGAGTAAAAGAACTTTCAGATACACAAGCCGGTCTTTAATGGGCTGCTGAAGGCACAGATAACACAGCCAAAAGAGCCGACCGAGTTTCCATGGATATATAAAGAAAGATTGGAAATTCACAGTAAGATTTCTCAATAGTTCCTAACAGAGTTAAGTCCCTTTACAAATCTAAGAGTGGAGTACAAAATGATACCTGCTCCATGCATTTGGTTATATGATGGTAGCTATGAAGTGGGGGGAGGGAGGAGGATTTGTCCTGGAGCGTGAGCAAGTCTGTGCATGAGCAGAGTGCTTTGCACTAGGACTTTATTAAATTACACTTGTATCATAATAATAGCTAAGGTATTTAGTATGTGCTGGATTTTCTTTGTCTATGCATCACCTCCATTACTTTGCAAAACAGCCCCCAGTACAGGGAACTGTAAATATCACCATTTACTGATGAGAATGTTGAGGTTCAGAGTGACTTCCATGTAAAAAGGGTCAGATTCAGCCCTGAACCCATTATACTTTGATCCTGTTTTTATTTATTTATTTTATTTTTTGTATTTATATATATTTAAATTTTATTTTATTTAAATTTGATTAATTAACATATAGTATATTATTAGTTTCAGAGGTAGAGTTCAGTGATTCATCAGTTGCATACAACACCCATCACATCACATGCCCTCCTTCATGCCCATCACCCAGTTACCCCATCCTCCCACCCACCTCCCCTCCAGCAACCCTCAGTTTGTTTCCTATAGCTAAGAGTCTATGATGATCTGTCCCCCTCTCTGATTTCATCTTATTATATTTTTTCCCCTCCCGTTTTTAAAGTAACTCTCGGTTTTCTTGCAAGGCCTTTTTGCATGTGGAAAAACCAATCTAAGGGCAGCAACGTAGTGATTAAATGTGTTTACTCTGGAGCCAGACTCCCTGAGACTAAGGCCAGCTCTGCCACTTAACAGTTACATAAACTAGTGGGTTACCTATGCTCGTTTGCCTCCATCTCCTCATCTGTGTACTGGGGCTGTTGCCAGGCTTGAATAAGTTAACGTCTATAAAGAGCTGCGGATGCACTGTCTCAGTGCATGACACCTAGTAAGCGTGCAAGGCATATGAATGCATGCCTGGGTTGGACAGATGCCCAACAGGACAAGCTCCCTGTGACAGCCACATTTCAAGGCCTAGTTTCCCCTGTTCCAAAGCAAATCCTGAGGCCAGGCCCAACTTCAATATGCAGGGGAAATATATTCTGTCCATTGCAGGTGGGATGGTGAGAATATTTGCTGAACAATAATCCAAACTATCTGATGGCTTAACTTTACAGGACTTGTTTTTGTCTTCCATGAAAGTTAAAAAGGAGTCACCATCCCAGCATGTGTGACAGATACATGGAGATAAAGCACGTAAACGGCTCAGCTCCATGTCTGGAGTGTGGTAAATACCCCACAAATGTTAGCTCATTACTGTTATTACTGCAGTTATTATGGAGGCAGCAAAGTAATAGATCTATCTAATCCAAAATTCTATTCCATGAGAGAATCACCACATAGAGCCTCTGCGGTTTCAAAGAACTTTCAAAGAATTAACATATGATAAGATATACTCAGTGACAAAACTGAAGAGAATATACTATGATAATTTGAGGATGTGCACGATATTTGGAATTCCTCAATTATCATCGTACTTCGCATATCCGAAAGTATAACTTGATGGAGATGTTCAGTACATGAAATGCTGACGAGGCCAGCCTGTAGTGAAAATGGACAGTTTTCCAGATTCTCTTCAAGTATAGTGTAATAATAAATACAGAAGTTTTTTGAAGCAAACATTAAAGCAGCACAAAAATAGTACTATTATGATTTTAAAAGTATTATAAAGCCCTTAAAAACGATACAGAGAGAATGAGAACACTGTATATGGATTTTTACTAAAAGGGAAACTGAGGCAGGGAGAGTGGATGACTGTAGTTAGTGCTGAAGCCAAAGATCTCTTTTCACGTCTGCACTATAATCCCTATGGTTCGGTGCTTTGAATGTCACCATATCCGAGGCAGACTCTGAGACTACTGGATTCTGCCTTTTGCTTTATTTACAAATAACTTCGGAGATCCCGATCCTTCTTAATGAGCCCCTGGGACCGGGGAGGAGTAAGAAGCAGAGTAGCTAGGCATTCTAAAACCAGCGCCCTGAGGACTGGAGGAAGGTGCATCTGGAGAGAGACCAGGGGTCTTTAGCATTCCCAGTGGCTGGGCACTCTGCAGGAGTCTTAAGGAACTCCCAAATAACTCCCCGGACCAGCAACTGTGCGCCTGACCTCCGGAGAGGGAATGAGTGACACCGGGTGTTTATCAGAGAATGAGGGATGTATCTGCGTTCAAGTGTCTGGCGAAACAAAGACAAAAGGAGTTCACAATTAGCTCTAAGTTCCTATGTTTGGAAAAGGCATTCACTTATCAAGTGAGATGAAACTGCTCGCCAAGGGAAATTTGTACCAGCATGAAATGCAAACTGTGGTCTGGAATCCCCTGAGGAGGGAGTGCTCACACCATCCGCCCAGTTTAAAACCTATTTGGGCAGCAGAATGGTGCTTGTGGCAGACTTCAGAGTGAATTTATATTAGGCAACGGAGAGTGCACTTTTTAATAAAAATAAAATAAAGCTTAAATGGCACAGGAGTCTCCTTAGATTTAAAATGGTCCCCATAAAGTAACTTTTGATGATCTAATTGGAAATGAATCAGAACATATAGATTAAATTTCCTTGAAAAACACTGTCTTTTGTATATTTTTTATTACATTTTCATTTCTAATATCCTGAAGTAGGCTGCAGAAAAAATTAAAAAGAAAGGAAGGGTAACGGAAACATGTATTCAGCTCTGAGCATGATGTTGTTTCATAATATTTCCAGTAAAAAAGAGAAATTGAAAAAAAATTAAGCTGGTATGAGTCTTGTTATGCAATACATCCTGGGGACTTTGTCCTTGAAAACAGGATGGATTTCAATTATAACAGCAAAACAAAACAAAAACTAGTTAATGTATAAAATTCATGTGCAATATTTTTAAAACATGTAAATGACCCTCATCATTGAAGGAACATACTTTCAAGAGATTCATTAATACAACGGCACTTTTGAATACTATTGTATGATAGATTGAGATATAATTTCAACTTGAAACCAGGTTTTGAAGGGTAAAATAATGCTTATTAGAGGAATTTTCCTAATAAAATAATAATCATTAAAGGACTTTAAAAAGAAAGACTTATTAAAAAGAAAAGGGATGTATCATCAATAGTAACAAAATGTTGACTCAATTAAGGAGTACTATACAGTATCTCAGGTTATCCCATAATGAGCATGTTGTGTTATCTATTATTATCTCTGTTTTATAGAAATGGAAATCTAAGTCTATGGAGGTAAAGCAATTTGCCCAGGTTTGCATACTAAGTCCCACCTCACGCTATGACCACCCCACCACATGGCCTTTCTTTCTTTACTTAGTCCCTTTATTTGATCAGAGTATAAGCTTTAGCAGTTTCTTCAGAAAAGGGGCATGGAAGGTAAATTATTGAGCTTCCCATGCATGAAAAAATTTTATATTGCCCTACATGTGATGGATAATTTATCTGGGTATAGAATTCTAGGTTGGAAATTGTTCTTCAGAATTTTGAAAGTGTTGTGCTTTGTTTTCTACTTTCTATTATACCATTGGGAGAATTACAAGGACATTCTGATTTCTGATCCTTTTTGTGTGACCTTTTGTTTTTTCCTCTCTGGTAGTTTTTGGTATTTTATTTTATTCTACTGTTATCACAATCTCATGGCAACACATCAAATTGTTTATTCTTTTTTAGTCTTTGTCCCAGGGACTTTGTAGGCTTTTTTAACATGAAAATTTGTGCCATTGACTTCTGGAAAACATTATTTAACTGTCTTGTTGATGATTTTCTCCTTCTTTTTTTTTTTTTTTTTTTTTCTGTTCCACATGTTTAGAAACTTTGTTTTTGGTGATATTGGATTTCCTGAGCTGGTTCTCTAATATTTTTGTCCTTTATTCTCGTATTTTCTATCTCTTTGTCCTTTTTTCTACTTCACAGAAATTCTTTGTCTTATAATCCTTTTATTGAATTTTTTTCTTTTGACTAATTTTGTATAGACATGTAAAATTTCTGAGAGTTCTTTTTTTGTTTGTTTTCTCATTGTCTCTTCTTAATAGCATTCTGTTCTTGTTTCCTTAGATGCCATATCTTTTTGAATTTTTCTGGGGGTATTAACAATAGCTTTTTTGGGGGGGGGAAATTTCTTCTGCTTGCACAACCTAATTTTCTCCAAATTGTTGTTGTTGCCTTATTTGTATCAGTCGCTACTTTTATGTCAATGTTTTTCCTCTAATGTCTGTTAAACTTTATGATTTATTTTTATATCTTTAAAAATGAGGATTAAATTGGAAACTGTGATCACACAGGTGGAGTTTGTCAACTTTGAGAACCACTCTCTTCGGGTCTTAGATTCCTCAGTGAAGACCCCTGCCTGGATGATACAGGCCTGGCTGCTCCTCTTGGGGGAGGGGGACACATGTTTGTTGTGTCTGTATTCACTTATGGCTCCATGCTTTCAGCTGTCAACTCTCAAATCCACTATAATGGTGTCTTATTCACCCGAACAGAGAACTACTCTAGAGACTAAATATCCAGTGTTCAGTTAAGCTGAGAGGAGGGAGAGAAGTCTGACAAAATGTGGTGGGAGAGTGGTATTTGAGGCTGGACTGCTTCTGAAGCAGCATTTAGTCATTTCTCCTTATTTGAAAACAATTTCTATAAATTTATAGAGGTACTTGCTATCCCAAATCCCTGAAACATTTGGGTATTCTGTTCTGTAAATTTCATTTGTTCTTAGCTTTCCTTGTTGCTGGCTTAGGTTTGATTTAGGTTGACTTAAGTCAAATTATTCATCCTCAGCTTTCCAGCATTTATGTACATATGTCTGTATCTATTTATCTATCTTCCTATTTATCTATTTATTTTTGCTTTTGGTTATTTCCTATTCTTTTTGTCCTTTTAAAAAAACAATCCCTTTACTATAATTTTAGTTGAGTTTCATAAGATAACAAAATTAAATGTATATGTTCATATGTCTTTAACTATAATCTTGTTTTTTTTTAAGATTTTATTTATTTTTGTGAGATAGAGAGAGAGTGCGTGAGCACGTACACGTGAGCATGAGTGGGGGCAGAGGCAGAGGGAGAAGCAGACTCCCAGCTGAGCAGGTAGCCTGATGCGGGACTTGATCCTAGGACCCCAGGATCATGACCTGAGTGGAAGGCAGATGCTTAGCCAATTGAGCCACCCAGGCACCCTTAACTGTAATCTTGTGAACAGGTTTATATCCTAGTACAGTTAAAAGAACTCTTAAAAATAGAGAGAAGGTGGGGCACCTGGGTGGCTCAGCAGGTTGGGCATCTGCCTTTGGCTCAGGTCATGATCCTGGGGTCCAGAGATTGAGCCTCACATCAGGCTTCCTGCTCAGTGGGGAGCCTGCTTCTCCCTCTCCCTCTGCTGCTCCTTCTGCCTGTTCTCTCTTGCTCTATCTCTCTCTCTCAAGTGAATAAATAAATCTCAAAAAAAATAGAGAGAAGGTCCTCTTTCTGTATCAATGTATCTGTCGCCATTTTAAACATAGACTTGTACATGGTAGGTGCCCAAGAAATGCTAAATATTACATTCTATAAATACTCAGGTAGAGCCTTAGTCTATAACAATTTAAGCTGAGATTTGATAAATGATAAAGGAAAATAAAATCATGAATTAAATGAAGTAAAATAAAAATTTTCAAGATACTACATGTATCTCTCTGATATGTATTATTTGTATGAATAAAACACCTAAAATATTGCAAAAAGGAAAATTTGATTAGGATAGTATATTGCTGAAAATTCTATATCATCAAATAAATTGCTTCAGATTCAATATTACACAGTGAGGACTTTTTTTTACAGGTTTGTAGAGCTCCCACACAGATTAACACCTTGCATAGTAATTATCAATTTACATACCAGTTGCCCACTAATCTTTGCACCTTTCAGATCTGTGACCATATCTTATTCATATTTGTAATCCTATCACCCATTTGCTGAGTGAACAAATTGGTGCATATGTGTAATCAGTCTTCTGATCAGTTGTTCAATACTTTTCTATGGAAACTGGGTGGTGTTTTATATAGAACTTAAGATATACTTAACTTTGTTACAGAAATCCCACAGAGAGGTACACCAATATAGCACATTTAAAGTGGCTGAGTGGCTTTAAAAATCCTCAATTCAAGAACACTGTGGAGTAAGTCATAGTAACCTTTCTATAATAAGACTGCTCCCAGTTGCCTGGGATTAGGAAGGTCCACTCTGATTAGCTCTCATGGTCTACTTTATTGTCACTGTTGAAATGTAAGTAGAACAGACATCAAAGAAATTACTGATGTTGTTCATTTTTAATGTTCTTGTGTTTTTGGCAATTTTTCTAATGTATATGGAACAACAGTTGTACTATCTTTGCATTTTAAGTATTTTAAATATGCAAAACTATAATGTGAGATTACAAATAATTTTCATCTCCCTAGAAAAACCTTTATTGCTAAATCTATAAGTGAAAAGGACAGGTAAAAATATGGTGTGTCCTTGAAGGAAGAGGTTCTATATAGTTGTTCTTTTCATTTTCTTTTAATATAGCTTTAAGATGGAACTTATTTACTTTACATATGTTCATAAAATGCTTTAATGATCAGTGAAATGATGATGCTTTATCATTAGAGTGGATCCAGTTTTCACTGAGAACAATTAAAATGTTTAAAAATATATTTACTCTTAAAGTGTATGAGGTTTTCCCCCTTCTGTCACTTAACAGTGTTAAGAAAGTACAACATATGGGCTTCAAACAGGGTAACCCTTTGATCTTAGAACTCAGGGACTGGCAAGAGTTAGAGACCAAATCCTCTCCTTTGTTGTTTATCCCTTGCTGAAGATTTTATTCCAAGTTCAAGTGCTGGAGTAACTAGATCATTTTTCCCTCAGGACTCTCACCATGTCCCCTCCTTGTCTTATATCACAACTCTGGAATTACAAAGGTTTTTAATTAAGGGCAACTCAGTTTATCAAGTATTACTGAGCTGAGATCTTTGTGCTAACACTACAAAAACTATAGAGAATTATAAACCAGGAACATCTTTGGGGTCAGCTGCTCCCTTGTCCATTTCTGTTTCTGTAGAACTCGGCATAGCACGTGACACAGTAAGTACCTGATAAATATTTGTTAAACCAATACATAGGTTTCTGACTCCAAGAGATTTGGGATTTCAGTAGGAAGAGAAGCAGGAAGTCTTGTAGAAGTTAGAGTCAGAGCAGCAGGTAGTCTGGAATGTGCTGAGAAGTCTTTGCAGAAGACTCAAAGCTCATGGCAGCCACTTAATTTAGCAATCCCCACTTCCTTTGGACATCAAAGTCACTGGAAGAAAAAAAATATTAGATAAAAATATTAGGTAAGATATTCATCAAGTGCCCAAAGTCTACTCTTCAAGAAACAAACGAAAAAAAACCCCAATACTAGCATTTTATTTATTTATTTGTTTATTTATTTATCAAAAACTAATATTTTAATGTAATTGCTTAAAGGATGTGTTCAAAGGCATCCTGCTCAGAAGTTGCTGATTTACATGATAAAAAACACAAAACAAAGCAGATTAATCATATATGATATAGTCAGCGTCATCTCAGCTACAGAACAAGCCCCACCTGACTATCAGCTCCTCGAGGGCAGGCATGCTTTCCGTATGTTTCATTATTTTGTTCCAGCACCATGACTGTCACGTGGTGGCCCCTCAGTGATCTGAACTGGTGTGAAGGAATGAAACCTCATTGTGTGCCTGTGTTGTACTAGATGTCCTAGTCTGTTCAAGGAGCTATTAGAGAATACCATAAATTAAGTGGTTTATAAACAAAAGACATTTATTTCTCACAGTTCTGAAGGCTGGGAAGTTCAAGATCAAGACACCAGCAGAGTCAGTATATGACAAGGGTCCTCTTTCTAGCGCATAGACAGCCTTCTTTACAGTATCCTCACACTGCGGATGGGGCAAGGGAACTTTCTGGGGTCCCTTTGAAAGGGCACTAACCCCATTCATGAAGGCTCTGCCCTCAGGGTCAAATTACCTCCTAAAGGCCCCACCTCCTAATATCATCACATAGGGGATTAGGTTTCAACATAGGAATTTGGAGGGGTACAAAAACATTCAGTCTCTAGCATTAGGTGTTTTTATAGCTACAAAACATTTTTGCACTTAATGGTTGTTCTCTGAGAGTCCAAAAGGAACTGAACACCCACAGGAAAACCATGAAGTTGGACAGGTAGGAGTTTTATAAACCCAATGCAAAGTGCCCCAATCAGAGTAAATAGTTATTAAAGCTTCACCCTTTCTCTCTTTCTCTTTTTTACATAAAAATAAGGTATTTTCACAGCAAAGAAAGAGGTCAGTAATGTGGCATGGGCCTTTTGTGGGTGTGTTATTATTGTATCCTTGGACAAACACTTGGGTTGTTTTGTTCCAAATTCCCAGTGCTAGGACCCTTTCAGGTGGGTCTTATCCTTAGGTGCATTCATTGTCATAGGCTGCAGATCATGCATACATTACATCAAAAAGGATCAAATACTGTTCCAAGGAGTAAATGCATCCTTAGCTCTAATAGCCAAGGTGAAAGTATTTAGCATCCCGCAAAGGCCCTAAAGAGCTAGGCACAAAGTGTGTTTGCAGGATAAGGATGGGTCTGAAGCTGTGGATTAGAATCTTGGCCATGACCTGGACTTCTCAGCCTTTGTTCTAGTAATTTATGATTTGATGGCCATGTTTTAATTACCTATGAAATTGTGCGGATACTCTGTGCTCTGTCCATGCCTCAGAGGTGCACAATGAGGAGTAATTATGTGCAAACAAAGTTGCCGAATGGGCAGTGGAAATGGGAGTTTCAATTATTTGTTAACAACGTGTTTACCAATTCTCTGGTGTTTAGTATTTTTCGGGCTTATGAGGTTCCTCACTGATGGCTTCAGGCAAGAAACCAACAGAAAATTGATGGAGAGGATCAAGGATGCCCTGGAACATGGGCAATATTTTCTCACTCACGAGTGTGCTTACAACCTCTGAGTTTTAGCATTTTTAAACACAGGTGCAGAGCTTCCTGCTTGTTTGAGTGAGGAAAACACCTCATTTGGTAAAAAAATGTGATTCTTATTTGAGTGAGAGTTCTTGGTTTGACATGGCATGAGTCTCGCTCAACAGGCACAGAAAAAACAACAACAAAAAAACAACAACTATTAAATCACAGTGCAGCCCACTCAGGCAGTCATTAGTCATGCAAATGATTTGTATCTCAGCTTAGACAGGAGCAGATTTTATGCTTAAAGAATGCAAATTATTTTGAACACTTTAATCAAGACCAAAGAGCACCATTAAAAAAAGAAAAAGATAGCCGTTATTTAATATAGAAGGACAGTGCATACATATATTATTATTCCTAGAAATAATACATATGATATTTGAAATGCATAGTCAGTTCCCTTTCTAAGAAATTTAAAATGTTTTCCATAGCTTCTTATATTCGTATTTGCCATCTTGGTAAATTTGCCGGTTATTTAGAGGTATTATTATTTCTATTTTACAGATGGCAAAATGGAGGGATTGAGTAAGCTCTTTGGAATGATACCATCCATCAGAAGTCATGGCACACATAGAGAATATAATCCAAGCTATTTGATTCCCAAATGAATGTTCGTGTGAATAAATAAAACACGCAAAACTAATGTTGTATTTCGGCAGCATCAGTAAGGGTATTTTTCTCTTTGTCAACAGTGAAATGTGTCAGTAGTCCAAGCTGCGTTCCAAGGAAGCAGATTACTCTGTTATTAGATAATCTAGGTTCTTGCATTTCTTCCAGTTTTTCTTTCCCCATCATGTATAACTTTAGGATATGTTAAGAGATCTCAGTACTTCCGGTGGATAGTAGAACGCACCCAGGCTGTGTAGTGTGTTCGCAAAGCCTCCTTATGCTTATTTTTGATTTCTGTAAGGGCCAGAGTTCTGCACTACTCGTGAGCTTGGAGTCCGAAATTAGCCACATAGCCCTGGTTTCAAACCTTTTTTCCAGTGCTGGGCTCTTCTCTGTTTCTACTGTCAATCAAGAAGAAAACCATGACACGGTTTCCTAGTACCCTATTGCTTGAGAATAAATGCATCTCTTAATCCTGCTTTGGAGCCCCTCTCTCCATACACACGCTTTCTCTTTAGTCAGTAATCCCTTTTATTGGTTACAGTGCCACTACACTATTTCAAGCTTTTCCACAGCCAAGCACAGCTGCTCATGTAGGCTATTGATTCCATATGTTAGCTCAAAATTGTATAATAGTCTGTTCTAATAGTTGCCTTTGGCTTTTCCTCTCCCCACTCAGAAAAGTGCCCTCTGCCCCTGGCCTGGCATGCCAGTTACTAGAAATGGATCCTAATTATATCAACCATTCTTCACCAAAAAGCCCCAATAGCTGTCATGTGTTGGAATAGCTTACTGTGGTTTTGGCTTACGTGGCTTCTTGCTGCTCTACAGAAAACACTTCAAGAAACCCAAGCTAAATTTGTTGGTAGGAAGAAAGTATTGCAGCTATGGAAGGTTTAGAGACCTCTAACTACAGGAAGTTTTCTGATTAAATTAATATGTGATCATTTAAGCATCTCTTCTTCTCTAGTTATCTCCATCTCCCTCCATGCTCTTCTCTCTTTCAACCTTGTTACTTTATTTATAACTGTGAACTGCATATTGAAATTGTACATTAAGAAAAGCATTTACCCCCAGGAAGATAACTTGAACAGCACCCCATAAGTGCCACCTTTGAAAGTTTTATGGAAGTTGCAAGTTGTTGCACACAGCTTCACAGCTGAAACAGTCCAGAATGCAGGCTTTGCCTCAGAATCTCTGGGCATCTGAGTGACCCAGAAGCTCAATAACCTGGATCACAAAGAGCCTTAATGACATCTCCTTCCAGGGCTCCAATAGCTTCCTGTGTTATAGTGAGCAACAAAACAGCTCCCCTCTTGCTCTTTGAGCCAAGGTTGCTGAAAGAACAAGACATGAAGTCTCAGTGGGTTCGGGCTGCTCTGCTCATCAGACATAGAAAACAGAGTTCTGGTCTCTCATGGCAGCCTTTCAAAATGTACCTCAATGAATGAAGCATATGCAACTTTCCTAGGCAGATCCCAGAGCAAAAATAAACCAGAAAGAGGTGGAGCATTAAACTGAATGCAGTTTTGCAACTTGGGAACCTGGTGGACTTTCAAGAGTTTAGCAAGGTTTAAGCAACAAAGCCCCACATCACAGAACTTTGAACTTTTTTCGGCCTCTGCCTCCAGTATCTGAATCCATGTCTTATGGGTTCTTCTTCTGCTATACTCACTGCTTCTCATATATAGGTCTGTTTCATTTCATATTTAGATTACTGACAAATTCCCTGCACATTCTCTGTTTCCAGTCTCATGTCTCCATAGTTAAATCATAGTGGTGAGTAGTCAGATGAATCTTCCCAAGATATCCCATTGACCATGCCACTATTCTGCCAAAAACCTCACACTTTTCCATTGGTGGCCACGGAAGTTAGACTAGTAGAGTGTGTGTTTGTCTGCTAAATGTGTGTGATGGAAGTTGGTGACAGGTTTAAACAAATTGCTCCAAAGAGACTGCGTCAAGTGTAAAATGTCGGTAAGTCTCATATTTTATCTGAATCAGGCTGTTGGTTAACATTTAAATCCCCAATCTTTGGGTAAAATCAACATTCCCAGAAACGGTGTCTTGTTTATCTCACACTTGTTTATCCCCGGTTCCCCCCCAACTCTCTCTTCTCCTTCCCTGCACCAAATGCATAGACTTAGACTTGGAAACAAATCTGCCTCACATGATGGCCAAAGCTCTATGCAATTTGACCAAGGGGGGTCTTTGATCTAGCCACCTGTCACATTTGCTATCTCTCGACCATCCTGTACAAACCCACACTCTTGCCCACTCATTTTATTTCTTTGAATCTGCATTTTTACCATCCACCTATAGATAAAAACTATCCTAATTACTAAATAAGATGCCTTTCGTCCTTTGACATTTGTTTTCTTAAGATTATTGGCCAAACCCAAAGTGTTGACCAAACACTCTTAAGTGGACCAGACTTCACGAATTCCTCAGACATCTGTAGATTCTCAGCCAGATGAATGCACCCAAATTCTCAGATTAACATGGATTCAATAATGAAAACACATTCCAATCCACACTTTAATTCCCATAAACAAGTCATTACCTTGTTCCTGCCACTGTGCTGCCATAGTCCATTTTGAAACTTCTAGCATTCTGTTATTTTCCTTTGTCTCCCTCATTGGGGGGTAAAGTGATCAACCAGCTCAATTTTTGGCATGTGATAGGTGCTTAATAAAGACATTATGGAATATACTGAATGAGTAATAACTATAGTGATAGTCATAGGGATGCATTTTGAAGGCTATAGAATGTTTCAAAATTTGGGTGTGCCCAAGACCCACCTACTTTTGGAGTCATGAAATTAGAAATTCTATCTGCAAGGAAATTTTACAGTTTGATGAAAAAGAAGGCTATTGTTGATGGGACCAACCTCTAGCTACCTGTTAGGTAGCTAGCAGGATGCGTGACAAATGTGTCAGACTTCTAAAAGCAAAAAGACACCAACCAAACCAAAATGCTCTTTAAAGATTTTGGGGTAAATAAACTGTTGGAATATATCTCCTAAATATATGTTCAGGAAGAAAAATACTAATCTTGACCTTTGTAATCCATCATCCTCACTTCCAAAATATAATTTGCTTTGGGTTTCTATAGGTTTTTTCCACACAGTAAGGTAATTAAGAATCCTGCCTTTTCAATTTCAGAGAAATTTGAATTAAGCATTTTATGAGACCATGTGGGTACAGTTTGAATCTACGAAAGAAGGAAATTGAACATTAAGCATTAACACCTTGCTCTTGCTCTACCACACCTTCCAAGGGCTCGCATACGGAGAACACTTGTGATGGAGCGCCAACTTTTTGTGCCGCTTTGCATAGCCAGCTTATATTTAGGGCTCCTATTAACTTGAAAGAGAGTTCCAGGTGCATTCAAGTTCTGCTGAAGAAATGGAAATTTGGAAGCTTTATTATTAGCTTAGGCCATTTTCAACTCACGTGAGCAAGAGATGGAGAAAAGTTATTAGAATTTATTTTCTTCTTCTTTTTTTTATAACTGCTGCTCTTAGGTCTGAAAACCACATATAAATGTAGGTGCTTAGACAAATATGTAGGGGCTATTTCTTTTGCTGTGACAAAACAGTATGGGTCACCCATTTCTTCAGCAACATAGGCTTCCACATGACTTTAAATCAATGTTCATATAAGTGTAAAATTTTAGCTTTTTGGCTCCCAGATAACAGAAATGCTTTGGCAATAAGGAGCAGAAAAATATTCTAACAAGTAAAAATGGAGCATTTGTTGGAACTCTACAGAAGTAGCTCACAGAAGCCTAGGATAGGAGGTGAAAACAGAAACAGGAAAGTTGCAGGAGCCACACAACTGTTGACCTCTCTGTTCTCTCAGTGTGTATTGGGCTCCTTTTTCTACCTCCACTGGGGAGCTGTTTTCTCGAATATATGCATATGCAGCTTTAATGTAGCTGCCATGGTATGATGTTCACTAGGTCTCTTAGTTCAAGGGAACAGAAAGACCACCCACTATTCCTTTGTCACCAATCCAACCTTATGCTCATTTCCAACTTATGCTCTGGGAAATATAATGTGATTGGTCTACTTTGAGTCAAATATCCAACCCTTGTCAAACCCAGAAGGAGCAGGGCTATGTGGTACAAATATGGCTGCAGGAGCTTTTGTTTTTCTTCCTTTTTTTTCTTTTAAGGTTTGTGAATGTCTATCCTATAAGGTAACAGGTGCCACCAAGAAATTTGCCCTTTGCCTAAACAGGAACGCTGTAGATGTGAACTAAAACTCATTGGAGTCCAGTGAGGCACAAGACAGGGTTCCTCCCTCCTCCCAAAGGTCTTTCTTTTCTCCTTTTTTATATCTCCCAGTATCTCTGTGTGCTGATGCCTTTGCCTTTCCAGACTCTTATCCTCAATTCCTTTCTCGGCTCCCCGCTCTCTTGTCTTTCCCCTTTACTTGTCAGTGGAAATAACATTACACCAGAACAGTGATTCTCCAACTTGAGCTGCATCAGGATCCTCTGGAGGGTTGGTTAAAGTGCAGGTTATTGGACCCCACCCCCAAAGTTTCTGATTCAGTAGGTTTGGGGTAAGGACCTGAGAATTTGCATTTCTAACAAGTTCCTGGGTGGTGCTTATGCTAATGGTCTGGGGACCACACCTGGAGAACTTTTGGACTAGAGAGTAGAAAGGAGTTACTACAATTCAATCTCCTCACTACAGCATCAGGTTCATCATCAACAAGTCCTGGTTGAGAAACTACTGTATTAAAGTCGGTAAATCTAAGACATGTTTCCAGTCCTCAATAATCTAGCTAGAGAAGTAGGGCCTAGTGGTCTTTAGATGATGGCATCAGTTGGGCTGTTCTTGTCATTGTCTTGGGAATCATACCTCTACTAAATCAGTTCTTTGTTTTCATCTGTAAGCAAGAATGATAACCATTGTATCTGCTTTGCAGAGCTGTTGGGAGGGTTCAGGTAGGCAATACATATGTAAATTTAAAAGTGCTATAAAATATGAGATATTATGGCTTTTTTTTTAAATATGGCTTGTTTTTAATGTACTTGGAGTGGCTTAGTATGTGGGACCCATGAATCTTCCACCTAACATACAGGCCTTAGTTTATCTTCCTGCCTCCTTGGCTGTACTTCCTTAGGGGAATTTTGGCCAATCCATTAGCATTTTCCAGAGTTGCTGCAGCCCTGGGTTCTTACAATTTTCACTCCTCTTTCCAATTCTCTAGTTCTCTGAGATCTTGGTCTTGCATGAGTTGCCAATTTTCCTTTTGAACTACTATTTTGCTTTCTTCTCTGACTTGTCTCTACACATCAGCCAGAACATATTTCTCTGACACAAGTGAGGCCATATTACCCCCCTGCTCAAACCCTTTCAATAGCTCTCCTTTGCCCTTAGGTCTACAAGGTCTTGAGTAATTTGAATCTTGCCTTATTTCTCCAAACTCACTCTATATGACCCATCTCTTTGCTCTTGATGACGTACACAGCTACCATACTTTCACCATAGCCAATTCATTCTCTACTTTTGGGACACAGTTCACTGTCACCTTCTCAGATGCTTCTTTCTATCATATCTCAATTTTCATTTCCTTTATAGCCTCATATAATTTGTTTTTATTTGCTTTCTCTGTTTACTTATTTTCTTTCTAGCTCCCCTGCTAAACTATAAGCAGCCATGAAAGCAGCTACCCATTTAGAGAATTCTCTCAGTAGCCATGGTAACCACTCAGTACAGAATGAAGCAAAAGTTGAGTAATCCTCTCAAAAAGTGATATCTAGATGATCTCCTTTCTTCTGTTTTGTTTTTTCTTCTTCTTTAGGAAAAAACAGCCCAATATGGTCGGATGTGCCATCTTTTTAAAAGATTTTATCCATTTATTTGAGAGAGAGTGAGTGATGGGGAGGGGAGAGAAAGAGAGAGGAAAAAAGAGAGGAGGGAGGGAGAATCAGAGTCCTCACTGAGCAGGAAGCCCAATGTGGGGCTGTATCTCAGCATCTGGAGATCATGACCTGAGCCAAAGGCAGATACTTAACCGACTGACCAGCCAGGTGCCTCTGTGCCTTTTTTAAAGGTGCTGCTTTTATTGTATTACTTTCTGTATAAAGAGACTCTTGAGCTGTCTCTCTCTTTTAAAGCGTATCAAATCTAAACTCCCATGGATTTTTGGTGTATAAAGGTGAGGGTTAGGAACTGACTTTGAGGTTTTTAACTCTTTGAACTTGGGCAGGCCTTATAACCTCTGTAAGCCTAGATTCTTTCTCTATGATGGGTAAAGATTCATAGGTTATAGTGAGACATGAATGAGAGTGACATAGATCAAGTCCTTAGCATTTGTTGCCAGGCACAGGGTGAGAGTTCAATGGATATTAGCCACATCCCTAGCAAACGATCAGCTCAAAGTAAGGTCTTCTCACTATCCCAGTGTCCAGTTACAGTTTCCCCATATGCAGATCACTTCTGCTACACTAGCAGTAGTGACCTTCCTCCTCTGTGCTTTTCTAAATTCTACCATCCTTAAACCCTTAAACACTTCCTTTTTTTAAAAAATAAAAAAGATTTTATTTATTTATTTGAGGAGAGAGAGACAGAGATAAGCCACAGACAGCACAAGTGGGGAGGAGAAGGAGAAGCAGACTCCCCGCTGAGCAGGGAGCCCTATGGGGGGCTCGATCCTAGGACCCGGGGATCATGACCTGAGCCGAAGGCAGATGCCTAACTGACTGAGCCATCCAGGCGCCCCAACCCTTAAACGCTTCCAATGCAGTCTCTACTCTAAAGCCTACTGTGAGGCCACGGCGATCACCCACTAACTGAAGGGGGACAACAGTTTTGGTCCATGGAAAGAGGAAAAAGAACTTTAGCAGCCACTAAATTTTTACTTGATGCTAGGTTCAAAGCAATAAAGTATTTCCATTTATGCTTATGGTGCCTCGGTAAATCTTCACAATAATCCTACCTTAGTGGTATTATTTTCCCTGGTTTCTGGATGAGAAAATTGTGGCTTGAGAGATCAAGGAATGCGCTAATAAATGGCTCCAGCTGATTTCTAACTTGATTTTAATTATAAATTTAAGAAAATTCATCACCTAATTATAAAGTTATTGTAATTAAAAAAAAACAAAAACAAAAACCTTGTCTACTGGAGAGCCAAAATGCCACCACCAAATGCCCAAGAACAAAGAACAATCTGGAATCAGGTTAGGTCATTAGGCTAGTTACACACACACACACACACACACACACACACAGATGAGCATATTGGCTTCTTGACTGTAGATGCAGATGGAGGTAACTCAAAATGAAGACAAGAGCACAAGGGTTCTCAAAATTATATTTCTAAGCCAAACTTAGGGCAACAACATGTCAGAGGGAGAAAGAAGCAGGAGAGCTCAGGCTCCCACACTAGTACAGGACAGGGGGAGAGAGCAATAGACTGCCATGAGTGATGATCTCAAAAATTTAAAAACAAAACAAAACAAAATAGAAAACAGCCTTGAGTTACATCAGTGGATCTCATCCCTATCTGTGCATTAGAAATCATGTAAAAATGCCATTTTATGAACCCAATATCAGACAGGGAGACTCACTGACAGTTTCAGTTGGGGTCCAGATGTTATAATTTCAAACTTCCCCAAGTGATTCTAATGGAGAGCCAGTGAAAACCTGTGGGTTATAGAGGACACTACTCCAGTGGTTCTCAAAGATTGGTCCTGGAACCAATAGCATCATTATCACCTGTGGACTTGTTAGAAATGCAATTCCCACCCCCATTCCATGTCTACCAAATCTAGAATCTCTAAGGGGTGGAAGTTAGAGAACTGATGTTTTAGTCAGTGGCCGTAGTGTTTAATTAAGTTGTTAGTGTACTATAACGTATTTTACACTTAATAAAGGTCAGGGCATTTTCCTTCTCCTCACCTCAAAATTTCATGAAATTCTTCATTTTTAAAAAGTTTTAGATGACACAATCCAAAGAGACAAGACATATCTTAGTGGTTCAACTTTACCACTAACATTTTAGAATGGGATGACTAGCCATTGGGTAAGAGAATTATTAAATATCAAGAGAAGCCAATGGTAACTGTAATTGAAAGTCAATTATTTTATCTATAGAATATCTCCCTAAAAATCTTTCATGTCTTGGGATCTGCAGTAGCTATGTGTGGCTTTCTCTCTCTTCACTTAACAAGGAAGTTATAAGGCAATCACGGTTGCTCCTGCATTAGAGATCGTCATACTGTTATTTAAGTCCTGTATTCTGTGGGTTCTCAATACATATTAGTTTAATTAAGCAACCTGCATTTGTTTGGGTGTCTCTAGAAAACCTCCAGAAGCCGTCAATTACTCTATGATGTAGAGTCAGCTGTTATAGAAGAATAAATTTCTTGGAGAGAATTTTGTAAGCTCTGCTGGTGATCAGATCATTTTGAGGTGTCAATTAACATGCCGATTTTGATCACCTCAAGGTCTTTTTATTTTCTGGTTCTTAAAGTTTTTAAGAAATATAAACAATATTCAATGTATATCTCTGTTTGAAGTGAGTTGAGCACATATAAATGATCATTTTAGTTGAACATCTTTTTTTTTAATTTTTTTATTGTTATGTTAATCCCCATACATTACATCATTAGTTTTAGATATAGTGTTCCATGATTCATTGTTTGTGCATAACACCCAGTGTTCCATGCAGAACGTGCCCTCCTCAATACCCATCACCAGGCTAACCCATCCTCCCACCCCCCCTCCCCTCTAGAACCCTCAGTTTGTTTTTCAGAGTCCATCGTCTCTCATGGTTCTTCTCCCCCTCCGATTTCCCCCCCTTCATTCTTCCCCTCCTGCTACATTCTTCTTCTTCTTTTTTTCTTTCTTAACATATATTGCATTATTTGTTTCAGAGGTACAAATCTGAGATTCAACAGTCTTGCACAATTCACAGCGCTAACCAGAACACATACCCTCCCCAGTGTCCATCACCCAGTCACCCCATCCCTCCCACCCCACCCCCCACTCCAGCAACCCTCAGTTTGTTTCCTGAGATTAAGAATTCCTCATATCGGTGAGGTCATATGATACATGTCTTTCTCTGTTTGACTTATTTCGCTCAGCATAATACCCTCCAGTTCCATCCACGTCGTTGCAAATGGCAAGATCTCATTCCTTTTGATGGCTGCATAATATTCCATTGTATATATATATACCACATCTTCTTTATCCATTCATCTGTCGATGGACATCTTGGTTCTTTCCACAGTTTGGCTATTGTGGACATTGCTTAGTTGAACATCTTTTGATGGTAGTGTTTTCACACATAAAAACCAATGGTAATGTTTGATGTTTTTATCTGTTAGTTAGTTCCCTGAGACAAACACATCTGAAGTGATTAACAGGTGTAATACAAATTCTATTTTTAAAATGGTCTGTATTATCTTGGGTTCTTCAGCAAATTCACACATATATGCAATCCCTATTAGTGGTTTCCAGTGGTGAATTTCTTTTAAGAAAGGCATATCTCTGGGGGTGTCTGGGTGGCTCAGTCAGTTAAGCGTCTCACTTTTGGTTTCAGCTAAGGTCATGACCTCGGGATCTAGCCCTGTGTCCTGCTCCGCACTTAGCGGGGAGTGTGCTTCTCTCCCCCTGCTCACGTGAGCTCTCTCCCTCTCTTTCTCTCTCAAATAAATAAATATATCTTGTAAAAAAGAGAGAAAGGCATATTTCTGTATTCTGCTCTCTCTTCATCCCCTACAATACTTAGCTTTATTTTCCCTTAGCGTATGCAGAAAATTTTGCTCTTTAATTTGACTTTCCCTTAAGAGGGGCAATTCTTCTGAATTCTTAATGTGGAATATTGAGATTTTTTTCCTTTTTATGATTGGAAAGACAATCTTCAAGATTAAAACATACTGAGTAATATAGTGTTCTTATGTAAACCACGTAAATGTTGATTTTTTTAATGAAAAAGCAAGATGAAAGAAAAATATTTCATGGAATGCTAATGTGGTATGGGATAAAATTAACATAAGAAGTGATAAAATGCAGACATAAAATTGGGCCTGGAAATTGATCCAAATGTTGGGAGAGATGGCTTGGTGGCAAGTCTGAAGCATGGTTGAGTAGATTGGAAATGTTGTAATGTATTCAGGACCAGATAAATCGTTGCTTAGACTCTTCTTCCTCTTAGATGTCTCCATTAATGTTTATTACATTATAAAACTATGCAGGTTGGTCTTTTGGAAAAAAGTGGGATAATGTACATAAAAAATACAGAGGCTCTACTGGACACATGTTGGTTACAGAATACATTTTTGTTAAATCTGATTTTGATAAATATAATACTTGCCTTTGGAAAAAAAACTATTATGAAAGAAAGGATCAGTAAGTTACCCCCATGATGACCTCATTACTTCCTTTATTCATTTAGTCAACAAATCTCTATTAAACAGTTTTTCGGTGGCAGGGTCTGTGCTAACTGCTCAGTTTCTACCCTTCACTAAAGACAGGCATGTGAAGCTCTAATTTTTCTTTACTTCCTCTTAATGCCACACCAGACTTCTCATTTCTATGTGATGTTCTTCAAATAGTTAATCTCTAAGAAGCGTATTGAAACCACATCCTAGCAAAAGATGTCAAGGGCCAAGGGCCAATTCTCCACTGTATTGTACCACCAACAAGGGTGAATGGTCAAGCAGTTTCATCTTACCCAAGAAACAATTCTCTCAACTCTTATATTGCTATTGATTAAAATACATGGTCACAAAATCATCCCATTCTAGAATGAACCCCCCCTTTGTGATGTGTCTTTGCTGTTTCTTTCACCCAGTGGTGGATCTTCTTGCCCCACCTCCTGAATCTGTGACTGATTTTGTGACTGCTTTTACAGCTAAGATATGGTGCAAATGACAGGGGCACAACTTCTAAGTCTAGACCTTAGACTTAACTTTAGGAAACTTGTAGTTTTCACCTCTTTAGTCTCTTGAAATGCTACTATCAGTCTACCATGTAAGGTGGCCAGTTTAACCTATTAGAGGACAAGATGCCATGTGGATGGTAACCACGGTGCCACAACCAAAGACCAATACCGATTGCCAAGTATGTAAATAAAGTCTCTTAGACTTCCCAGCCCATCCTTAAGCTACTACCTATAGCCATAGGAGTGATCCCAGGCAAAACTAGCAGGGGAACTGCCAGGAAACCCACAGAGTGATGAGAAAAAAACCCAAGTTCTTGTTGTAAGCCTCAAGTTTGGGGATTGCTTATGTCACTGCTTTGTAACAATATCTGCTATAGATATCCTCACACTTACTTAAAATTGTCATTGTGAAGTCAATCTACCCTGGTACAAAACCCCGTATCTTTTGGACTATAGCTGGCTATTACAATTGTTTCTACAGCACCATTTCTGGTAAGAAAAATGGCTAAGAATCAAGGCTTATTGGGTGGTGTGTGTGTGTGCGTGCACACACGCACAGTCATGTGTGCATACACCCATGTGCATGAGTGTGCATGCGAGAGTGGGTGATTATACTGTAAATTAGAGAATATGAGAGGTATGATGGATGTAGAAAGTCCAGCTGGGTTTTGAGTTGTCAATGATTGTGATCTACTCTTCTTCACTCTTGCTTCAGGGTTGAAAGCGGCAGATAATTTCCATATCAAGTTAAATAGACTCCTTGAGAGAAACATCCAACATTCCAGTTTATTTTGATACTTGCCAAGGGTCTCAGCCCTATTATTTAAAGGCAGTAACAGTAGGATAGATGAAGACTTGTAAAGCACGTACCATGGCAGCATTCAGTTTCTGTAAAAGGTGAAGTCCACTTACACTCCTCATTCAGCTGAATGAGAGAGTCATTTGCTTAATGGATAATTTTAACTTGATTTCCAATAAGTGGATTAAGTAATTGAAGAACTTCAACACCTGGCAGAATATTTGTTGTAGCATTTGGAAAAGAAACCAGAGCCAGGTCTGTCAGCCACTTAAGATGGAAAATTCCTATTAGTCCACCTATCAATAAGGCTTCATTATGAAGCAACATTCTAATGGTTTGGCTTCAGTGCTGACATGTTGCAGGCATTTGCAACGTTACACTAAGGTTGCAGGCTATCCTGATAGGGCTCGTGCTGTTAGTCCACTTTGTTAAATAGAAGTTGATTTTATATTTAGCTGTGCATGGAGTGTACAGATGAAACAAATCACTTCTATAAGCTCAACAAGATGAATAGTTGCTGTTGAAAACGAGCAAGGAGCTGGATGCAAGATTAATATGCAGTCCCAAGTTCCACTTCCTACAATTTTTATTGATTTTGTGAAAAAGTACTAAAATTCATGATTTCTTGGGTGAGTTAGATTGAAACTCTTGCATAGCTGTAGTAGATGTAATTTCTCTGAAATGTACCATTTGTCTACAAATACAGCTTTTCATTTGGGACCACGTGCAATGAATTCTATGAGGAGAGCCAAGCCTTTCTGATGGCACCCTTTGCCACAAGTATACCTGGTTCTCGGGCTGGTTTCTTTCTGCTCTTTGGTCTTTGCCAAATTGCCTCCTTGGGAGGATTTTCTAAATGTCCCCTACTGCTGTGGTCCAAATACCAGGACTTATTTGGTGTGTGTGTGTGTGTGTGTTTTCCATTCCCACAAACCACAAAAGATTGAATGTTGATGTATCTTAGGGTTTAGATCTTTCTGCTAACATCTGAATGGCATTCCAGCTAATTTGACACAGTATTCCATCTTCTTTCAGTAGGATTGAGGAAGAGAAGAAGCTATTAAAGCCTGCCCTTAATATTTTTACTTTTATAGTTGGGATCTCCATTTTGGTGGAATGAGAGCAAGGGTTGGGTCACTTTGGGCTCAGAGCACATATTCCAGTTCTGTTACCAGTCAGTAATTTTAGAAAATATATGGATCCATTTTCAACTAGTACATTTAGACATTTTTCTTTCTATTGAAACGTATTGTTTTAGTAAATGCTTGAATTCAGTTATAATACATCAAAGCTTCACTGCGTCCATACAGGCTCAAGTCTATTAACATATGTTGAACCCCTTGATTCTTCAGATGAATCAAGTTTTGCAGGAAATTTGGGATTTGGTTCTTGAAAAATGTCTGTTGCCATGTAGTATGAAACTTGAAGCTCAGACTATCCCTTTGGCTCAAAGTCCAGGTGAGGTAGATACTTTTCCTCAAGTTTCAACTTTGTTTAACAAGATCTGATTTCCGAAAGTATTGTGATATAAGTGACTGCAGTCATTATATTTCCTATGTTTAAGTTCACTTATGTCTTACTATATATTTGATAGTATTTTAAAGCCCTCTAATTATATATTGCATTTATGTTTTCTCAAATACCTAGATACCAATGGAAATTTCAAAGCAAATGATAATCTGTTCTGATATTGAGATAATACACTTTGAAATAGGAGGAACAGAGAATTTTTTTTTTTAAATCTGTGAATGGTGGGGCACCTGGATGACTCAGTCAGTTAAGTGTCTGCCTTTGACTTAAGTCATGATCTCAGGGTCCTGGGGTTGGGCCACATGGGGTTCCCTGCTCAGCGGGGAGTCTGCTTCTCACTCTCCCTCTGCCTCTCCCCACCACTCCTGCACTCATTTGCTCTCTCTCTCTCCTTTCCAGTAAATAAATAAAATCTTAAAAAAAAAAAATCAGTGAATGGTGCTTTAGCATCTCTTCTCCTCATGCCCTTGGAGGGTGCTTGCTGCTTCCTTGGGTGTCAGTTGAAGAAGGTATAGATAGGAGAAACCATCATTGCCCCGCAGGAGAAGTAACAGCTAAAGAGGTTAGCTCCTTATACCAGTTAGAATGGCGAAAATTGACAAGGCAAGAAACAACAAATGTTGGAGAGGTTGTGGAGAAAGGGGATCCCTCTTACACTGTTGGTGGGAATGCAAGTTGGTACAGCCACTTTGGAAAACAGTGTGGAGGTTCCTCAAAAAGTTAAAAATAGAGCTACTCTATGACCCAGCAATTGTACTACTGGGTATTTACCCCAAAGACACAGATGTAGTGAAAAGAAGGGCCACATGCACCCCAATGTTCATAGCAGGAATGTTCACAATAACCAAACTATGGAAAGAGTCGAGATGCCCTTCAACAGACAAATGGATAAAGAAGATGTGGTCTGTATATACAATGGAATATTACTCAGCCATCAGAAAGGATGAATACCCACCATTTGCATCAACATGGGTAGAACTGGAGGAGATGATGCTAAGTGAAATAAGTCAAACAGAGAAAGACAATTATATGGTTTCATTTATTTGTGGAACATAAGGAATAGCATGGAGGACATTTTGAGAAGGAAGGGAAAAATGAAGGGGGGCAATAGGGGGGCGGGGGAGATGAACCATGAGAGACTGAGGACTCTGGGAATCAAACTGAGGGTTTTAGAGGGGGGAGGGGATGGGTGAGCATGGTGATGGGTATTAAGGAGGACATGGAGCACTGGGTGTTATATGCAAACAATGAATCATGGAACACTACATCAAAAACTAATGATGTACTGTATGGTGACTAACATAATAAAAATAAAATAAAAATAAAAAATAAAGAGGTTAGCTCCTTACAGCAGTCTGGCACAGCTACCCAAGAAGTTCTGAGCATGGCTGATCTGTATTGGAGGCTTACTTGCTTTCTTGAATAGAGGATGATTGAATGGAACCCTGAATCTCCTCTGAAGATGGACATCTTCCTCTACTCTAACCATGAGCAGTGTGCATTTGGAACAGAGACTTTTTTGGCAACATTTTTCATTCCAACCTCTGTTCTCTATTTTTCTTGTCTCCACATTACAATTTAAAGAATGCGCCTTATGTTTTAGCCCTCTCATTTCCAAAAGTATTAAAGCTGATTCTCTGACTTAACATAGTAAAAAGTCTAAATATTTACTTTATTTCATTAGGTTAATGTTCCCATAATTTCTTACCACTGAATATTATTTAAACAATAAGAATGGAATAGAATTTCTTGTGATGATTTTTGATACTGAATGGTTGAACATATTCTTAAAGCTCTTTTTTTTTTTAAGATCTTATTTATTTATTTATTTGAGAGAAAGAGAGAGAGACAGAGAAACAGCATGAGAGGGGAGAGGGTCAGAAGGAGAAGCAGGCTCCCCGCTGAGCCGGGAGCCCGATGTGGGACTCGATCCCAGGACTCCGGGATCATGACCTGAGCCGAAGGCAGTTGCTTAACCAACTGAGCCACCCAGGTGCCCTGGTTGAACATATTCTAATACCCTCTCTTAAATGGGACTTTACATGAGGACCTAATTGTAGTTCAACTGCATGTTGATGAAAAACACTGCCTCCCCTCTACACTCTATATTGAATTATGCATTAAAATTAAGTTGCATTTTGGGAGGATTTCCATTTGTCCACCTAGAGATTTGAAAATCACTGGGCAGAGTACAAATCATTCAAAAGTTTGCTTATTTCCCATATTGTCCCCTGTGTGTATTACTGTGTGGAGTTCTAAATGAGTTGTTCAAATGGGCCAGTTTATATGGCCAAAAGACGAATTATGTTAGTTTAGGCACACATTTATAGAAATAAAAAGGCACATATATGCACATAATAGGTGTGCTTTTGCTGCAGATACAAAAAAAAAATATAAACGTGCAAGGCAAATCTGCCCGAAGAGAATACTAATTTCCCCAAATACATTTATGCACTAATATTACATTGAATGCTCTCCACTGGCAATATCATGTTAATGTCGTTATCAAAAACATGTTACTTTGTTAATCCATTAAACTAAGATTGCTGCTTTTAGTTGCTTATATATTTATGTGCTTATATTAATGTTACTGCACAATAGAGAACACATCTTAGCAGTATGTTGGTTATATAGAATATACTTGCTTAATCGTGTACCTATCATGATATTGAAAATATAGGCAAATGTAAAACATTCAGTGGAAAATATTTTGATATGTAAATTCTATGCTATATCCTATTAAATAGGATTGCTTTATATCCCTCTCCTTCCCGCTTTGCTTCTTTCTGCAACATTTGGTATTATGGGAACATCACAGAAAATGAAAAATAAATATGGCCACCTGTAAATCCAACGATGTTACCTTGTAATTATCATGAGGGTGGATGTTGGGCAAATCTGTGCTACTCCGTCTCAGTCTGGGTTGGAGGACTGTGGCCCTAAGAATGCTGGTTCAAACCCCATTTAGAATTGCCTGGTGACTAATGGCGTGCACACACACACACACACACTCACACACACTCACAGGAAGAGGCCAGTGGAGACAGATCAAGCTTGAGCCCTTCTGCTACATAAAATTGAGCACCATTACACAAATAATTGCTTTATTTTAGAAGCTTGTTCTAATTAAACATTAGTCACACACTCTCTCTTGACCTCTGCTTCCTGTGTTAAAAATCACCATCCTAAAAAGCTTACTTTATGCATTCCATAATTATAAAAAGTTCCCAGAAGAATGCAATGCTTTATTGTTGCTTTTGAAAAAGGAAGAAAAAAATATACATATATCTATGTGTGTATATATGTAGATATATGCATACATTTACATGTGTGAAGAGACATGATTGTATTTCACAAATTTTTTGCAAAAAGCACGAGGGAGATGAGAGAATATGGGTGACGCTGGGGGAAGAGAAGCTGGCGAAAGGAAAACAATAGGTACAAATTTCTACCAGTTTCCTCAGGCATCCATAGCAGCTGCTTAATGATACATGTATCATTACATCCTGGAGTAGTTGGAGGGCAGAAACAGACTTGATTACACTACAGACAATTGTTTCACAATAATTCTGGGCCATTTTTCATTAGCTGTCTCCCCTCACAGCAAAACACGGGGTAATTTTTTTAAGCAACAAAACAAAACAAAACACCCTTATACTACAAGAAGGTTGTCCGGCAGTTAAAGATTTTTAATAATTCATCATGTGAAACATTTTAGGCTAAATGCTAAATTTCTCAACTATGACAACAAAGATGAGTGGGAAAAAAAAAGCAGAGCTTAACTTGATTTTATAAAAACAATAGGGTAAAAAAAAGAAATTACATGTTCGCTTTTCATGATTACACTATACATTTTTTTTTTTTTTTTATTACGTTGCCTTGTCTGACAGGCTTTGTCACTAGCAGGTGGAATAAAAAGGGTTTGTTTTGATGAAATTGATTAAGATGAGGATTTCTTTTTTAAAGATACCTGGAACTCTGTCCCCTGGTTATCACTTAAGGATTTTCACATATCAGCTGACTGGATCCAGTCAAAGCCCCCTTTTAAGTTTTCTTTCTAAGGAAGTCAGAGAATTTCAGTCAATATGCATGTCTTTCAAAGGGCAACATTAGGTGTGGTAGGACTTTATTTTTCCTTCAGATGATAATGATAACTAACAGTTGTAAAGAGCCGTGTCTCAAGCAACTCTTCAGAGTACTTGATACCGATTAGTTTAATCACCAAAACCACCCTATGAGGAAGGAACCCCTGTTATTTCCATATAATAGACTCAACCCATCTTATGTATGGTCCCCTTGAGCAGCCTTGGGGAGGCCCTTGGAACCCTTCTGAGAACCATCCTTTAAATGTATAAAATAAAATCCATAGGCTTATCAAGGAAATCAATTATATTAAAATACTTAACAAAATATTTTTAAATTATTATATAGTTATATGTATACTTTTTAATTAATACATTCAATAAGAATATCTATGGGGGAAATCTATAACTATAATTTCAAAGCAGTGATAAGCATAAGGAATATTCTAAGGTAACTGCAGTAAGTGATGGAATAGACTCCCTTGATTTTTACTGGTGACACAGTCACAATACTGCTAATACTATGGAGATGTGTTACCTACGTTCATAATCAATGGGAACCCTAACTTTCAGTTAAAGATGAGTGAAAATAAAGATGTACTTTTTTTTCTATGCAAGGTCATGGACTCCCACATTATGAACTATTGACAGTTTTATTTCATATCCCACCCTGTAACAAACTCAAAGAGAAAGTAAATTAAACATCAGATTTATTTGGAAAAAAAACATGACAAAAAGTGTCAAGTAAACAGTTTAGAGCATTTGGGGCCTATTTTTATAAAAATGTAGCAACCAATCTAAGCATTTGCTACTATGGAAGCTTTCAGGTTTTAATATAAAACATGTGGTTTTGTTCTCATGCATTCTTTTATCCTTCATCATTTGGCATTTTTATATGAAGCACAGGAATGGTACAAATGCCAAAGGTCAAAGGGCCAATGTTGACTGAAAAAGGTTTCATCTGGAATTTGGCTGCCCTTTGTGAAAGAGGTTGTAACTTGCACTGTTCTTTTCAAGCTGGCTGATTCCCCGGTCTGTGCCCTTAGATTCAACCTGTCCCTTCTTACTCCTGGAACTTCCTACACGTGGTCTGTCTACCCTTTACATTGGTCTCATCTGCTCCTCAAAGCTTTCTTTGACAATCCCATTTTCCCTTCATCCTCTGCTTTCCCCCACATTATTCTCACTGTCTGGAGCATGTGCTTTGTACTTGATGTTGTCTTGTGCTTCTTGTCCTGTGATTTAAATACAGTCTTTTTGAAGTTATCAATACATCATGTTACAGATGGTCCCAACTTACAATGAATGGTTCAGCTTTCTGATGGTGTGAAAGCTTTACCTATTTTGTAAAAAGTGTATTTCGAATTTCGAATTTTGAATTTTGATCTTTCCCTGTGCTAGTGATATGCAGTTTGACCCTCTTTCTTGATGCTCAGGCAAACCACAGCTCCCAGTCAGCCACGAGATCAGGAGGGTAAGCAGCCCATACACTTATGACCATATGTACCCACACAACCATTCTATTTTTCACTTTCAAAATAACATTCAATAAATCACATGAAATATTCAGCACTTTATTATAAAATAAGCTTTGTGTTATATGCTTCTGTCTGACTCTTGCCTAATGTAGGTGTTCTGAGCACATTTAAGGTAGGCTATGCCAAGCTATGATGTTTGGTAGATGGAGCATATTAAATGTATTTTTGACTTAGGATATTTTTAGTGTAGGATCGCTTTATCAGATCACAAGCCATCATAAGTCAAAGAAGATCTGTGTATATTTCTTATGCATATTTAGCCTAGGAGGCATATGGAGATCTTTTGTTAACTGTTTTCCTGCCCTCCGCAACCTTGGTACACAGAATTGACACAGTGTGTTTGTGCTCTTGTGTGTGTAGTTATGTATAGTCAGTCATTTTTTTGATTTGTAGATACTTCAGAAGTATGTGAGTCTGATTCCCAAATAGTCTATTGAAAGTGCAAATTTTGTTTCTCTACTCTTATTTTTGACAACATACTTTTATGTTTTCTGCTTTTTTAAAAGTATTTATTTATTTATTTATCTGAGAGAGAGAGTGCCTGCTAGCAAGCAGGGGGATGGAGCAGAGGGAGAGGAAAAACAGACTCCCCGCTGAGCAGAGAGCTCAAAGCTGGGCTGAATCCCAGGACTCCGGGATCATGACCTGAGCTAAAGACAGATGCTTAACCAACTGAGCCACCCAGGTGCCCCTGTTTTCTGCTTTTTCATCTTTTGAACTTTGTAGAACACTTTATTAGCTGCATCCAAAATCCACATCTTGATGACATGTATCTTTATACTTCTGTGATGAGTCATGTTAATGACTTGGCCTGATGTAGCAGCAGGAACAGGGTCTCTACAATTCAGCCTCCTGCCAGTTTTCACCAGTATTTGTGCCACACTAAAGTCACGGTGCTGGGTTTTCACACCCTCTTCAAGAACAAGATGATCCTCTTGAACAGGAGGTACTTGTTCTCTCCAGGAACAAGATATGTCCCTGGGGTGCATGTGTTTGGATATCCAACTGAGAAGACCTGAAGTGTTAAAAACTATTTTGACTATTTCAGGTTGAAATTGGGCACGGTGTAGTGTTGGCATTCAGTATGTATCTGTTGAGTAAATAAATTAATAGGTACAAAGCTCTGTTTGACCCATGTTCTCTGCTCTTTGCTCTCAGTTTTTCCAGGAAAAATATACACTATTGTAGATATCAGAATCCAAATTAAAAACATGTCAGGGGATGGGTGTGGTGATAAATTTCTTAGTTGTGGTGATGGCAGAATTTCCTTTGGTGCTGGATGTTGTTGAAAACACCCAGTTCTTGCTGTTAAGAGTAGCCTACCAGGGGCAACAGACATGAAAATAGATTGTCATAGCACACACTAATGTCTGTTAATGGGGAAGGCACAGAAAGGAGGTGGTTTAACACTGATATTATCATATAATCTATATAAAAACTCTTAAAAATGAAATAGCATCTTTCAATGTAAAAAATAAAAAGGTGGGGGCAACCAAGGCTTAGCTCAGAAGTGGCAAGTTCTCTGTGAAAAAAAAAAAAAAAGCTTATTGGAAAGTGGGAGAACAGGGAGAGGCTGAATGAGATGTAACTGTAGAAGGAACCTGAGGCTAGACTTTGAAGTGCCTTATTGGCCATGCAAAAGTGTTTGGACTTTCTTCTACAAAAAACAAAGACCTAATAGAGATCTTTAAGCAGGAGACTGAAATAATTAGCTCTGTTTTATGGGATGACTTTAAACAACTTTGTATTTAAGCATTTAGAAAAGTATATGTTGGGCATATTTTCCCCAGTTCTTCAAGTCAAATTTATTCTACTTTTCTTTGCCTAACACCATCCTCTTCATTTTCTTCCATTCATGATGGCTGCAGCAAACTGAATATCGCAACAGAGACAATGCCCTTATCTTGCCCCAGAAGGGCGATTTTCTATTGTCTTCATCTTAGAGCCCACTGCTTTTTTACTCTATGAATTATGGCCCATGATTGGGTCAGCAGATGTCAGCCAAATAAGCACGTCTATCTATTTTGTGTAGCCTGATATTGTCTGAGAAGCCTCCAAGGTTTGGCTAATAGTTGTGAAGGGAATATGGAGAAACTCAGGAGATCAGAGACAATTTCAATGTTTCTAAATAAAATCCTTGGGAACTCATTCTTCACAAAAGATAAGTGGTAAATCTTAATTCCAAGGAATTGAAGAGGAAAAGTATCCCAGAAAAGCGATTCTCAAAGGCTTTGATATGAAGATCCATTTATAAAGATAAAGAAAGCTAAGGCAGAGGATTTGGAATGTTAAGAGATGACAGGATAAGAGAAATAAACATCTTTCCTAACTTTATTCATTAATTGATGGTATTTTTGCCCACATGCTTCAGATGCTGAGTCTGATTTCTTTCAAAGCAAAATTTTAAAATATTGAAACCATGTAAACCAAGAAATTGTTCAGAATACTTGACTAAATATACTAGAGATAGTAGAATACAAAGACTAACAATAATTTGTCTTCAATTTACCTCAAAATATTTGTAAATGATGGACATTGCTTCCAGCTGGACTAAAAACAAAACAAAACAAAACAAAAAAACAAACAAAAAGAAACAGATGAGCAGGAAGGGGAGGAAGACAAGGCTCAGTCTATCTTCTTTAATGGTAATATAGTCCTGATGGCCATTCTTTCCCCTTTCTCCCTAAGGAGGAGAAAAAGAGTTTCTCCTCCTTATCCCTGTAAGAGCAGAGTCTTTGCCCTAAGAAGATAGGTCAGGTGGTTGGGGGACTAAAGGAACCTGACCTCTCAGAATTCTACCCCTGTGGAATAAATCTCAGAAGCTCTACTACAGGAAATGGGAATCCTAAGAATAGTCAGGAATGAACAGAAGTAGAGTAAAGAGATTAAAGTATTAACACCTCAGTGTACTTTCTAGCAGGGATCAGAGTAAGAGCCAGTGTCCTTGAGCTAAGGACAAAGTGTGGCAACTTAGAGAGAACTCTGAAGTGAACACCGTGTTTATTAGCCCACTAGCCTATCTTAAAGCCTTAGCAGGATGCTACTCTTCCCCCCATATGATATACCTAATAACATCATCCCATATCTACTTGAGTCTGGGTTTCTAGAATAGGATAAGGGGATATCAGGCTGTCCACTCAGTGTAGCCAAAATTTTTGATGAAACTTCTGCAATAAGAGCAGTATGGATTCTTTGTATGGTGTCTGGGAAAGTCCTGAGTTCCCTATAAGAAATGAAATGAATCTTGTGTGAAAATGTTCAGGAGATGGAGGGTGTAGATCACTTTAGGAGGGTATCACTTTTCACTTGACCAAGCCCTGACCCAGACACTAGGAAAAACTGTTTTAATGAGCAGTCTGGCAAGTTACCACATCCTTCTCGACTTGCAAGCATGAATGTTAACTCTCTAAAGTCAAGAGGAAATGTAAACATGGTTACACTATTCCACAACAGGAAATGAAGCCATCTCATGCATGTTGAGCTGAGGTTACTCATGAGCCACTCTTAAGCAATCAGATTCCTCCTTCTCTCATTTCATGGGTGTGCTTCACCATCTTCAGCCAGTCTGCTTTGGTGTCGTTCAACATAGATCCTCATTTAACATCAAAGATGCTCACCCATACCTCTGAGCACCTCACAGAAGAAGGGAGACACAGGCTAGCTGCCTCATGTTCGGTGCCATAACTGAAGCTGGGCACCCAGAGTCCCAGCAGTGAGGAGATGCAGGGAACTCTCTCCCCCTAAGAGTTGTATCTTTTGTAGCCCAACTGACTCTAGACACACACACACACACACACACACACACACACACACACACTCACATGCCTAGCAGGGTGCCCAGACTTAACAAATACACATATAGGACACCTAATCCGTTAAATTTAAATTGCAGATAAACAGCAAATAATTGTTTTTTTTTTTTTTTTTTTTTTGGCTTAAGTATACCTAAAAATTGCATGGACAGATTTCAGGGATTTTTGTTTATGCACATAGTGTACCTCACCAAGCAGGGAACCACACAGGGGACAGTGTCTCAGCATTGTCTCAGAAAGATGGTGGAAGAGGAGGCAGAGGGGATTTTAATACCAAAGGGGTGTAGAGTAGTGAGGAATATTAGAAAGAATGGCTTTGTGTTCAGTTCTGTCAGCCTTGCGATCTTTGGCAGGTGATTTATCCTTTTTAAGACAAATTGTCCTCAACTATAAAATGGGGATAATTCCAGTAATAACAGCTAATATTTTCTGAGCATGTATTAAGCAGAAGGCACCTTCTATAATCTTTACACGTGTTGACTTATTTTATCCTTATGCCGGTACTATGAAGTGGATATAATTATTAGTATTCTCCCCATTTTATGTCTGGGGATCTAGGGCACTGAGGGGCCAGATAAGCTGCCCAAAGACAGAATTACTCAGCAGTGGAGGTGGGATAGATTGGAATTCAGGAAGAAAGGTTAACTCTGTAATGTCAAGAAATAAGGTGTCTATGGCACCAAGCCCAGTGACAGGTGTGTACTTAGCACTGACTCTGTGCTCTTACCAACCTTATCGGAGGCAGTTCTGCCTGGTCCTTGAAGAAGGCAAGCTACCACATATGAGAAGATAGCCCAAAAGAAGAATTAGAGATCTCTCCCAGCAGGAGCAAGTGTCTAAAATCCAACAGATGGTCCCTGTGACCACCCTCCCCCCAGCTTGCCTCATCAGCTATGACAGAGCAAAGCCAAAAAGGTGGAGGTTTTGCTGAAATCCTTCTGACCTGAGAAGACCTTATATAATCATAGCTGGTACTAGCCTGGCTCCCTCCCACCACTATGAGACTCAAGGGTATGTGCCATCCGCAAGACTGCAAGGACCTGCCCTTCAGTGTGTGCACTTTACCTTTTTGTTGTTATTTGTCCATTCTTTTCTATAAAAGTATTTATTGAGCTCCTTCTATGTTAGACCCGTTGTGTGTTGGGCTAGTTTCTCCGAGTACCAATACAAACACACGGTCATGCTGTCTGGGGGGAGACAGATCTATAAAGTGCAGAGTGATGCACGAAGCAACAGCACAGGTGGTTCAGAGTTCAGAGGCAGCAGGCTACTGAACTCTGAAGGCAGAGAGGGTAGAGAGGGGCCGCAGGGAGACCAGAAAAGACTCCATAGAGGCAGGGACGATGGATTTGGACTTGGAGGAGGATTCTCATCACCAACATTTGTTGAGTTCCCACTATGTGCCATGGACTGCTCTAAGAATCTTACATGTGTTAACTCATTCCATCAGAAAGGGACTACTATTATCCTCATTTTACAGATGAAGAGAAACATAAACACAGAAAATCAAGTTCAAATAACTTGCCCCAAATTACACAACGATTATGAAGCTGAGCTTGGATTTGAACCCAGGCATCTGGCTTCGAAGTCCATGCTTTCTACCACTATGCTGTGCTAGTCAAACAAGGGGTTTCCTGGTTAGGAGGGAGGGCAGGTATCACAGCCACAGACTAGAAGATGCACAGGAGCATCCACTGTGAGGTATAGGGAGGGAGATGGTGGAGGTGGGACATGAACCTGGAGAGGAACGCTGTGCAAGACCTCCTCTGCTATGATGGTGATTGTCATTTGGATTTTATTTCTAAACTATGAGAAATCCCAGAAGGGCTTGAAGCAATGGATCAAAGATCAGCTTTGCATTTTAGAAAGATCACTCTGAAATAGGGAGGACATACTGGATGAGAATTTTGCTGGAGGCTGAGAGACCAGTTAGAAGATTCTTGCAGTGATCCAGCTCAAATAACTTATGTCTGCCTGTGAGGTGGTATCTCATTGTAGTTTTGATTTGTATTTCCCTGATGATGAGTAATGTTGAGTATTTTTTCACGTGGCTGTTGGCCATATGGACGTCTTCTTTGGAAAAATGTCTGTTGACGTCTTCTGTCCATTGTTTAATTGGATTACTCACCTTTGGGTCTTGATTGTCATAAGTTCTTTATATATTTTGGATACTAACCCTTTAACAGATATGTCATTTGCAAATATTTTCTCCCATTCCACAGGTTGCCTTTTAGTTTTGTTGATTGTTTCCTTTGCTGTGCATAAGCTTTTTTATTTTGATGAAGTCCCAATAGTTTATTTTTGCTTGTTTCCCTTGCCTCAGGAGACATATTCTAGAAAGAAGTTGCTATAGCGGATGTCAAAGAGACTGTTGCCTGTGTTCTCCTCTAGGATTTTTACATATATTAGCTAACTAGAATTTAAATAAAAACTTAAAGGACTCATGGCTGTCTCTGTAGTTTCCCAGCAGTATACCTAGTATGCAGGGGTCTTTCAGGGAATTAATGTTATTTGAAAAGGATATTAAAATAGATGGGAACATATTTACATTTGTTGGCACTTTATCCAAGAATTCTATCTCCAGGTGCAATAAGGCAATTAATTTTAAGGCAAGATGATCCAATCATTAAAAATGGGTGTTACGGTTTCATCCCAGCGAACTCTAAACCTTATAATCCTTTCTAAATGTAGTTGCAAATCTTCTTTGCTTTTCAATAAATATTTAATAACAGAGCCTTGCAGAGGAAGGCTATATTTCAAAAATCCTAATTGCGCTAAAGAAAGCCTCTGTAGACTGAGGTATTAACATACCTAATTGCTGCTAAGATGCATTTATCAACCAAGATGCAAGCAATGACTCTTATCTTCGGGTGGATAGGGGCAGAAACTTGACAGCTGCATTATCTCTCTCTCAGCTAGTTTAGGTCTCGCACTTTTTAGATCCAATTTGTCTTTTATCGATAGGCTGTGTAATCCAATCCGATTCTCTGTTTCATTAGTCGAGTGTGTAATTTTCCCTTTTTTCCTGTATATTTAGATATTCACTCTTCTTTCTTCCACATGCATTCAGAGTTTTTAAAGTCAAAGTACCTACTGATACCTTGTCCTCAGCTGTTTTTTGCTTCTACTCAACTAATTTATTCAACAAGTATGTATTGAGCACCTGCTTGGGGCCAGGCACTATTCTCATCCCTCAGAGAAGCAGTGAACCAAACAGATGAAGTCATTGCTGCCATCAGACTTGGACTAAGGTGGAGAAGACAGACAGTAAACTAACCAAACACATAAAAATATTGGAGCTGGATCACACAGATGGATTGTGCTAAAGGTTTTGGATTGTAATTCGAAGTCAAATGGACTCAAACTGGATGAACTAATAACTTAAACTAATATTGATATTTCTCTAGATATCTGATATTTCTCTAGATTTTACTCAATTAATAACAAAGTGTGAATGGCCTAGAATTGACAGCAGGGGCTTGGGGCACAGGCACTGGACAGAAAGTCAAAGAGTTCTCATTCTTGACGTCTCCACTAACAATTCTAATTTATTGGAGAATAACTATTGTTATTTTATTGGAAAATAAACATATTTTTATAAATTTCCCACACCCCATCTAGATGAGAACTACCGTAGGAAAACTTAAGATTTCTGTAATACCTAAAACAGCAACTAATATGTTCACAGAAACAATCAATTTTTTCCAGAGAAACTATCATGATTCAAAGTTAATCTGTTCCAAGGAAAGGAACTGGAATTGGTTACTGACATGCAATCATTCATTTCTTATTTTACCAACAGTAATTAAATTGCCCGGAACTGTTGTCATTTAACAGCCTATTAATTGACTAATGTGCATTACTTGCATTCAGAGTATAGGTAAAATCCAGGGATTAAGCAACAAGGAAAAGAGATTTGCAAACTCCGCCTGTCATCCCAAAAGGGGTAAATTTACCTCCTATTGCAAGGTAATTTATAAATGCACAAGTCGTGTGTGTTTCCATAGAGGTGGACACGTCAGTCTGGAATTACAGGGGCAACAAGAGCCTATAGCCTCCCAGAGACAGCCACAGGGTTTGATCTCTTGAAACCCTGCTCACGAGCAGAAGGACCCACTAACCTTTACCGTCACCAAGATGCCTCTTCTGCTCTAACTTCTTTTCTTGTGAACGATTTTATACACTTTTGCCAATTCATCCCCAGATTGCTTTTAAGCCTTATTCTTTTTTATTCTTAATAGGAATTCGTATTTTTCTAACACTTGCGTAGCACTTTGCTACATGCCCATGCTTTATTTTCTTTTCCAGTTTTAGAATTTTAAACATAAATGGTTTAAACATAAATGGAACCTTGTAGCATATTCTCAGGGTCCAGACTGTGCATTTGTCACAGTCTGAGGTTTCCTGAGATCTCTGCATCTTTGAGTTTCCAGTATGTCAAATAGGCCTGGGAGATGGAAGATGTCAAATGACGTTCCATGAATTGAATTGGAATAGGAAATCATTTACTATTAATAAGGTCAAAAGGAAGTGACAAAATTGATATTCACTAGCATTATTGAAAGTTGCAGTTCTGGGATCTCATAATTTTAAATTGCTAGCAACCCAAAGGCAAACATCTCTTTCACTCATAAAATTTTCTTCAAAGCCTCTTATCCCCAAAAAACATTTCTATCAAATTACTCTCAGAGCCACTAAGGGTCCGTGTCTCCTTTCTGAAGCCAGAAAACTTACGCTTCTGGTACTTCCAGCAGGAAGTCTTTGTTAAGATCATATCACCCTTGCCAGGAAACCGTTTTGTCTAGACTCATTATAGTCCCAGTAAGCACTTATATGTCCTTCTGTTTCTGAGTAGTGCGTTCTGCTGACCTTTACCCGAGTAATGTCTCCCCAGAGGCAAATGCTCTTGCTCCTCAAAGCCTCAGTTGACTGTAAAATGGAGATGATAGCACCTCCTAACTTACTGACATGTAAGTATGTTGGAGAATGACTTAGGCAGGGCACTGAAAGTATGGATGGAGCAGAATAAAGTAAGATGGCAGAGTTCTTCTGTTCACTTGGGATCCTTGGTAACCCATTCTCTTTTGCTTCTTAACCATCGTGGTTGACATCAAGTGGTCTCCCATTTCCCCAATAGAATTGACCCACAGAATATTCTATGGAATCTTATTTCTGAACATCGGTTCTTGGTATGAAAAATACAAATGTAAAATAATTGTATAATTATGCATTTACAAAGTATAAATAAAATACAAGGTATAAGATTAAGTTGTACACCCTTAAACACAAATTCAGAATTGACTTGTTTACTCTTAGCTAATTGCTGACAAAGAGGCCTTTCTTATAAGTGGTCAACGTGGATGGTTTTGTAAGTATGAATGAATTACTGTAAGAGATTATAGATGTAACTGTGCCCACTTAGACTGATCTGTGACCTTTGGTAAGTCTGAACCTCTCTTTTTTCATCCATGAAATGGCAGGTTGAAACAGGGGGCCTCTAAGGTATTCTTCCATGAGTCTTCATAAATTAAATAGAACAGACTGTGTTAATGGAAAGGGGATTCAATTAGGCTTTGTGCATTTGTCTGAAATCAGGACCAGCTCTAATCAAACTTTTCTAAAGAGAATCAAATTTATTTGCCTTTCTTTGTGGATTCTGTGCAAAACATTTTAATACTCCTCACGTCCTCCAAACCAAACTAGCCTTAGGATTAACTTTACCAGGTTCCCCTGTCAATATATTTAACCTGCTAACTTTTCTTTTTAAGGTCAAATTTCTGTTACAATGTAAAATGCATAGTATCTGTTTGGGAAAGGCTGCTAGAAGAGAGAATAATGGCTAAATAGTCCATCCTGAATCCCTTCAAAACATATTCTATCAGAAATCAGAACTATGATGCCTGAATATATGTAGATTTCCTGTGATACATCACTAGAGTTCCCACAGAGTGACATCTTTCCACTTTCCAAGTACAGACCTTCAACCACTATCTATATTGTACTCTTTAATTCTGTAAGAGAACTTGATTCAGTGCTTACTACTATATACACAGAATGTTGCATCAAAGCACTTCACTTATGCTATCTTTGCTCAAAGTCCGGGTGGTGGTTCCGGGTCCTTTCTCCACATTACTTCCAAGATACCATGAGAGGTTCCAGTCAATACAGTTCTGTCTCAGAGGCATGTGATTCTAAGCCTTATTTGTAATTATGGAGTGAAAAGTCTCATTTCATAATAAAGAGATGGCTGTCATCAGGAGAGACTCAGGAAGTTTTGGAAAGGCTGACGGACATTTCCTAATGTGCTGGGTATTAAGCAGAATAGATTCACTCCTTTGCCAAAGGCCAAATAGCATCTAACACAGGAGAGTATTGCCTGGCCCAGTGCAATCGCATTAAAAGCAATAAATAAACACATTCAGCTGATATCTGGATAGTGTCCCCAAATTTGAATTCAAAGAACTATACAGTGCATTTAATAATAAATTGCTGATCTGAGAATTTTCTAGGAGAATCCATTGTGTATCGTAAGTTGATGGTTCAACTAATGCTTCTGTAGAAATCTGTAGACTGAGCAGCCAGACTGTCTGGCTTATAAATTGCAACATTATTTTTCCCAAATCCCCAACATTCATGATTTAATTTCAGTAAAACAGTAATTTAAACAATGACTAAATGTGTAAGAAAAAAATACATTGAAGGCTATAGAACAATTTATTAATAATGGTAGGACATTTTCTGCAGTACTTTTAATGCATCACTCAGGACTGTATTGATTTGGCATCAAAGTTCTTGGAAACAAGCCTCTTACCAATATCTAAGATCCTGATGTTGTAATTGAACTAGAAAATGTAAGATTTCTACTGTTCCTGCTGAGAATTCTTCCCAATAAATGTGTGTTTTCCACTGGGGCTAAAACCACTGCTACTTGTGTTTTTAATTTTTCCTCCTGTTTCTTTTTCGTATTATGCAGTTTTCTTTTTTTCTCTCCTTTACCAGAAAAATAGACATATGAGACACTATTTATTCCTCTAAGACAACTTGCACTTTAGGGGGCCATTTGAATGATAAACTTTGTTATAACTTATAGTCAGAAAATCACCAGTGTGCAGCATGAAAGAACTGGAAAATGTATTATGAAAGAACTGGAAAATGTATTAATGTTTAACTCTATAAAGGTGGTTGAGTGGAACTTTCAGCAGAGATGGGATTTCACTATTTCTCCCATTGTTTTACATGTTTCCTCCCCCCCAAAAGTTTAAGAAATGTCTCCATTTGCAGCCTCATTGAAGAGATGGCACGTGTACCTCTGAACTTAATAAGTTACGTATTAATGCACTAGCACCGCAGCATTGTTTTCTGGGAGGACAAAGAATACTCAACTAAGGTTATGGTTCTGATTCTAGTGCTTAGTAGATATGTGACTTGGGGGAAGGTGTTTTATGTCTTTGAGCATCTGAAAGTGAAGGGGTTGGGTGAGATCATCTCTTAAGACCTCCCACTGCTGTAACATATCTTGGCTGAGTGTTTTCACAAACTTGAGGAAAGTAAAAAAGAGCTATTTGAAGGAAGCTGACTAGAACATTCAGCATTAGGAGACTTGAGCCCTTTCCAGTGGAATGGAATCATTCTAATAAGAGGAGTGCTTAAGAAAAACAGTATGATGAGTTTCATTGGGATGGGAAGGGACTTGGCTCACTCACAGCTGTAGAAGCAGTACCTCTTCACAGGCTATTGGGACTGTAGATTCCGGATGTAGTAGATGCTGTGGTGTGCTACTCAGACGCTCGCTTTAGGACAGAGACATTCATTCATCAATGACCTGGGGGTATTGGTTTATGATATCTCAGTCACATCCCTCGATAGGAATTACTCTCAGCTGAAGAGAATTGCTTTAATCAAGGTTATCTCTTCCTGGGAATAGTCTGTTTCTAATGATCATTCAGTGTAGGGAGGGTACAGAGGTTTAGTTCCTTTGCTTCAATTTGAGACAACCCCGAAGGATGATTAGAATGCCCCATAAGACTGTGGGATCCTATGAGGCTTCTGTTGCAAATGCATCACGCTTTACTTTCTCTCTCTGCCAAATTTTGCTTCCCCATTACCTTCCAGATGATGGACACGAGAGAACTCTCCAGTAAACTTCCTACCCAAAAGAAGGGAAATAAAATCTTTAGTGTTAAAGACCCATTGGGTTGAGGTCAGGGACTGTGAGGTAACAGGCAAGGAAGGATAGGACAAAGGAACTGGAAAACTGTTGGATCCTACCCAAGTTGAGTCAGTATAGATAATATATTTGAATAAGGTACTTCTTCTGTCCAAAATAGAAATAACCCACTTAGGCACTTTGAGGGAAGTCTCTGTAGGAAGGCAGTAAATATTTTAGTAGAGGGAGTTTTAGACAACAAGCACAGTGAGTCTCATGATATTTTGTACTGACAGAACAAGCATGAAGCCAGTGGGGGTGGTGGTGGAGAATCAGGGGTACTTCTAGAGAAAGAAGTCCACAGAAGTACGTGGAGTTTCTGAGTAATGAAATCCAATCCACCAAGGGTAGAAACAAGAGCACTCCCAAATCTTAATAATATCACCTTCTGCCAAGAAAATAGTCAGGACTCCATGCCATATGGTTCTTAGTTCTGACAGAAATCTGCAGAGAGAGAGAGAAACAGAGAGAAGAAAATGAAGATGAAGATGAAGAAGAAGAATCAGAAGAGAGAAGAAGAAGAAGAAGAAGAAGAAGAAGAAGAAGAAGAAGAAGAAGAAGAAGAAGAAGAAGAAGAAGAAGAAAAGAAGAAGAAGAAGAAGAAGAAGAAGAAGAAGAAGAAGAAGAAGAAGAAGAAGAAGAAGAAGAAGATGAGGAAAAGAAGGAAGAAGAAGAAGAAGGGGAAAGAGAAGAGGAAAAAGGGGAGGATGAGAAGGGGGAGGAGGAGGAGGAAGAGAGGTGGGCAGAAATTTGTCTTCCTATGAATATTAGGACAGAAGATTGTGTTTCTTAAGGAAAATTCTCAGGACACATAAATGGATATATTCTTTTCCACTTTGTTTTCTGGGGAAGTCACTGGAGGAGATTGTTAAGAAAACAGATATTCAAGTAGCAAGCAACTTGGGAAGGGGAGAGGTATAGTGTTGACACATTATTCAATTTCAATGCCAGATATTTCTTTAAAACCACTATGATGAGGCCAAACCTCCTGTTCCTTCTCTCCCCACAACATTTTATATCTGTGAACCTGCATTTTAATCATATGGTGTTTTTATTCATATTTACTACATTTCATCTTGTTATATTTGGACCTTGATTCCAGCCAATTATGAATCGATTTCATTTTGATCCGATTATTTACTGTGTTCTATAACCCATACTCTACTCCTACTATTTCCCTTACTCTGCCTTGTGCTATCCATTATTTGGTTAAACATACACTACAAATATCCAGTAATAATGTAATTGGTTATATTTTTTAATCATCTTCAGAAAATATTCACTCTATATAGTAAAAAACAAAACAAAACCAGAAACACAAGATTTTTGTCTTTTCTCATCCTAATCATAGCATTAGATACTTTTCTTTCTAATACATTCTACTGCAGATGCAAGAATGCTGGACCCCTTATATTAGTGAGGATTTTAGAGCTGGACTGTAGACACCAACTCTCATTAACTTAAGCAGAAAATAAATTTCAGGTAATCCATCGAACTAATGGATGAGTGGAGAATTGGGTTCAGAAAATGGGCAGGGATGTAGACAGCTGAAGTCACCTTGCAGTCATGTTCTGGATAGGGTCCTCCTGCAGGTACTGTCCCTTCATGGCTAGAAGTTGATGCTGCCATCATTGTCCAGCATCCTTACTGCTAGGTGCTGTCACCATGAATGGACTCACCCAGTGGGGGATTCCCCACAATGGGAAGGGGTTTTCTATGCTCGACAGCCAACCTATTTATTTATCCAGTCTCCAAATATATATTTCTTCTCACAGTTATATTAAAACAGTACCTCTTTCAATATAATGCAACTCCATGAGAAACTTTATATATATATATATATATATATATATATATATATATATATATATTCATATTCCCTCCCCCTTCCTCCAAAAGAGATATCCCAAATTTTCTTTCTTTTTTAAAAAAATATTTTATTTATGTATTTGTCAGAGAGACCTGAGACGAAGGCAGACGCTTAGCCAACTGAGCTACCCAGGCGTCCTGAGATATCCCAAATTTTCATCAAGATTCACTTATGGCTCCAAGCTGTTACCTTCCAGGTGATGGTCGTTCCTTCCCTTACTCTGCCATGATCCTGGTTAGATATTCTGAAACCTATGGAACAAGTTGTAAAATTATCAACAGCAACGCACCCTATGTACAACTGTGGGGAGATAGGTAGAAACAAAAAAGGAAATTAAGATATAGAAGAGCACACATTCACAACAACAAAAAAAGTGATGGATAAAAGCTCCAGAAATTATGGATAACAGGCAATGAATTGTAACTCATATTTAACACATTCTTTTTTCACACTAATTCTGTTCTCTTTGCCTCTGCTTAGCACCTCATTTGATCAGATTTCTTACCTAGTATGGAAATCCAAATGTTGATGATCCTCCTTTTTGGGGATTATAATGATCTATTATCTTTGGCCACAGAGCAAGGTTGTATGATGAAATACCCTACAGGCTCCTTTGGATTCCATTTACATGTCTCTTGCATTCTACACAGCAATCGTTTAGATTTTGCAAACCTATATTCCTACCCATGGAAAAATAGTACTACATACCATTTACAATGTCAGAATATATACTGCATCTTATGAGACTGACTCCAAGTTGAGAAGCAGCTCTCTCTCTACAGAGACTCTGAGTCTTGGATAGATCACATCACCATTCTAAGGCCATCTGCTTCTGGTTGGTGATATATCTTAAGACCCTGAATTCAATGGGCATCATCCCATTGCTTCAGTTCTTTGACTGTAAAGTGAGTTTCTGTGTGGAATTCTATGTTTTATGATTGTGTATAAGGTAGGCACTCAGTAGGTTCATGGGTGATGTTGTGTAGAGAAATGGTGGGAGGGAATACAAATTTAAATCCACAAAATCTATGTTCTTGTGAGGACAAAGTATTACCCCTTGAAAAGAGAATGCGATCAAATAAAATCAATGTGCTCCTGGTAACCTGGAGGTGTGGTATCAAAGAGGGACCTTTGGCTCTGATATTGCTTACTGCAAATTGCACATTGGGAGATAGAGTAACCATGTTGGTGAAGTTTAAAATCCGTATCATTGAGCCTATGACTGGCCTCTAACAATGGCACCATGTCCCTTTGTTCATGAGATAAACACTTGAACAGTTGGAGAAGGGAGTTGACAAGACCCCATAGGGTAGGTCCACATGTTTATTTAAGTTCCTTTACTTTAGAGGATTTTTTAATACTTGCATGAAATATAAATATTTTCAAATTTGGGGCCCATTCTGAGAGGTCCACTCACATAGCTTTACTGTTAGATCTTTGTTGTCAGTTTTCCAATCTTCTTCTGGAACACCAGGTGAAACCATCAGTTACTGTCAATGAATCAATGCAGAACCTGATCCCCAAGTAATCTCTCTCCACAGGTAAAATGGCTGATATGTAATCATTGAAGTTCTATTCAATATATTTCCCTTCTCCACAATCTTTGGTCACTTTTCAATGGCTAAAACACTATAGAAGACATTTTGTCTAGAGGCAATATCACTGCCTATCTGTTGAACTCAAAATATTTTGATGCTCCTAGGAAATTTCCCAGAAGGCCATCAGTCATTAAGAGACTGCAGAATTGTGATTAGGAGTAGATGTTCTGGGAATGTGAACAACATGCATATGAAATTTCCTTGTGTCTTCCTGACCTGCTCACTTCCAATACCCTATAAATCACTTTGATTAAAGGACAGGGTGCTTCTGGGAAGAAATGAATTTGTGAGCAAATGAAGCATATGACATACAGGTCTTACTAGTCAACTCAGATTGCCTGGGTTACTTGGTATCCCAAGATCAGTCATTCAGTCTCCAACAAGACCCACTTAGTTGCAGGTCAGAAGCTATTTATAAAGAGAAAATAGTTTTTTGCTGAAACAAACATAAATCTACTATAAAATTCTAGGGTCATTTGTGCCTACTCATCTATTTTGTTGTATGGATCCTATGATCAATTCACTACTCCCAAAGTAGTGAATTTTGATTCCCATACTGGTTCTGGTCTGTGGGTGATTAGTCTCACTTTGCAATTAGTGGTTAAAGGCTATCCACTTGGCATCTGACATCCTGGACACCTGTCACTCTATTAAAATTAGGAAATGCACATGTGAATTATAGCATTACAAAACATAGAGAAGTTGGTCATTAAAGTGTTGCTCAAAAATGCTGGCTTTCTCCTTGATTTATTTCTCCTTATTTGGGAGTGGTGGCAAGAAGGTAGCATGAATTTCTAGTTCTACGTTTTTATCCTCCAAAATTATTGAAGCCTCTTTTCCTTTTATTTTCCAATTTTACTGGGGAGTAATTGACAAATATAATTTTATATATTTAAAGTATACAATGTGATGATTTGCTATGCATGTACATTTTGAGATGATTAGTAAGATAGTTAATACATTCATCACCTCCCATAACTTAGTGTGTGTGTGTGTGTGGGGGGGTGAATGCTTAAGATCTACTCTGAGCAAATTTTAAGTATACAATACTGTATTATTAACTATAAGATATTTTAAACGCCTTTTTTTACTGAAGTATAGTTGACATACAACATTATATTAGTTTTAGGTATACAACATAGTGATTTGACGATTATATACATTATGAAATGCTCACCACGGTTCAATCTAGTTACTATCTGTCACCATACAAAACTATAATAATATTGAGAATTCCCTATGTTGTGTTTTATATCCCAGTAAATTATTTATTTTATAGTTGGAAGTTTGTACCTCTTAATCCCTCCCACTTATTTTGCCTATTCCACTACTCGCTTCCCCTCTGGCAACCATCAGTTTGTTTCCTGTAATTATGAGTCTGTTTCTGTGTTGTTTTATCTGTTCATTTGTTTCTTTAAATTCCACATATAAGTGAAATCATACGGTATTTGTCTTTATCTGTCTGACTTACTTCACTTAACATATGTCCCCTAGGTCCATCCACATTGTCACAAATGGCAAGATTTTCTTCTTTTTTTAATTGCTGAGTAATATGTATTCCATTACATATATAATATACATATATATTATACATATAATATATATGACATTGTTTCACCATATATAGTGCTCACTATACACATATGTGTCTAGTGGCTCAGTAAAAATGCCTTCATTTTTACTGAAAAATGCTAAGATTGGGAATTCAATTGTCATTTTAATTGAGCAACCAACAGAGTAGAACTTTGAGGCTTGTAGTTACAAAATATAAGATAGTTTGGTAAAAATCTATGCCTTCGCATGAAGTATGGTGACTTGAAATTGTTATTCTTTCTTTAAGCTATCAAATGTTAAGAACAGCCACTTTACCTTATTGTTCTTAAGCTCTTGGATTTTTTGCTGCTCTTTGCACTTATTTTTTTTTTTAAAGATTTTTTATTTATTTATTTGAGAGAGAGAATGAGAGACAGAGAACACGAGAGGGAAGAGGGTCAGAGGGAGAAGCAGACCCCCCGCTGAGCAGGGAGCCCGATGCGGGACTCGATCCGGGACTCCAGGATCATGACCTGAGCCGAAGGCAGTTGCTTAACCAACTGAGCCACCCAGGCGCCCATGCTCTTTGCACTTATTATGTAGTTTCTCAAAGTTTTGTCTGTAGGGAATTCGATTCCAAGTTATTTATTGATAACCACAAGCTTTCATATTACTATCCTGGAATATTGATAAGACTTTGACTGCCTTTGCATCAGCTACAACAGACAACCAGTGTCTTACTCCTCACATATTTCGGAGGTTCTGTTTTCTACAATTCATGCCTGATTTCATGAGTGTAAGCAACATCACATGGCTGTACCAAGTCTGAAAACTAACTTGTGAGAACATCACTTAGTAGCTCACAGAAATCACTGGAAGGCCCATAAAGCTAGCAGAAAACAAGAAAGGCTTAGTGGTAGAAACAAAAGTGTTAAACTAAAGAAACAACCTGGTTAGGGTGCTGCTCTTGGCACTTTTTTTAACCACCATTTCTGGACATTACAGTTACCACCACCCAAAACTCTACTGCCACTTTCACTGCTGTATGCTGATACTATTCATGGATTCTAACTCTCACTTCATCTTAATATCATTTATTCTAGTTTTAAAGTTCTTTCCGAAGGCATATAATTATTCTATTCTAGGTCACATGCCTGTACCTTAACTCTCAGGGTGAGGAGATGGAGCCTTTGGTTCCATTTTTCATTTATATAGGAAAGCATGACTCCCTCCTACAAAGACTCTCACAATGAAGATTCTTTCAAGATAGGAATGAGTTTATGTGCTGGGAAGACCAAATGACAAGTGTCCACTTCATGTGCAAATGCTGTTATAAAGGTAAGGGATATTAGTTACCTTACTTCCAAATTAACCATAACAAATACTGCATTTTATTAGTTAACCATTGGGTAGCTGGAGGCAATTTATTATAACTTTGCTATAAGTATGTCCATTTAATCATGGCAATTAGGCACAACCAGGTCCTGAATCTGCTCTATGTTCTGTCTCTATCTACCTATATTAATTGGGTGAGGTTTTTTTGTTTTTGTTTTTGTTTTTGTTTTTTAACTTTCCTGGACAGTACAGAGAGGGCTGGTGGCTTAAACTGCTAACATTCTGAATGTTTATCTCAACTAATCTTCCTCTTCTGACTGTGACTCAGGCTGGTTTAGGAGGGGCTATGAAAGGCTGTCCTGTTGGCTCTACACATGGACCCCAGTGGGGTGAATATAAGATCATTTTGTAGGAGCTGCTGACACCCACATTTTAGAACCCCAAATTGAGGTCCATACCTCAAACATATGGTTTAACTTGACCTTCCATCATTCTTCCAAGATGCAGAACTGTGATGGAAACCTACATGTGATGAGAGAATGGGAATCATTTATTAGTTGCAAGCCCATCAAAATTGGAGGGTGGGGAGAAGCTTTGAAAGCAAATTCCTATAGTGGGAAAGAGTAGGTACCATAAAAATTCAATTTTACCAAGGGCTAAATGAGTGTTGTGGTTTTTTTTCCCCCTTATTCTGATTTAAGTTTGTTCTGAAATAGAAATTCTTTTCTTTTTCCTTTTACTTCACTTCCATTCTCAGCTCTTGTCTAGGGACCCCATTTAGGATTAAAATAAATGGGCCATTTCAGCATAAATGTAGCAGTGCAGGAAAGAGTGTGGAAAGTGCTTACTGCATAAAACACATCCCTTTCTGATTCATTACACCCCTTTTCTGCTGTGTATAAGTGGACACCTTTCACTAACTCACTACAGGGTAGCTGTACACATGCATTTTGAAAGGAGGAGGAATCTTCTCCCAGAATACATAAGCCTAAGCCATAAATCAAATAGACTTATCAAAATCAATCAATTAACAAAAGGAGCCTTTGAAAATTTGTTTCAGCCAAGCTTGAAACCTTATTTTCCTGTTAAGTGAAGTCCCAGAAACAGATAGGTTTTCAAAGGGTATAAGCATTTTTCATATCCAAAAGATGCTCTGATTAGAAAATAGTTTAGACAGGAAAAACTAATCTTTGATAATAATTAGCTCCCCAAAAGGTAAAATTTTTAAAAAAGCAAACTAGAAGTTGAAGTATAAGGTAGGGCTGAATTAAGTGAGGCAATCACTAACATAACATATTAGTTATCTGAATTTTCAAGCCTGTAGAGTTTTCAGAATATCTTTGGATACAATTAGAAAGAAAGATCTCAGTGGAAGCATTGATGAATTATTAATATTAAATTATTGAAGCATTTTAAGGACACAGTAATACTGGTCCCATCTAATTTTTACCGAAGATGGAAGAATATACTAATGTGAAAGCAGGGGGCCACAATAATGCTAATAGAAATATGTAAAATGCTCTACAGTTTTCAAATATACATTATCATGTGCTATATTCTGTGCTCTTTCCCGGAAACAGTGAGCGAACAGTGAGCAGCAGTGTAACTGTGAGTTACAGCAAACCAAATTTGCATTTTTCCAGGAAGGCAGAGGCAGGAAACCAGGAGTGAACATACTCAACTCTCAACTAGTCAATAGAATACATTTAGAAGTAGATTCATTTAGAGGTAGCCATATTACCTGTAACTCATAAGGAGAAAAAAAAAAAGGCTCGTACATATGCAGGAATCATTGAAGACTTTCAGTACTATGATAGCATACATGAGCAATCTGGGTTTCAAGAACCTGGCATTGATGCTTTGAAAAGTAGGACAAAAATAGCCTAAATGTCCTTTTGAATAGGAGTTTGCTCTGCTGCTAGTCCCAAACTTGGGACAAATGTTCTCAATTTATATGATCCTTAACATTTTTAATTGCACCCATGGCTATACAAATTGGCTGTAACAGATTCTGTACCTCTCTTCCAGTCACAGACCCCACATGGAGAGAGTAACTCATTCATACATGACAATACCCCCCAGTGTCATCTTCAGAGATTTAGAAACTTCATTTTTAGGTCAAACTTCCTCATCCTCACACATCAAAAATTATAATTCCTTCATCAGTACTGTGCCTCCAAATATCATCAACATTTGAAGAATGGATAAGTACAGGGCATTCAAAATATTTCAAACTTAAGTATTTCTACTGTTAGCATTGTTTCTTCATTAGCATAAATTCCACAAAATCTCCACCCTCTAAAATTATACTGCCTTGTACATCTTTATTTCTGTCGTGGTTAAGTATTTCTTAGTGATAGTAAAATTCCTAGTTCTTCTTTACTTTAAAAATCAATGAATATTTGCCTAAAAGAGCCTGGAATAACCAACTAGTTCATCTTTCTGTACCCAGACACCCTGGACCTTAGACTGATCCTACAATAATAGATTACTCTTGCCTGATATGATGCCAGACTTAGACCAACTATCTTACAAGAGTAGATTTCCCTTCCCTGATAGGAGTCCTGTATGCTGGACTATATGCTGTTATCAATTGTTTCATTATTTTACATGTGCTTTTCTTTTATTGCATTTCTTACAATTGATATTAATTACTTATGTATAGTTATTTTAAAATGTCTTTTTCTATATTTGTACATCTGTATATCTCATATTTCATTAACTAAGGAAACATGCTAATTCTATATATAGCTCAATGTTATAACCCTGTACTGTGGGTTGAATTGTGTCTCCTCCCAAAAATATGCTGACGTCCTAACCCTGGTATCTGTGAATGTTACCTTATTTGGAAATTGGGTCTAGTGTCTGTAGATGTAATTAAGTAAGTGAAGTTATACTTGATTAGGACGGACCGTAATCCAATATGACTGGGGTCTCTGTAAGAGGAAAATGCCACATAAACACACACAATGATAATGCCATGTGCCAACAGAAGCAGGTACTGGAGCAATGTAACTGCAAACCTAGCAACACCAAGATTTCATGGTCACCACCAGAAGCTAGGAAAAAGGCAGGGAAGGATTCTATCCAGAGTCTTAGAGGGAGCATGGCTTTGCTGACATCCTGATTTTGGATTTCCAGCCTCCAGAACCATGACAGAATGAATTTCTGTTGTCTTAAGGCATCACACTTGAGGTAATTTATTTCAGCAGCCCTAGGAAACTAACACCATGCAAGTCACGGTTCATAATAGGCACTCAATTAAAACTTGTTAAATGAATTCATGAGTTAGTGAATGAGTGAACGAATATAATTATACAATGCACCGTAGGAAAGTCTGTAAGTACATATATATGTGAATGAGTTCTTATACAAGATAATGTTGAGCTACTTGTATGGGGATAAAGCAGGGCTAAGCACAGGCCAGCTTTCTATTTGGTGGGTTACAGTAAATGTATTTCAAATTCCAGGGCACATTCCCCTACCAATGAGCAACTGGCCTCTTTAAGTTACTTTCTCTACATTCAATAAGACTAGTAGATCATAATCTTCAGCTAAGATAAATGTAATTACAAAATTACATAATCATTGAAAAATTACATAATATTCTCTAACAAAAAATAGAAATAAATATGAAATACAGGCAAATATGTACTGTCTTCCATTTGGTAGTATGAAAATATCAGAGACACAAAACTGGCATCAGAGTGGCAAATGCTTTGTGATTATTTTATATTTACCTGTGATGATTTATAAATATTTCATTGTATAAGCCACTAAGGAATTCTTTAGAATATTTATTTCCATTTTATTTTATACTTTATTTTAAGATTTATTTTATTATTATTTTTAATTTAATTTAATTTTATTGTATTCTGTTATTCACCATACAGTACATCATTAGTTTTCGATGTAGTATTCCACTATTCATTGTTTTCATATAATACCCAGTGCTCCATGTAGAATGTGACCTCCTTAATACCCATCACCGGGCTAACCCACCCCCCTCCCTTCTAGAACCCTCAGTTTGTTTCTCAGAGTCCACAGTCTCTCATGGTTCATCTCCCCCTCCGATTCCCCCCCTTCATTTTTCCCTTCCTTCTCCTAATGTCCTCCATGCTATTCCTTATGTTCCACAATTAAGTGAAACCATATGATAATTGACTTTCTCTGCTTGACTTATTTCACTTAGCATGATCTCCTCCAGTCCCATCCATGTTGATGTAAAAGTTGGGTATTCATCTTTTCTGATGGCTGAGTAATATTCCATTGTATATATGGACCACGTATTCTTTATCCATTCATCTGTTGAAGGGCATCTCTGCTCTTTCCACAGTTTGGCTATTGAGGACATTGCTGCTATGAACACTGGGGTGCATATGGCCCTTCTTTTCACTACATCTGTGTCTTTGAGTTAGATACCCAGTAGTGCAATTGCTGGGTCATAGGGTAGCTCTATTTTTAATTTTTTGAGGGACCTCCACACTGTTTTCCGAAGTGACTGTACCAACTTGCATTCCCACCAACAGTGTAAGAGGGTTCTCCTTTCTCTACAACCTCTTCAACATTTGTTGTTTCTTGCCTTGTCAATTTTTGCCATTCTAACTGATGTAAGGTGGTATCCCAGTGTGGTTTTGATTTGAATTTCCCTGATGACTAATGATGATGAACATTTTTTTCATGTGTCTGTTAGCCATTTGTATGTCTTCTTTGGAGAAGTGTCTGTTCATGTCTTCTGTCCATTTTTTGACTTGATTATTTGTTTTTTGGGTGTTGAGTTTGAGAAGTTCTTTATAGATCTTGGATACCAGCCCTTTATCTGTAGTGCCATTTGCACTTGATACTTATATCAAGTATATAAGTATTCTGTGGGTTGCCTCTTTGTTTTGTTGACTGTTTCTTTTGCTGTGCAGAAGTTTTTTATCTTAATGAAGTCCCAAAGTTCATTTTTGCTTTTGCTTCACTAGCCTCTGGAGATGTATCTTGAAAGAAGTTGTGGCCAATGTCAAAGAGGTTACTGCCTATGTTCTCCTCTAGGATTTTCATGGATTCCTGTCTCACATTGAGGTCTTTCATCCATTTTGAGTTTATCTTTGTGTATGGTGTTAGAGAATGGTCGAGTTTCATTCTTCTGTATATAGCTGTCCAATTTTCCCAGCACCATTTATTGAAGAGACTGTCTTTTTTCCATTGCATATTTTTCCTGCTTTGTCGAAGATTATTTGACCATAGAGTTGAAGGTCCATATCTGGGCTCTCTATTCTGTTCCATTGGTCTATATGTCTGTTTTTGTGCCAGTACCATGCTGTCTTGGTGATCACTGCTTTGTAATAAAGCTTGAAATCGGGCAACGTGATGCCCCCAGCTTTGTTTTTCTTTTTCAACATTTCCTTGGCAATTCGGGTCTTTTCTGATTCCATACAAATTTTAGGATTGTTTGTTCCAGCACTTTGAAAAATGTCATTGGAACTTTGATCAGGATGGAATTGAAGGTATAAATTGCTCTGAGTAGCATAGGCATTTTAACAATGTTTATTCTTCCGATCCATGAGCATGGAAAGTTTTTCCATCTTTTTGTGTCTTCTTCAATTTTTTCATGAGTGTTCTATCCACCACGACCAAGTGGGATTTATCCCCAGGATGCAAGTGTGATTCAACATTCGCAAATCAATCAATGTGATAGAACACATTAATAAGAGGAGAGAGAAGAACCATATGGTCCTCTCAATTGAAGCAGAAAAAGCATTTGACAAAATATAGCATCCTTTCCTGATTAAAACTCTTCGGAGTATAGGGATAGAGGGAATATTCCTCAAGTTCATAAAATCCATCTATGAAAAACCCACAGCAAATATCATCCTCAATGGGGAAAAGCTGAGAGCCTTTCCCTTAAGATCAGGAACATGTCAAGGATGCCCACTCTTGCCACTGTTGTTCAACATAGTACTAGAAGTCCTAGCATCAACAATCCAACAACAAAAATAAATAAAAGGTATTCAAATTGGAAAAGAAGAAGTCAAACTCTCTTCACAGGTGACACTATACTTTATGTGGAAAATCCAAAAAACTCCACCCCCAAATTACTAAAAGTCATACAGTAATTCAGTAATGTGGCAGGATACAAAATCAATGCACAGAAATCTGTTGCTTTCGTGTACACTAACAATGCAACTGTAGAAAGAGAAATTAGAGAAACAATTCCATTTACAATAGCACCAAAAACTATAAGATACCTTGGAATAAACCTAACTGAAGAGGTAAAGATTTATCTATTTATTTTAGAGACAGAGAGCACAAGTGGGATGGGCAGAGGGAGAGAGAAACTTAAGCTGATTCCACACTGAGCAAGGAGCCCGACGCAGGGCTTGATCTCATGACCCTGAGTTCAGGACCTGAGCTGAAACCAAGAGTCAGATGCTTAACCAACTGTTCCACTCAGGCACCCCTATTTCTCTTATAGGTAATACAACCAAGGCATTTTAATATCTGAATTAGGAACTAAAAATGTCAAAACTAGGTCACATTTGTCTTCTGACTTGAACCCCCGTACCACATAGAAAGAGTGGCTTAACAAAGAAAAATCATTGTATTCAGAATCATTGTATCTCCTTAAACCACAATTTTAGTGATTCAATAAGCTTTATATATCTTAGCACAATCTCTCCCAGAAGGAGAGAAAATGGATAAAGACAGAAATAGATTTAAACAAATACAGGAATATAGACATTATCTATGTTTTATACTTTATGTATTCCTACATGCATACATATATACATGAAGATAATAGTACAAGATGGAATGCATGTACATGTATTGGCTTGAGAAAACAAGTTTCTGGAAAGCATAGCCTATGCTGAAATTTTAACTCCTAAAATACACTGTTAGAGGTGTTGAACTTCATGAGTGCCATTTAGTGGTGATAATCTGTCTATTGATGTTCGTATCCCCTTACCTCTGTTTGCTGTCTTTGAGCAACAATTGTTTTACTGGTGATAGGTAAAAACCTACACACTTGGAGGTATTATGTGTCTATTTTTTTCTGTTATTGCAATAAGCATAAGAAGTCTATTTCTTATAAATAAACTCTAGAAATTTCCCAGTGGGGCAATAGAAAAACTACAGCTTGTTTCCTTGCATGATATCCTTTGAAAATAAGTTCCCCTAAAAGGTAGTGTTACTTGGCAATAGGTAGAATGGATAATGAGGGGCTGGCACTGATATTTCCTGAGGAATGGGAACATTGGTGATCTTTGGTTTGAGGTTATTTGTATGGCCTCTATTCTTATTAATGTGCAAATATTTATAGGTACATTTTTACTTGGAAATGTAGTCTCTGTGAATTTTCTATGTACCTATTAAGAAATCACAGCTATTTGATTACTGATAAAAAACGAGCACCTATTATATCTGTTGGAATTTTTAAAAACCTTGTCTATTGTAGGTAGCAGATGGTGATCTTTGATCAGTACAGTTTCTCTAAGGAAGCTCCCCCAGTATAGAACCCCAGGGTGAGGAAAGATCTTAATGTTTGCCTGTGTCCATTGCCTAGAGTACCTTGTGTCTCCTTCTCTAAGCATCTCCCTTCTCTGCCAAATATGCTGACATTGTCAATTCATGGCAATTTGTGCATTATTATAAAGAAGTGTTAGTTTTTTTGATTCCTCAGGTAGCTTAACCTCACTATGCCTATGACTAATCTTCCATAAAATGGGAATATTAATGGTTGTCCCAATTCTTAATTCTTTCATTCATGTATTCAGCTATGTTGTGATGATCAAATACTCTCATATAGACTAAAGTGCTCTTAAAAAATATAAAATATGTCACAAATGTGAAACAGTGTGTTAGTTCCAAAAATGTGACTGCTTTATTAGATCTAGCAGTATAACTATCTACTTGTATCTCTGTCTGAGTGCATCAATACAACTGGCTCGTTCTGGACATGGATTTATATATATGACTACCTTGTTCTGTTTGTTGCTCCTGGTGTATCTCACCATTCCCACCAGATTATAAGCCTTATGGGCAGTGGTTTATATTTGTCTTATGTCCCTCTACATACGTAGCATAGTTCTGGTCACACTGTATACACCTCCATTCATGACTGACTTATGACACTATTCATTTTTATGCCATCAAGCATTTTTCTTGAAAGCCACTGTTGTTTTGTGGTAGCTTTGAGCAACTTGTTCTGGCTGTTACTGGTCCATCGGGATGTGCGAAGTGATAGAGCGTTGTGATCCCAGAACCCAAGGAATCTGAAAACATAGTGGACTCCTACTGGTTTAAAATTTAGTAGCTGCATTGCCCTCATTTATGTTTTATGTGTGGCAAAACTAATATTTCTCTTAAGTGTGCTTGAAGGCAATACAGGTTTAAGGAAAACATTCCCTACCATGTTTCATCTGCTGCCCTCTATGTAGAAGGCAAAAGCAACAGTTTTCTTATTGAAGGATATGAATGGCTTTGCCCCTTCGCTTGCCTGTGTGCAGGCATGGAGCAAACAGCGTCCTTCGTTTGCACTGGAGCCTACTCTGCCACCATGCTCCGCTCGGAGCAGAGGGAGTTAAAAAGCTTTGGTTTTCCCTCAGTAACCGTTTAGAAGTACACAATGCAAGTCAACCATCGTTTAATTTATTTTGCTTTGTTAGATGGCGGCGTTAATTAATTTTGCTTTGTCGCCTTGCTTGCCTCTTGATAACATCATTCTTTTTAATAGCAATGGAACCTTGCAAATGTCAAGCAGCCTGCCCCAATCACAACAGGCTTCAACATAAAAACACATTAGTTTGGAGGCACCACAAGTAACTACTTTAGGAAAAAAATGTAATAGCTGTAATTATGTTTGTGCCTGCCAGTGAGCTGCCCTCCTCCTTCCTCTCTTTCTCTCTCCCTGTGTCCTTGATGGATTTTTGTTGTACAAAAAAATCAGCATCTCTTGTCAAAGCTCAGTGGCCTCTGCCTTTTGGATGGTCAGCTATTCGTATCTGAGTTGACCCACCTGCCACATTGGGATGTTTTCTGATGCTCTCTGAGCTCAGACGTTACTTGTTGGGTCTCTTTGATTGAACTGCTTCTTGCACCATTTTGTATGGTCTCCATAATTTCAAAGTTATTTGTTCTTCTTTATTAGATGAAAACCTGCCTGTATCTCCAAACTGCATCTCACAGCCAAAGATCAGTATCAGGGCTAACGTGCCATTCCCTTTCTAGTTAGGGGACTCTCCTAGAGACTTGTCCTCCTAGCAGGGCTGAGTCCTAAGTTTGTCATCAAGAAGAGAAGACCTTAATACCTTAGTTTCCAGAGATTTCAAGCCATTCCTCAGCTTCATGAAATCTGGTCTGGCTTTGTAGCCTTAGGGTGTGTAAAAGGTGAGAAGAAATTTGAATCAGAAAAGGGAGTTCCACGTCTCTGAGATATCAGTGTGGTGCTTGCAGAGTGATAGTTCCTTTGGGCTTCCCATTGAGTGTTGGTGAATTAAAACAGTAGCTGTGATAACAAAGAATGGGAAAGAAGACTTACTTTCCATTTTCAAGCATGAAATTAGGTAAGTGAGGATGCAGGGGTAAAAAGATATGTGTGTGTGTGTGTGTGTGTGTGCGCGTGCGCTCACGCACATGTTCAGCGTCTATGATCTTGTATAAGGGTCTTGGCTTTAAGATACCATCTCTGGATTTCATAGACAGACATACAGAATCATCAAGTATTAAACTAGGGGATTGGCTGGAAGGACCTCAAATCCATGATAGTTATTTAACTATGAGGAGCTGAGCCTGAGAAAGGAGAATCCTTCCTTCTGAACGCTGCCAGCCACCATGGAAAGGTGTAGCCTGGCATGCTGTAGAGAGTATGAGTCACTTCTGAGTCACATAGACTTGGGAATCACTTAGCAGATAGTTGAGTGACCTTGGACGAGGCTCTTAAATTCTCTGATGCTTAGTTTCTTTACCTGTAAACTGAGACGCTTACTTGATCTGGCCCTTCTGAGGGTATGAAATCATAAGCCCTAAAGTGAATTAATTTAGCTATCATAACTCTGGGCAGTTGTTCATTCATTATTTATTATATGTGTGTGTGTGTTTGTATGTATATATGTATATGTAGGTGTGCACATATGTATGTGTACCTGTACCTCTATGTCTGATTACGTACCAAGCTAGACACTGGGAATACATGAATGGTGACCAACACAAACTTAGCCACTGCCTCTCCAGATCTCCTCGTCTACTGGGAATGACTTGATAAGTTTCATGAAAGGATTTAATGCATTTAGTATCTATGTCCCTCCAGCATTTGATAGAAATGGCCAGGAATGGAGGAAATGCCCGGGGGTAGGAATGGCACAAGCTAAGACCTACCAATTAGAAAGTCAAGGTCTATTGGAGCAGTGAAATAGAGAGCATACTGGATATAGGGGGAGTTTGTGTCCACAGGGACTGCAGAGAGGTGCAGTCGATTTGGGGTCTATTTGAGGATCTTAACTTTGACGTGAAGGGATTTTTGTGCTTTCTTCTAGGTAATGAGAAGCAGGAAGCCATTCATAGATTTTGAGTTGTGGACACAGCATTTAGGAAGAGTAATCTGGAGTCAGGAGAAATACATAGTGGAGGGGAAACTGTTCAAGACAATTGTGCAGAGCAGTTGTGCTATGAATACAGTGAAGAAGAGGCAGGGAGTGACTCTAAAAGACAGTGTTGTTTGGGGAGTATACTAATAACTACCAGTAGCAACTGAGAGGCCATCTGGTATGACAAACAGGATTGCAGGCTTCAAAATCAGACCAAGTGGAGTCAAATCCCTGCTCTATCCTTCACTTGCTTTGTAAAGCTAGGGGAGGTAACTTGCCCTGTTGATCCTCCTCACCCCACTTACCTGGGAGTGCTTCAGGGAGGGCCTGAAAAGAACAGTCTCAGCCTGTGCAGTGCTCAGCATGAAGCATCGAACCAGGACTGGCTTTTAATATTTTACAGGTCTGTACCAGGTTCACACTCTCTTGCATCTTTGCATTTCATCATCAGGTCACTCCTTTTACATTTCTCCTGACTTTGGGAAAAAGGAAACCGAAGCAGAGGAGGGTTGACCTCTTCATCTAAGGTCCTACAATTTGTAAGTACTGATATCCTGATTTACACCTAGTTTTCACAATTTTCCAAGAGCCAACACCACCTCTGTTTCAGAGAAAAAACAACCAACCAAAGTGTGATTGAGGGCTGGCACTCCAAAGATAAAAAGAAAAAAATATGCATCGAGAAGAAACAAGTAAAATCCTGGTTTCATAGACGTAGAAAGGAATATCAAGCTAAAGGGGGTGCCAGTAGTAGATAATTTATGGGTGTCAGCATTCCATACAGAATCTAATCATCCTACCCTCCCTGCCAGAACAAGTCTTGGAAAAGACTGCTTTCATCCTGTCAGCCCTGCACTGGAGAATCTTCAATGACTCTCCACTGCCTTAGGACAAAACCCTGTCACCATAATGTACCTTTTGAAGTCTTCACCTTGGCCCTGGCCTATATTTAGAACTATAACTTCTGATCAATTCCTTGGAAGCTGATGTGTACTGGACCATTTATTCCACCACTGAAATGTACATTTATGCCTCCCCATGGTCTATCTGCTTCTCTGAGTCCACACAGCCCTGTGAGGTGATTAAGGGGGAGGGCTCTGGAAGCTGACTTTGAGGTTTTCTTCCTGGCTCCTCACTGCCTGGCTTGGGACTGTAGCCAAGCGACTCAACCACTCTGTAATTCAGTTTTCACATCTGCAGATTGGGGATGTAAGCAATGCAATCTCAGGGTGTTGTTTTCAGAATTAACAGACACAATTCATGGACAACATTTAGAAGCATTCCAGAGACAGTGTAGAAGGTCAATAAACATTTGCTTCTACTATTATCTTGGGCCTTCTTTCGAAGTCTAGGATAAAAGTCCCTTCATTTGAAAGGCTATCTTTGACCATTACAACCCAGTGAATTACTGCCACCCCTAACATCCTCAAATTTTCACAAAATTTATTTGGCATTTGAATGTCTTATGTTGTTATCTGGTGAATGCACTGTGTGTGTGTGTGTGTGTGTGTGTGCGCGTGCATATGCATGTGTGTGAGTTTTCTTAATTAGACTAAACTACCTGGTGGATGAAATGCTATCAAATCATTTTCTCCAACTCTTAGTGTATCTAATAGAGTCCTTTCCAAATAGTGGGTTCTCAATGAGTACTTACTGATTGGGACATTAAAAAGTCTTCTGATAGATGGCCCCAGCAGTATTACCAATGATTTTATCAGCTATAAAGAAAAGTAATAAATAACTAACCCAGAGAATGTGAGGGAAGATATTCACTAGTCAATTAAGAAAGCATTTTTAATTCAGCTCATATTTACATGAATCTGTCATTTGAATAGCAGCCTCAAATGAACACAAAGAACATGCTGAGCAGGGCAGAGGCAGAGTCTGCATTGGTTTGACAATTGCAACGTCCTGAATAAACTTTTGAGGTCATCCTACTCCATAGCTTCCTCTACTCACCTTTTTAATATCCTAAAGAAATCTATTCTTAATAATCAATTGGAATTAAAAAAGAGCACAGACATTTCAAATTAAATATCTTAATTAAATGCACATCTGAGAACCTTAATTTAATATATTACCTAAAGCTCCATGCTCTCAAGACATCTTAATTTACACTGAGTATAATCGCACCTTACTCTCACTTCAGGCAGGAAATGGTACATGTAGCTCCTTATACTCCCTAATGGAGAGTAAAATTTCTATTATAAAACAATACTGCACATGCAAACAGCCTCTATTTATTTTTAAGTATAAACTGTTTATCTAGACAGGTCATTAAGACTTTTTTTTTCCTCAAAATCTGAAGCACTCGAGCTAAGCATTTATAAACAAACAGAACTGAGGAAGAGTAGGCATTAAAATTTTTCATTCTGTGATAATTAATAATAACTTAGTTTAATTGAGGTTAAAGTAACCTTAAAACTCCAGTAAAATTTTTTTAAAAATTGTATTTCCTCTGAGATTTAATGCCTGCCAGAAATATGGAGAATAGAAGGATTTATCACAGGAAAACATGTACTAAGTCCTATATTTTCTGTTTTCTGTAAAGTTAGCTTTGTATTAGCATGCTTATTTTATTTATTTTTTTATTATGTTATGTTAATCACCATACATTACATCATTAGTTTTTGATGTAGTGTTCCATGATTCATTGTTTGCATATAACACCCAGTGCTCCATGCAGTACGTGCCCTCTTTAATACCCATCACCAGGCTAACCCATCCCCCCACCCCCCATAGCATGCTTATTTTAAAAAGAAAAAAAAAAAACCTTTACATGTGATATTTTTAATATTTTTTTATTTAAATATATTTATTTATTTATTTTAGAGAGAGAGAGAGCAAGTGGGGGAGGGGCAGACAGAGAGATTCTTCAAGCAGACTCCCTGCTGAATGCAGAGCCCAATGTGGGGCTTGACGTGGGGTTGGATCCCATGACCCTGAGATCATAGCCTGAGCCGAAACCAAAAGTCAGACACTCAACCTAGTGAGCACCCAGGCGCCCCTGTGACTTTTTTTCTTAATTGCAAGTTTTGCTTCCTATTGTCTAAAATAAGACTTCAACAACAAAAAAAATAATAAAATAAATAAAAAAGACTTCCACACTTCAAATAAATACACTAAATAGTTTTTCCTGTAAGTGTTTATTTTCTTCCTACCTTCCTTCCCTCCTTTCTTTCCACCTCAAGAATTACAAATTTTAGAAATAATTTGGTACATTTTATTGATATAATTTCTTCTGCTTTGGCAATAGGATATTTTACTTTACCTTTTTTTATTGCAAGTAGTTAAATAAGATAGGATTAGGAACCAAGGAAATTAAGGTTATGACCAAGTAGAACACAAGAAACTGGAGTATTTGGAAGAATGTAGTGAAAACCAACCATGCCACCTTCATTGGGCCAGTAAGACATTCTTTAATGTCTTGATTTAGAACAGCAGGAAACAAATAACAAACGATGGAAAAACCGTTGGGCATCGTCATAGGAAAATGTGTTAAAATAACAACAACAAAACACCCAAATTTAAAAAATATTTAGATGCATGAGTTCTTGCATAATGAATGTCATCTCTGACATCATTGCAGAAATATTTTATACTTGTTATAAAATAATAAAGCCTGCACAAGATTTGAGGACTTGAAGATATAGGATGGAAACAATAGAGAGTAACAATGTTTAAATCAAAACATAGAAAGGATTTTCACCTATTTTAAATCTTGTCTTTTTTTCTTCCAATGTCATGCCATACAATTCATTTAGATAGACCAGTTTACCTGATTGATATGCGGCTGTTGTGTTTATGGGTGATGGGGAATTTTTTCCCAGTGTTACAATGAGCCTTTAAAAAGGATTATATTCTACTGGCAAGCTAAGAATGATGTTTAAACATGGCTTTCTCAGCATTTATCTCTGAGTGATTGAATTTGAGTATCTCCTAGGAGTAAAATATTTGATTATGAAACTTTTGGTTTGCACTTCAAATGCCACTGCAGAAACATTTCTCCCAGCTGATGTGAACAGCTAAATTGCCCCCAAAAAGGTGCATGGTGACTTTGAGGAGAATATGTATTACTTGCAGCCAAAATATGCCTTCATGCAAAAACCCAGAAATGTTAACCTTTAGGAAGAAGGTATTAAGGACCTCTCGCTGACTAGGCTGGGTTAGTTTCTGAGGTCTGTGAAGTCCCTCATTCTGTTTTAGTTTCTGGAATATTCGCCAACCTTGAACCCCTCTGCTTGACTTCCCTGAGGAAGAGAACAGCCCAATCCAATCTGAAACAGAAAGCTAATACTTCTTGAAAGTGACTGATGAGTTCTAGCTCTTAATAGGCCAAGAATAATCAATGGGGCATGAGACATGCTGGGCAGAACCTGGCCGGCCGTGTGGATGCCAAAATGACCCTACATCAGCCGTCAGGATAAGGAGTGCAGCCAAACCGACCAAGTCCTCTTTAGTGACAAGTTAAGTGATATTAGTCCACATTTCTCAAGTAAAAATCATTCCCTATCATTTAACAACAACTCCCATTGTGATTTAGGTTGTTATTTGTCTAGCACAAAGCATCACGCAAAACAACTGCCCTTTGTCATACAAGATGACTATTTCCTACATAAAAGAAGATCTAGTTGTCCCTGGAAATTCCAAGACACTTTCCATTTAAGAGGGTATGCCAGACTAATTTGTGCGATGATGAGGTCATTGGTCTTGGGCTTCAGCTCACTTTTTATTTCTCTTCTTTAATCTCATTCTTTTCATTCTCTTTATTACTGAGAGGGAAGCAAACTCACAAAAACCTGTTATCTATTATCCTTGTTCCAAATTTTGCTGGTTCTTAGTCCCTAGGGTTCAAAGTCAATATGTTTGGTAATGACTTTTTACAAAAAAAAAAGAAAAGGAACAGAGATTGGATTTCAAGTGTTATGATAAATGCATATCTGAATTTTCAGCTGAGTTTGGCTTCAAGAAGTCTGCATCAGTTGTGTAGGAAGGCATATCTTCTGAGAAACTGAAAACTGATCACTAAATTAAATGCCATAATCTCTCTCTTTGTCTCTCTTTCTGTCTCTCTCATCAATACTTCCTTCTACCTCTCTCTTTCCACAAATACACACACACACACACACACACACACACACACACACACACACACACATTCATCCCTAATTCTGGTAAAAACTCAGGGAACCATTTACTCATGGTGTAAATAAAAAATAATCAATAATTGAGTTTGCTATCAGTTTGAGATGCCAGAGTTTATATTACCCATGTCTTTTTTTCCTCCTCGAATTGACTTACTAATTGGCTTCAAATTAGCTTTATTGCTTGCATTATGTTGACTTTTCAGGGTAAAAATATATGGTGAGTGTTCTGTTTTTTAAAAAAATATGCTAAAATGTGTTGAAAACCCCATCGACAAAAGGAATTCCAAATGCAATGTGTTTCAGAAACTTACAATCCAAAATGAATATTAATTTATTTTGTGTAAACCCTATGTGATATGGGAGTTCAACCAACAGTATTTTTTTTTTTTAAAGATTTTATTGAGGGTCACCTGGATGGCTCAGTCATTAAGCGTCAGCCTTCGGCTCAGGTCATGATCCCAGGGTCCTGGGATCGAGCCCCGCATTGGGCTCCCTGCTCCACAGGAAGCCTGCTTCTCCCTCTCCCTCTCCCCCTGCTGTGCTCCCTCTCTTGCTGTCTCTCTCTCTGTCAAATAAATAAAATCTTTAAAAAAAAAAAAGATTTTATTGATTTATTTTGAGAGAGAGAGAGCGAGCGAGCATGAGAGGGGGGCAGAGGCAGAGGGAAAGGGAGAAGCAGACTCCTCGCGGGGCAAGGAGCCCAACGCGGGGCTCGATCCCAGGACCCTGAGATCACGACTTGAGCCGAAGGCAGACACTTAACCGACTGAGCCACCCAGGTGCCCCAACCAACAGTATTTCTTTAAAAAGAAAAATAAAACAAAAGTTTCATAAAAGTGTCAGTTTCACCAGTTCCTATTTATAAACAATGGAGTTTTCTGGCTTACCATGGAGAATTCAGGAAACATTGTTGCATTTTTGAAATTAAAATGATTTACATTTTAATTTTCTCCTGAGAATTTTCCTGTTTTATTCTTTCTTTTCTCAAGGATTGTATGAGTTAAAAAAGGGGTGAGTGGTGTGTGTGTGTGTGTGTGTGTGTGTGTGTGTGTGTGTGTGTGATTATGTGCATCTGTGGGATTTTCCTAATTGGAAACTATGTTTTCTGATAGTTGAAAACAGCTTGGGTCTTGGCATCTTTAGTGCCTGATCAAACCCAAAAAAGTTTAGGTTACAGTGGAAAATTCCCATAATGGTTGTGTTACATTTTTTTTTTTTACCCCGAATCCAAAAAGCACAGTTCTTTCTAGGAATGCACAGATAAAGGACACCTGGAGTGGCTGGCCTCATTCTTAAGGGACATAATCCTTAGTAACCTGGTTGCCTGTTGCCTCCAATGCCTTGGGGAATTCTTGTACCATCCTGGAGCAGTTGAGATCACTGAGATTCTGAATTGGGGAGTGAGAAGAAAGAAGGTGAGGGAAGGCTGTTTTTCCATCCAAGTGGTAACAGTTTTTTGTCCCGCTAGGCTAGACATACCATGCTTGAGCAGAAGTTCTGTCCCCCAAAGCTGACACCTGACGAGGCTCTGCCTCTAAACTGCAATGTGCTTCTCACTCAGGTGTTCAGCAGTGCAAGCTCTGAGAGTATGCATCATCTGTCCATGAGATTGTCCCATGGATCTGATTGTTTCTGCTTCACTGGGAATATTGGGGGAGCGTCTAGGCACAGCTGGATATGTACACTGACAAAGTAGTTCAGATCAGAAAAAAAAAAAAAAAACCATCTTAAACTTCTAGACACACTTGAAAAGGGAAAGCAAAGCGCCATTTCAGCCAAGCATTTGCCAGATGTCTCTGCTCCAATCTGAAGGCAAACTAGAGCAAAGCTCTGACACTAAGGGACCTTAAGCTCCTACTGTAGATTTGTTATTAATTAAAAATTCAGCAAGGGAAATCTCATGTTCTTTAAAGGAATGCTTTATCTATTTCCCCATATGAGGATGAACTCTTATAAATTCTATTTTATGATACTCATATCGATGGTTTGGGAGAACGAATTAATTGTTGGGGGAACAAAGCAGGTGAGTGAACACAGAAAAAAAGTCTTACCAAAAGAACAATTAAATGAGATAGGTCATATGATCAGGGTTGAATATACTCCTGATGATTCTCCAGGTTCCTTTCTTTCTGTAGGAGGGGACTCAGAGAAAGCACTACTTTCCCAAGGACTATTATTTAAGTCTACAAGTGTATTGAAAAGCTTAAGGTCTGAAAATCAAAATCTGAGTGACTATTAGGGAATTAAGAGTTCCTTCAGATAGCCCTCATCATAATTGAAATCACATCATGGTTCTAGTACTCGAAATTCCAGTAATATTCTTTTTTTTCCCCTTAATTTAGTTCACTGGTTTAGGCACATTTTTCAATGCTAGAGATTTTGGTAGTATAACGAAGGGAATTGAAAGACTCAAAACAACAATAAAATAAATCAGTAATATTTCTAATACAGTCACTACTATAGCAAAATGATGTTTCCCACTATCCATAAAGCATCAGGTATTATGGCATTTTTTCCTTCATCCAAGTTTGGTACCCTTTCCAATTTTGATCAACTCTTCTACTGACCTAATCATGATGTCTTAAACTTCAGGATATCAAGTTATAACTTTCCAGGAATGAACAAGCTTTCTTTGGTACCAGCTTAACTTTAGAACACTGGCCTGCCCCTGGCATACACCCAAGGCTTGCCACGCTTACAAAGTTGTGTCTACAGGGCGCCTGGGTGGCTCAGTTGGTTAAGCGACTGCCTTCGGCTCAGGTCATGATCCTGGAGTCCCTGGATCGAGTCCCGCATCGGGCTCCCTGCCGAGCAGGGAGCCTGCGTCTCCCTCTGACCCTCCCCCCTCTCACGTGCTCTCTCTCTCTCTCATTCTCTCTGTCTCAAATAAATAAATAAAATCTTAAAAAAAAACAAAAAAAAAAACAAAACAAAAAAAAACAAAGTTGTGTCTACATAGACTTTCACACGTGGAAGTTTTTATGAAGGATACGTGAAATAGTGACATGTCTCCATTTGCACATAGAGACACCCAGGGTAATTAGTGCACACCACGACTCCCATAGAGACATTCTCTGCGTGTGGCCAACACTTGGACATACCTGCTAGAGAGAAAAGCACATGTAAAAGAGAGTACAGGTGTGAAATTATGACACGTGTCCTCACAGCTAGAAAGCGAGAGTGAGATTCTAGGATCTTAGAGATGGCTTGGGGGGTGGGGCAGCAAGTTGTTATAGGATGGGAAGGAGGAGAGCCTGTTGCACATTCTAGCCTTAGAGAATGGAGGGAAGCTGATAGCACAGATAAAGAAGGCATGCTTAGCAAAAGGGATGGATTGTGATTTGTAGTATTGACTGTTTGGACCTGAAAGACAAGTGGTAAGAAGTGAAATCTCTTTCTCAATTGCTCTGATAGTAACCCTCAACACAAAGCCATTGCTAACAGATGAAATCTTTCTACGGTCATTTGTCAAAAAGTTGTCAAAATATTATGTAACCTAGTTGCACCTTCATGGCCTTGGAATTCAGCTAGTATATACTGAAACTCTGTCTTCTCCCTCTCTGTCCCAGCCACACAGTTTCCTTCTCCTTAGGCAAATAGTGTCAGGGATTTTTTTGGTGTGTGCTTTTAGACATGATTTATATATGTATAAGTAATTATGTTGTCTCATTTTCCACAACAACTGTGCATACTCTTTTGTAGCTGGATTTCTTTATGTATACTCTCTCTTCTTCTTCTGCTCTTCCTCCCTCCTTATGTTTATGGGTATGTGTTACATATTTTATAAGATACTGCTAATCTTTTCTAAGGTAAGGTATTAAATTACCTAATCCCTAATGGTAAATTTTTAGCAGCCTCCAGCAACAGTGCTTTTGGGATCTGCAGCACATTCAAGCCCAGCCATGCTTTCACTGGGCAGCTGTCAGCCAATGACCAAACATGGCTGCATACTAGCTCCTGGACATTTCTGCTCCACGTAGGACCCCTCCAGGAGCCATTTATGTTGGGAGCTTCCAGTGGGCTGACTGAGATCTTCTCCGAGTTATATCATAGTATGAGTCTTCCTATTCAGTCCTTTCTCTTACCTATTTTCCTTTCACAGATATCAGAACATTTTCTGAAAACTGTCCCCACCTTTTCCTGCTCTCTTTACTGTTCATGGGCACCACCCCCAGTAAGTTTCTTGCACTTTTACTCTATACTGACATCCACTTTCCAAAGGACCCAGACTGACACACTTGATTTATATCTGGGTCTTACGTGTTCTGGTTTTATGAGTGTGAGTCATTTACTTAATTTTTCTCTTTCCCATTAATCATTTTTAATTATTACAGAAGTGATGCATGCATGAAAAATGAAATAATCAAAGATTCTTGCCCATTTTGCCAGAGAAACTCCTCAATTAATTTCTCTGAAATAGAACACAAGGAGATAAAATTTTGAGTTCTTACATTTTGGAAAAAGTCTATTTTGATTTTGCATTCAATAATTAGTTCCCCTGGCTACAGAGTTAGAGTACACATTCATTCTATTTTCCTAGAAATTTGAAGACCTGACTTTCTAGTAACTAGTGTCGTTGCTGAAAAACCTAATGACTATTTGAAACTTAATCCTATGTACGTAAACTATATTTATTCTTTAGAAGTTACAAGAATTTTTTATGTACTCTTGGTGTTTGAAAATTCCACTGGCATATTTCCGGGCACAGGTCTGTTTTTGGTTATCATGCTGAGCACTCAGAAAACTTGTTTACTTTTAATACTGATTCATAGTTGTCTTCTGGGAAATTTTCTTCTATTATTTCTTTGATTATTTCCACCACCTCAATTTCTTTCTACTCTCTCTCTGGTGGCTGTATTATAGAAGTTGAACTTCTTGATTGCTAATCTATGTATATTTCTCTCACATTTTTGCAAAAGTATTTTTAAATTATTTCATGCTCTGCATGTCCTCAACTTCTATTGACTTTTTTGCACATGTTTCTAATTTGTAAGAATTCTGTTTTATTTTCCTTCTGATTATTTCTTTTTATTATAAGCTTGTGTGGGCTTCATAGTTATAATGCTCTGTCTTAGGAAATTGTGAGTTAGATGAGGTAGTGGATATATCTGGGCTGAAATACCTTTTATTATTATTAATTGGACTCACGTTTTCCTATCACTTTTGTTAAACTTCTTTCTTAGTTAATCTTAAAAATTCATAGCCTGACAGAATTTATTTAAAATTAAATATTCAATTCTTTTCCAGGGTTCACTGGAAGTATTCCTTTAACTTGGATTTCATTTGCTGGTTAAGTTCATACTTCTCTCCCCACACCCCTAACTCCTGTGCATACAAATCTACTTACATTTTAATAACCCAAGATAGTGTTTCCTCAAAAACTTCACCCACTCAGTGCTCATTTTTCCAGAAATGATTAATGATGATAATTTATATAGAGTCTTCTACTGAAAATCACATTAAATAGCAACATTGGCAGCACAGCCTCATATCTCATTACACTGAAGAGCAATACTTAGAATAAATGCTGCTACTTAAACCAGTTACAAATCTTCAAAGCTGCATCTGTGAAAAAATGCTATAATTAAATTATTCTGATATGTGTGCTGACCATATTGTCCCTATTCACAGAGGCACTATCCAGGAGGCATTAAAAGTTCTTATTCTATGGGACACCTGGGTGGCTCAGTCGGTTAAGGGTCTGCTTTTGGCTCAGGTCATGATCCCAGGGTCCTGGGATTGAGTCCTACGTTGGGCTCCCTGCTCAGTGGGGAGTCTGCTTCTCCCTCTCCCTCTACCTGCCACTCCCCCTCCTTGTGCTCTCTCTCTCTCAAATAAATGAATAAAACCTTAAAAAAAAGTTCTTATTCTAGACATAGCAGACTGGGTTCAGATCCCTATTCAACTATATGCTCTTGGACAAACAAACTTTTCTGAGCCTGTTTCTTCATAGCCTTGGTGTGAGGATGAACAAATATAATGCATGTGATGTATTTAGTATAGTGCCCACCACACTGCAAACATTCAAAAACATTAGTTCTTATGATCAATGAGTAAACTGATGATCTCTCAGAGGAAAATTATTGTATCCATTTTTTTCCAAAAATGATTGCAGCTTTTTATTTCTTGTTACCTCATTGCATTTGTTTTACTTCTAGAATAGTTCTTGTTTACTCCCACCTTGCATGTAGAGTTATTTTTCTGCTTCTCCAACTATACTTTTAGAACCAGGCAGCCAGAGATTGGCACATTTTCTCCTTCACTATGACTAGCAGGCACCTTGCATATTGCACTTCATTAGTGAAAAAGAAAAGGTGATGGCACAGTGGAGTGGGGATATAGTTTGACCCCCAAGGTCTCTATGAAAAAAAAATGTTTTCAAATCACAAACTCAATCAAGCATTTAGGAGGTAGAATCTGACAAAACCTCCTATGAGGAAAAGGAAGAATCTTATAAATAAATGAAGAAGAGCTTCAAGAATAAGTAGGCTCTAATCATGAGTGACAAAGTGAAAAGAGAGTTCTTGTAGATTGAGTAAATGAAGTTAGGCATGTCAAGGGTGTGAACATTCTTAGGTAAATGGTATGTGTTCTAAGGTAAGTAATTTCTTTGAACATAAGAAAAGGAGTGAGGGAAAGAAGATTAGGGAATGGGTGTGCACTGTGAAGAGCTTTGAATGTGAAATTAAAGATCTCACCCTAAATCTTTTACTCCTGGCACCTACTATTTCAGATGGTGAGCCCCATTCATGAAATAATGTACGTCTTTGCTAGGAACATGGATCTATCTAACAGGCGCTTTCTGAGATGAAGCCGGTACATGGTGGCAACTAATACCTTCTTTCCAACCCTATGGCTAAGATTCTGGGCTGCTACAAATGCAATTTGGTGAACCATATCCAGGGGGGTTTTGGACTAGACGTGGTAGAGGAGCAGAGAGGAAGACTTAGGTCTGGCAGTTATATGAATGAAAAGTTTACAGACAGCTCTGAATTATTACTGATCTACAACTTCTTTGCTGTGCGTTTGGTCCATTTTTAGATCCTGAGAATCAGCCAGCACTATCCCTGGTCTTTAATATGTTTCAGATCCAATGTCTCTCAGATGTCCAGGTTATGGCCATTCTGACACTCATTAGCACCTCCAACAAAGAAAGAAAATGGAAATCAAAACGGAGTGCAGCCTAAATCCAACAGTTCTAACATGTCTTGATGGGTTTGGCAGAGAAGAAAGGCACAACTCGGGACTAAATAGTTTTAAAAGTTTTGCATGTGTTCAAAGGCTCTCACACTGAGAGAAGATCAAAATTAACCTTTAATATTTTATTCTACTTTCAAAGGCTTAATCTTTGTTGTTCTAAACTCGCTCTAACACCTCTCTTGTTTACTGTTTTTGCTAACAGCTAGTGTTCTTTGAGATTTAGAAATAGCCATTTTGCCACATTGATTCCCACTTCCTACATCCAAGGCAGAATTGGCAGAGTGCGTTGCTGCTGCTATTGGTGTGTGGAGTCTAAGGCTCTCTCTGTGGTAGGCTAGGGAGGGTGTGAAGCTTGGAGAGCAAGGGAAGGAGCCTAGTAATGTATCACAAAGCTCCTTCCTTCCTTCTTGGCAGGAGTTGTTGCTTAGAGCCAGCAGGTGCTTAATGCTGTTAAATTTATGAGTAGTGAAAGCTGTTGGATTTCTTAACATCTGGGTAACATAAATTATCAGATTTTTTTTTTGGCCCGACATAGTTAGAAAGTGATTTTAAAATACATGGAAAGCCGTTAAGTAACCTTTACTGGAATGTGTTTATTTCTGAACTTTTACCTCTGGGTCTGCAGGCGGTCCCTAGATGAGCTGACAGACTCTGGTCTGCCAGGAAGTGACCGAGTCAAGAAAAGTTAAGCCACAACACTTTCCTCTTGAGATCCTTGGGTAGGACACACAGTACTTCTAATGTATTCATTTATAGTTTTTGTTTTGTATTTTTTTCTGGCTCGCAATTATCAGTAAGTTAAGTGCAGAACCAAAGTATCAATTTGTGAATGACTTCTATGGGTTATTTTTCATCTTAAACCAGCTGTGGTATTGAAAGCCGCTTCTCGATTTCCCTTCCTTCCTCTTGCCTCTATTCCTTCGTTACAAAGAATGTTCGTAATCTGTCAAGAGAATTTAAAAAGTAAGGTAAGGTAGAATAGGAAGAAAGGAGTTGGCCTTTTCTTTATGGGACAGGCTACACACCTAACATTGTCCATCCATGCAGTTGTTGCCTCCCGGGACTGCTGATTACAAAGAGGAGTTTCTTAAACGTTTAGCAGTTGTTGATTTTAAGAGGTAGTGTCCATAAAAAGCTCACACTAGCATTTCCGGGTTATGAAAAAGACCATTCAAGCTTGCAGTGTTTTGAGAGATTATTTTCCTATCCATATTTTACTTTCCAACAGCAATTGTGGTCGTATGTAACATGGGTTTAAAATATTGCTATTGTTCATGTTCCATATATTGACTGTATAACTGAATTTACTGGATTTACTTTTTTTTAATTTTTATTTATTTATTTTTAAAGATTTTATTTATTTATTTGAGAGAGAGAATGAGATAGAGAGAGCATGAGAGGGGGGAGGGTCAGAGGGAGAAGCAGACTCCCTGCTGAGCAGGGAGCCCCATGTGGGACTCGATCCCAGGACTCCAGGATCATGACCTGAGCCGAAGGCAGTCGCTTAACCAACTGAGCCACCCAGGCGCCCCTGGATTTACTTTTTTAAGATTTAATTAATTTATTTGAAAGAAAGAGGGAGAGAGAGAGAGAGTGTGCACATGCACGCAAGAGTGGGGGGAGGGGCAGAGGAAAAGGGAGAGAGAGAAGCAGACTCCCTGCCCTGAGCGGAGCCTGACACAGGGCTTGATCCTGGGACTTCATTCCAGGACCCTGAGATTAGGACGTGAGCCAAACAAAGTCAGATGCTTAACTGACTGAGCCACACAGGCGCCCCTGAATTTACTGGTTAAAAAACAAACAAACAAACAAACAAAAACACACCACACTAAATGTGGTAACATATTTTCTTTCCCATGATGCAATGGAAAGCATAATGTACTCATGAAAACTACTGAATGGAGACCCAGTCTCCACAGTTTTCTTACTCAGTGACATGGGCAAAATATGTCAAAATTCAGAGTCACTGTTTTTCTTCTGCAGAGTAAGATTTGCAATGAACACAGTGGACAACAGCCCAGAATCCCCCACATCTTTGCCCTACTGCTTAGCAGTAAAGCAGTTTGGGAAATTGCTGTAAGGTGAGGGGAGGATTTGGTTGCCTTAAGAGTTATCCTATCCCTTTTTGCTGGTGATTTTTTTCAGCAAATGGGTATGTGACCTAATTCATTTCAATGTGATAAAATAAAACCTTTTCTAGAGACTTCTGAGACAGTTGTTGCAGTTCTTAAGAGAAAGTCACCAGGAGCCTCTCTCCACTTGTATGTAAATCTAGAAGCATGTTGTTCCAGAGGCTACCCTAGCCATCTGTGACCTTTGAAGGAAGACAGCCAGGAGACAGAGCTCAAGTTTAAAGGAGATTAAACCTGAGTGGATGATAGAGAAAAGATTTGAGAGCCTTAATCAAATCTCCCCTGGATCCTACACCTAATTTGTGGACCAGCAGTTATGTGAGCCAATACAATTGTGCATTGTTTACAGGACAGGTTATGTGGGTTTATATTACCTTTGGCTGAAAGGATCACAGCTGATACAGGAACAATTCCATCGACCCAACAGGATTATTTTGAGGGCTAAATGAAGAACCCATTTGGAATAACCTTGTGGATTTTATTACCCATTAAAGATGGCTCCCATCTTTCATTTGCAGCTCCTGCATCTCTTCCCAAAAGGCATTGGAATAAGAGGTTGAAATATTTGAGAAAATAAGTGGAAGAACAGATTAAGTTCCACTCTTATAAGGATAAGAGTATTAAAATGTAAGTTATGGAGTTGTGAAATAAATTGATGTTTTCAGACTATTATGTTATTTATATACTATATACTATTATATTAGTATATGTTACTAGTAATATAATACTATGTATATATCATAATATATATATAGTCTTAGGACAGGAATCTATTTTATATATGTATATTATATATAACATATGTGTGTGTGTGCGTGTGTATACATGTTTTAAAGCATTACAGATCACAATCAAACAAATCCAATAAAATAGATACACCTGGGCTGTTATATATAATACTTTGTGGTTTCTAAGAAAGGATGCAATCTTTCCAAAAAATGTGTTTAAGTAATATTTTACCTTACTTTGAAACTTCAGTTCTTCCAGGTTTTTCATATTGACTATTCAGGAAAATATGCTCTTATAAAAAAAAAAATGTGTGTTTTTAGCACAACACTTGCTCAAAAGTGTATAGATGTTTGCTCTGAATTGTATTCATTTACAGGAATATTTTAGGATGTTTTCATCAGAGGAAAAAAAACCCAAGGCTTTTAGATAGGATCTATAATAATGCTTCACAACTGAAGACAGTTTTCTTGGGGTTTTTGCTCCTTCTAAAAAAGAAGAACAATAATATGCCAGAGACCCCAAAGGGAAATGTATTGTTAATGGAAAAAATTGCCTTCATTCACTCTTTCTATTTAAGGGAGCTCTTGCCGCCAGGTTATAATGAAAACATAAGGGTCTAATACAAAACTGATCAGGGGGAAGGAGGCAGAAGAAAGGAACCCAGAAAATGCAGCATCCAGTCCAGATGTTAGCATCGGTGGGGTGGTTTTTGTGAAAGATAGCCAGCTAACTTTATCCTCCTCATCCTCTCTGAGATCCCTGTTCCAGGATCAAATAAAAAACAAACCTTATTTTTCATGTTTCAAGATTTTTTACATAATTTAGTAAAATTGTATTTACTAATAAGAAACTCTTAAGTATGAAACAAGTTATTTATGATGTTTGATCGAAGTGATATAAAGTTCTAGAAAAAGATAGAAACAATAACACCTAAAAATGGTTTTGTTCACACTGGAAAATCACCTAAAATTCTGTCCTTTTATTATCTCTTATTAAAATAAATGTTTTCTTGAATTGATGAAATTTAGTTAGGGATAAATCTTTAGAGTTTAAAAAAAAGGCTCATGTGTGACTTAGGAAATGATGGCTTACTGGTCCATTTGGAATGGGGGACGAAGGGTTTTTTGTTGTTGTTGTTGTTGTTTTAAAGATTTTATTTATTTATTTGACAGAGAGAGACAGCCAGAGCAAGAACACAAGCAGGGGGAGTGGGAGAGGGAGAAGTAGGCTTCCCGCTGAGCAGGGAGCCCGATGAGGGGCTCCATCCCAGGACCCTGGGATCTTGACCTGAGCCGAAGGCAGACGCTTAACGACTGAGCCACCCAGGCACCCCAGGAAGGGGTTTTTAAAAGGAAGAAGCAATTTAATCTGAGAGAAATCCAGACAGACTTACTAGTTAAATAAAATAATGCTTAGTGACAAATACTGAAGGAACACACACCACAGAAGTGAATAATCTTTTGAACCATCAGTCTTCACCTTTTTCATAACCTTTGGGAATGCATTTTGGGGAAAGCAGTCATAAAAACTTCACAGAATTATAAGTTCTTCCTATGGCAACTGCTTTGCATACTCTTTACCTCCAGGACCTTCTGGGAAGTCATAAAGCACGATGCGTAGGCTCACTCTTCCACACGTGGAAAGGAGATACGACTAGCAGAGTTATTGTTTATTCTCTGCTATCTATGGCTGGCTGGTATTCTTCCCTCAAACCTGGCAGTGTTTATATAGGCATTTTACTACATAATTTGTGAGAGGGCTTTGTTAAACCTAAGTATATGATTGAAATCCCATATAAAGTAATATTACTAAGTAGTCCCAAATTTGTAATTTCACAAACAGATTAATGTAAATTTACCAAATCTTTAAATTGATCGTTTGGATTATAGCGTGGTAATGCATTCCATTTTGGTTTTAGAATTTTGTCTTCATTTGGATTCCCTCTGAAACAGACTCTGAGCCAAGGCTTGGAGTGCAAGTAATTGATTTGAGAACTGCAGGAAACACCAGCACGTGTGGGTGAGGAGCGATGCAGGAGAGGGAACACGTTCAATGCAGGGTGTGGTGGGAGACTGAGGATTATTTGGAGGGGAAAGTCTGGAAATCAAGGTAAAACGCTTGAAAATTATCTCGCCTGAGAGGTGCGGAATTATACACCTACTCCTCCCGATTCTTAGCTGAAAGCTGCATTTAGGGGTTGCTAACTCCCCTGCACGTTCAGCCTGCTGCACAGGGGCAGAGAGGCAACAAGAAGTCTGCAGTGATAAAGTGGTAATTAACACAAGATTATCTAGAAATGATCGAACATTAACGAACATTAAGATTCTTTTCAAAATTATATTGCAAAACCCAAATAAATGAGCAAAGCACAGAAAATTAATAAATGCTACTAATATAAAAGCAGGATCACCAGTAATAATAATGAGTTAACATGTATAGCCTATGTAATATGTAGATGAAGGGCTAAAGGATTTTTCTTTTCCTTATACTTTTCTGTATTTTGATATTTTAATAACTGAATTGCATATTATTTTAGTCACTTTGAATATTATGAAAATATATTATTTTTGTATATTGTTTACTACATTTATTACATTAGCTTTTTACAAAAAAATATCTATAATATTGGTTCAATTTAGACCATGAGAAAATTGGAAGAATTATCTAATGTTTTTGATTTACAAAAATATAAATAAATACGGGGCGCCTGGGTGGCTCAGTTGGTTAAGCGACTGCCTTCGGCTCAGGTCATGATCTTGGAGTCCCTGGATCGAGTCCCGCATCGGGCTCCCTGCTCGGCAGGGAGTCTGCTTCTCCCTCTGACCCTCTCCCCTCTCATGTGCTCTCTTTCTCATTCTCTCTCTCTCAAATAAATAAATAAATAAAATCTTTTAATAAATAAATAAATAAATAAATATAAATAAAAATTAAAAAAAAAGTAAACCCCACAGGTCCGAGTTCACCAAAGAATTGAATGAATAGAAGCTTCTTAAGGAATCAGTCTAGGTGAGACAAAAAATTTCTTTCTTTTGGAATCATTTACATATTTTGCTTTTAAAATATAACAATCACCTCTACCATAAATCTGTGCTAAATTTCTTTTGCGCTAAAAATAAAGAAAAGAAAATATTAACCTGCAATTAAAAAATACACACAGTTCAACTGTAGAGAAAGAGGATCTCAATCTGCTATCATTGTATTTCTGTGGTTTATGATCTACTAAATTTCAAAAGAAAGGTAATAAGCGAAATACTTAAGCTGCCTAAAGTGTGAGAATATAGGCTCTGTAATACCATTCAGTAAGTTAATAAATGTGATAGTCACAAGGAATTTGAACAACTTAGCAATGTTTAACTTATATTTGGAAAATGCCTTTTTATTATTAATTTACTACTAATTTATAGACAAATACGAAAACTTATGAGAACAAGATTTTCCCCACTTCACGTTCCTAAACCTTAAATGCGAATCTTGCACAGTTCAAAATTAATATCAGTTTGTATTATTACCACCAACTGTAAGTCTTTACTAGCCTCAACAAATAAGCAAATAAACTCTAAAGCTAACTTAGGTGATACACACACAATTTTATTTATTCTCTAAATCACTGCTACTAAAGCAAGGATAAATAAAATGTGTTCATTTTATTTTACATTTACAAAATAAATCATTAATAATTACCCAAAAGCAAATGTGACAAAAGCAAAAATCAAAGCAGTATGGTACTGTTTTGACACAGAGATCAATGAAACAGGATAGAGAGCTCAGAAATAAATCCATGATCAATTATTTTCTGACAAAAGAGCCAAGAATATACAATAAGGAAAAGACTTTTTTAAAATAAATAATGTTGGGAAAACAGGACAGTCACATGCAAAAGAATAAAACTGAACTGTTGTCTTAACACCATACACAAAAATTAACTCAAAATGAATTAAAGACTTGGAATATAAACCTGTAATGGAATGGAATATACGACCTAAAACCTTAAAACTCTTAGAAGAAAATGTAGGTGGTAAGTAAGCTTCCTGAGATTGCTCTTGGTGATGATATTTTTATATATATGACACCAAAAGCAAAGGCAACAAAAGCAAAAATAAACAAGTGGGACTACACCAAACTAAAAACTTCTGCACAGCAAAGGAAACCATCAACAAAATAAAAAGGCAATCTATCAAATGGGAGAAAATAGTTGTAAATCATATATTCGAGAAGGTGTTAATATCCAAAATAGGTCAAGAATCCATACAACTCAGTAGAAAACAAATAATCGGATTAAAAATGGGCAGAGGATCTCAATAGACATTTTTCTAAATAAGACATACAGATGGCCAACAGGTACATTAAAAGATGCTCAACATCACTCATCATCAGGGAAATGCAAATCAAAACTACAACAAAATCACCTCACATCTGCTAGAATTGGCTATTAGCAAAAAGACAACGCACAACAAGTGTTGGTGAGGATGTGAATGAGAAAGAACCCTTGTGCACTGTTGGTGGAAACGTAAATTAGGGCAGTCACGTTGGAAAACAGTACGGAGTTTCCTCAAAAAATGAAAAATAGAACTACCCATATGATCCAGCAATTCTAATACTAGGTATTTATCCAAAGAAAATGAAAACACTAATTCAAAAGATATGTGCACCCCTATGTACATTGCAGCATGATTTACAATAGTCGAGATGTGCAAGCAACCTAAGTGTCTATCCCATAAATGGATGAATAGATAAGAAAACATAGTGTGTGTGTGTGTGTGAATGTGTGTGAGTGAATATTATTCAGCCATAAACAAGAATGAAATCTTGCCATTTGTGACAACATGGATGAATCTTGAGGGTGTTATGGTAAGTGAAATAAGTCAGACAGAGAAAGACAAACACCATATGATCTTGCTTATGTGGCAAGGGTTGTGTCTAGGGTAAAGGGCAAAGTTGGCCAAAAGGTACAAACTTCCAGTATAAAATAAAAGTCCTGGGGATGTAATGTACGGCATGGTGACTATAGTTAGTAATACCATATTGAATATTTGAAAGTTGCTAAGAGAGTAAACCTTAAAGGGTCTCAGGAGAAGAAAAAAATGTAACTTTGTATGGCAATGGGTGTTAACTTATTGTTGTGATTGGAGATGTTTTGCAATATATAAAAGCATCGAATCATTATGTTGTACACCTGAAACTAATGTAATGTTGTATGTCAATTATACCTCAATTAAAAAAAAAAAAATACTAAGGAGAAGGAAAAAACCTCTACAAACATCCAGGCAAGAAAAAAGAGCTTATTTCTTAAACAGTGGTTCTTGGCACCAGCTATGCATTAAAATCATTGGGTGAGGTACTAAAAAAAACACCAGTGTTTGGGCTCTATCCTTAGAGATTCCGATTTAATTATTCTGGGATGGAGTCTAGGCATTTCCATTTGAAAAAAAATCTCCCTCAGTGATTTGACTGCACAACCAGGGTTGAGCACTACAGCCCAAAGCGAGAAAAATCGTAGACTTCTCCAGAGAGCCAAAAAGCAGAAGGAAGTGAAGACTGCCTTCCAAGCAGGGGAGGAAAAGAATGATGTACTTAGTCAGGAGGTCATTTGTAGGAAAAATCAAGATTTTTCTACAAGGGAGCACTCAGAAAGGATTGCAGATCCGATCCATCCATTCTAGGGAAGTATCAGGATGAAGAGCTTGAAAGTGAGCATATTAGAATAAAGAGATCATAGGAAGCAATGGGAACTACTTAAAATCTAGAATTGATGAAGACCTGGAGAATAGGTTCTGTATATATAAAGATCATCTAAAATACAATTACTATCATCTCTGAAATAAAATTTAAAATAAAGCCTACCTTTCAATTACCTTCAATATATGTAAATATCATGTGTTTTATACTCTTTGCTTTAATTTTCACTGTGCCAATTATATTAGGACTTTTTTTTTTCTTCAAAACTCCTTGGCCGTCTAATACCAATAGTGAGAATGAAAATTTTCCACAGTGAGATAACCATCAACATCAAAAGATTTTGGACTTATAAACACTTCATCAAACACATTTTGAAAATTGTCAGGTTTTAAAATCCAATATATGAAGACAGTTTTTGAATTTGAAATAATTACACAGTCAAATGTGTATTTATTCTTGCCAATAAAGTTTAAAAGCATGACCATTCTTGTCACAAAATATGTTGTTGTCATTGATCTTTAGTCCTTCATCTCCTAAATAATAAGAATATGCCCATAAATCTTGTCTTTCTTCCTTTTTGTAATGAACTTTTCATCCAATAGGAATGTTCTCTCAAAAGAACTGAATAATCCAGGTGTGTGTGACTCCTGTCCTCTATTAGTATTAGTAAAATCAGTTGTGTCTTCCAGATAATAAATCTTACTTCGTTTTCGATCTGAATTAAATGAAATTGCCAAAGTCATCTCCAGCTTTAAATACCAGCTGGTGTTACTAGTCAACAGTGTCCTCTACAGGACCCAGAGCCTCCTGATTTGGAACCATTCGGTAGTCTTTTGTGGCCAGCACCATTATGGTTATAGGACTGATCAAGAACAGGCTTGCCCACTGCTCTCTGCCCCAGTACATCTGGTAATATTTATGTGACCGGTCTAACAATGTTTTGTTTTGTTTTTTGGCTCTTTGTTACCCAGTGCTTTTTCTATTAGCTCTGTAATCTCCACCTTGGGGGGATTTTCCATGGAGTATAGACATGGAGGAAGGCAATCCCTGGCAACTGCCTTCTCTCTCTGTGTATAGTCTTTCTTCTGCCTGACTATTACATGCTTCTCAAGGTGCTCTCTTAGGTGGTGCTAGCATGTAGGTCATTCTCCATGGGTGGAGCCATGCAACCCCCACAAAGGATGGGCCCAGAACACGGTGGAGCAAGCACAAGATGGTCCACTCCCCATCAGTTCCTTCTTCTCATCTCCTGTAGCAGCTAGGACCCTGGCTCTACTCTAATGCTTTAAAATTACATGCATTTCCTCCTGTATCACTTATTTTTTTATCCCTTCTCTAAGCATTCATAATACAATTGGAAACTATGAAGGATTCCTAGAGATCATCTGATCTAGAGGTCTTTAAAGGGCGGAGCCATGGGAGCTGTTGTAGGGGCCGGTGGAGGGTGAGGAGAGAGGCTGAGCCTCCAGGTCCACTGCCTCCATGGTATCTCATTTCTAACTCACTTTTGCTCTGGCCTCTCTTTTAAGATTTTTAGTGGAACAAAATGCTCCTTGGCCAACAGAACAGCCCACAAACCTCTACCTTGGTCCATTTCATTGTCACAAAGGGAATTGTGAGTGAAGTGGCATTTTTCCAAGTTCATATAACCCAATTGTGGCATGATTAAGGCTAGAACTGTTTGGTTGAGTAATATTTTTACTGTATCATTTGAGCCTTTCTAAATAATGTATATACACTTTAACTTAGCACCCACTGTGATTTAATCTAAAGGAAGAAAAAAAAAAAACCATAATGAGAATATGAGGTAGACTATGATGTTTTGGTGAGAGAAGAAGGATTTTGAGAGTACTGGGGTCCTTTGAACTAGGCCCACTATGTTTATGAACAGTTCTTCTTTGATCATGTCAAGATGCTAATAAAGTATGCTGATTTTTCTATTTCTTAAAAAATAAAAAGGATAGGAGTAGATGATGAAATACCAAACAAGTACATTTTTGACACTTATCTGTCCAACTGATTTTACCAAATTTTAGACTTGATTAAATCAAAGAATTCAGATACAGGGAGACTGACTTTTTTTTAAAGATTTTATTCATTTATTTGACAGAGAGACACACAGTGAGAAGGGAACACAAGCAGGGGGAGTGGGAGAGGGAGAAGCAGGCTCCTAGCTGAGCAGGGAGCCTGATGTGGGGCTCGATCCCAGGACCCCAGGATCATGACCCGAGCCGAAGGCAGATGCTTGACTCAGCCACCCAGGCGCCCCAGGCAGATTGATTTTGAATCAATACTTAAAATGTGTGTGTGTCTGTTTTAAGAGCAAATGACAATTTCTAAGTTAATTTATCACATTGAAATCCTGATGCCTGATTTTTCCAACCATGTAACAGTATCCATCCATGCTTTATAATGGTGACTCAGAGCCATCTTGGATAAGCTTCTAGTCAGATATTGAAGGAGCCGACAAGAGAACAGAATTTTACTGAATTTGTAATATTTCAGAAGAAAAGTGGGAAAAGAAGAGAAAGGAGATCGGCACAGTTGGTTCCAAACTGAGTTACGAAAATTGGTAAAATTTTCAAATAAATAACCTGAACTATCACTGTGGAATTACACTAAGCAAATTAGTAGTATTCTGTGGTATGAATGTGCTACGGTGGGTCTAACCACCATTAAAAACCATCAGCACAGTTCCCAGTGTGAGGATGTTGCAAATCAAACTGCTAGAAACATCCATGTACTGGTTTCTGTGTGAAAATGTTTGTTTCTGTGGGATAAAAGTCCAAGAGTGCAGTCGCTAGTTGTATGCTAAGGCCATTCGTAGTTCTGAAGAAAAACTGCCAAACTGTGTTTTAGAGTGACTACCATTCCACCAGTTATGTATGAGTGATCTAGTTTCTCTGCCCCGCATTCGGTGTTACCACAATTTTTTATTTGAGCCATTCCAATGAGGTGTATACTGATCCTTATGTTACAATTTGTCTTTTTATTCTCTTAGCAGGGTGTATAGCAGAGCAAAAGTTTGTAAATTTGACAAATTCCAAATTATCAATGTTTCTTTGTATTAAGGTTGTGTTTTGGTATGAAGTATAAATACTCTGCCCAGTCCAAGGCACCAAAGAGTTTTTCCCGTTTTTTTCCTAAAAGTATATTTTAATGTTTTATATTTAAGTTTATAACCTATTTTGAGTTTTGTATAGCATGTAAGTTTTAGGCTGAGGTTCTTTTCCCTCCCTCCCTCCCTCCCTCCCTTTCTCCCTCCCTTCCTCCCTCCCTTCCTTCTTCCCTTTCTTTCTTTCTTGCTTGTTGGCTTTGCTGTCTTTGTCTGGCTTTGGTATCAGGTAATATTAGCTTCATAATGTGACTTAAGAAGTATTCCCTCTTATTTTATGTAAGTGTATAAAATGGTTATTAATTTTTCTTTGAATTGTTCTAAAAAATCTTCAGTGAAACCATGTGAACCTGTAATTTTTTTTCTATGAGGGATTTTTAATCACAAATTCAACTTCTTTAGTAGTTTTAGAACTATTCTGGTTGTCTCTTTCATCTTGACTGAGTTTTGATAATGTATCATTTTCAAGAAATTGGCCCGTTTCTTCAAAGCTGTCCAATTTTTGACCATACATTTGTTTGCGGTATTCTCTTCTTACCTTTGTAATGGCTGCAGGATTTGTTACGATATCCCCTGTTCTATCTCTGTCACTGGGGATTCAAGTCTTCTTTCTTTTTATCAGTTTATTGATAAAGTTTTCTCAAGTTATTTTTATCAATTCCTAGAGGTTTATCAGATTTTTGAAAAACAAACTTTTTGTTTTATTATTGTTTTCCTGTTTCATTTTCATGTATTTATGCTCTCATTTTTATAATTTCTGTTCTTATGCTTGCTTTACTCTTTCTTTTCTTGTTTCTTGAGGTAGGAACTTGAACTATTGATTTGAGATCTTTTTTTTATAAAGATTTACTTATTTATTTTAAGGAGAGAGAGAGAGAGTACATGCACAAGCAGGAAGGTCAGAGAGAGGGAGAGAGAAACTAAAACAGACTCTGCACTGAGCATGGAGCCCAACGTGGCTCAGCCCACAGCCCTGAGATCATGACCTGAGCCAAAACCAAGAGTCGGATGCTCAGCTGACTGAGCCACCCAGGTGCCCCTGAGATCTTTCTTCCTTTTTAATGAAAGCCCTTAATGTTTTCCTCTCAGCACTGTAACTGCATCCCACAGATTTCAATATATTTTAATTTTCCTGTAGTTATATGTATTTTAAGCCTTTCTTAGAGACTTCATCTTTGACCCATGTATTACTTAGTAATGTGCTATTTAGTTTCAGTGTGTTAGAAGAATTTCCTGCTATCTGCCTACTATTGATTCTGATTTGATTCCACTATGGTTAAGGATATCTTCTATATGACTTTAATTTCTTTAATTAAGATTTATTTGATGACCCAGGGTATGGTCTGTATTGGTTGAATATTCCATGGATACTTGAAAAGAACATGTATCGTGGTGTTGTCAGATCATTTGTTTCATAAATGTGCATTCGACTCTGTTGACTGATAGTGTTGTTCAGTTCTTCTGTCCTTGATAATTTTTGACTAGTATTTCTACCAATTGCTACAAATAAGATTTTGAGGTTCCAACGATAACTTTGGATTTATCTATTTCTCCTTTCAGTTCTCTCAATTTTTGCATCATGTAACTTGAAGATCTGTTGCATCTGATGCATACACATTTAGGACCACCATTAACTTCTTGGTGCATTGATTCTTTTATGAATATGCAATGTTCCCATTTGTCTGTATTAGTTTTCTTTGCTCTGAAATCTACCTTGTCTGATATTAATATAGCCACTCCTGCCATTTCTTAAAATTAATATTTGCATGATATTTCTTTTTCTATTCTTTTGCTTTCAATCTACTTATGTTGTTAGGTTTGGAGTGAGTTTCTTTTATACAGCAAATAGTCAGGACACGTTTTTTTGTTTTTACTTTTTAATCCATAACAACGCCTGTCTTTTAACTGGTGTATTTATATCATACATATTTAAAGTAATTATTGATATTATATTGATATTCTTCTACCTTACTTGGTTTTTTGTAGGATTTTATTTTTATTTAATAATAATGACTTGAGCATATCTCTTTGTAGAGAAAGAGAGAGCAAGTGGGGGAGGGGCAGAGGGAGAGAGAGTCTTAAGCAGGCCCCACACCCAGTGCAGAACTCAACACAGGGCTCGATCTCACAACCCTGAGATCATGACCTGAGCTGAAATCAAGAGTCAGACACTTAATTGAGAGAGGCACTGAGGCACCCCTCTTTGCAGAGCTTTCTTACCATAGTTGCTTGCTTTAGATATCACAATATGCATATATAATTTAGACTACTAGTGTCAGAGTTTTACCACTTTGAAGAAACTGTAGAAAACTTACTTTCATTGATGACACTTTGTCCTTGCCACTTTTTATATATTATCATACTAAGTATTTCCTCCACATACATTGAGCATCCCATGGCATTATAATTTTTGTTTTGAGCAAAAACTAGGTTTTAAGAAACTCATGAGGTGAAGACTAGGCTATTATGTTCACCTCTATTTTTACCCATTCTGTTGTTCTTCTGTCTTTTCTGAAGGCTTCAGTCTTCTGTTATTACCTTCTTTATGTTTTGAGAGGTTCCTCTAGCTATTCATTAAAAATTGATCTGCTGGTGACAAATTCCATTTGTTTCCTTTCATCTGAGAATGTCTTCAGTTCCCTGCATTTCTGAAGGAGTTTCACTAGACATTGGATTCTGGGTTGACAATTCTTTTCTTTCACCACTTAAAAGATATTTTGATACCTCATTTTGGCTTCTGAAGTTTCAGATGAGAAATCCACTGTTATTTGAACTGATGTTTCCATATAAGCAATGTGCCATTTCTATCTGGCTGTTTTTGAATGTTTTCTTTGGGTTTAGTTTTTAATTTAATTATTTAAGGTTTAATTATGTTGAATCTTTGTATGGCTTTTTTTATATACTTATTTGGGGGTGGACTCAGCTTCTTGAATCTGTAGGATTATGTCTTTCACTAAATTTAGGAAGTTTTAGCCACTGTATCTTTAAATCCATTTCAGCCCTCAATCTTTGTATCCTCATCTGGGGACTCTGATGATACAAATATTAGTTCTTTTTTAATTGTCCCAGGATTCCTTGAGACTCTCTTCCTTTCATTGTTATTTTCATTCATTTTTTTAGTCTATTTTCTTTCTGTTGTTTAGATTGAACAAACTGCTGATTTGTTCTCAATGTTTCTGACTCTACCCATTGTCATCTCCACTCAAACCTTGAGCCCATCCAGGATTTTATTACAATTATTCTATTTTCCAGTCATATAATTTCAGTTTTGTTCATTTTTGTAATGTCTGTTACTTAGGTAAGAGTTTCTATTTTTTTTTCATTTTTTAAAGAGAATTTTAAATTATTTGTTGAGTATCTATATGATAGCTGCTTTAAAATACTGTCAGATAATTCCAACAACTGATTCATGTCTTGCCTTTTCTTATTCAAGTTGTGTTTTTCATGGTTCTTAGTATAATGAGGGATTTTTTTTTTTTTGCATATATCCTGGACATTTTGTATATAATATTAGGAGACTCTTCATCTTATTTAAATCTTTTTCAGTCATCAGTATCTCTATGTAGGTTTAACATGTAGGTCCTGGATTATTTTATGAGCTGTAGTTCTGATGACAATTTAGTTTTGAGATACTTTGCCAAGTTATTCTGGTCAGTTTTATTCTTATGGTTCTGCTGAGATTTTTTTTTTTTTTTTAAGAGAGAAAGAGCGTGAACGGAGATGGGGAGAGGGAGAGAGAGATAATCTTAGGCAGGCTCCATGTTCAGCACGGAGCCTGATGTGGGGCTTGATCTCTCATGGCCCTGAGATCATGACCTGAGGTGAGATCATGACTTGAGCCGAAATCAAGAGTCAGAGACTTAAACGACTGAGCCACCCAGGTGCCCCATCTGCTGAGATGTTTGACTGATCTTAGCAAATATCACCTGCCCTTCCCAGAGACATTCGGTTAGGTTCGGGAAACACTCAGCCTTAGTCATTGTTGTTATAGTAGATTGAGTCCCCCCTGCCCTGGGGACAGGGCAAGCACTCTGCTGATGTGGACACTGTGGCCCAAAAAGCCCACTACTGCCCAGTGCGTGGTGCAAACATCACAGATGCTTCTGCCAAGAGCCTACAGGGCAGATTAAGGATGAGTTCCTGGACAGGCCCTGCTGACACTGGTGTTGGACAGCAGTGGACCTCCTTGTTAGGTCTCTACTGGGCTGTCCCTTTCCCAGTACATGGCCAGAAAGGTCAGGCTTTAATTGTTTTCTTGTTTTCTATGCTTTTTTGCAGTTCCGACTTGTAGGGCTCTCCTCAATCCACAGTGCCATATTTCGGGGGCAAAAAGAAAATCTAGGAATTCAATTTGGTGTCTTTTCTTAAGTCCTGAGATCCCTAGCCAGTCCCCTTTCTTCTTATCTTTTAGAGTCCTATTAGGATCGCATGCTGAATTATTTCTAGAGTATGTGGTTGTATTTGGAAGAGAGGAACAGGGGAAAATGAGTCTAGAACATCCTATCCCATCACACATTTTCAAAATATTTTATTGATCATTGTTCATGTCTAATAGCAAACGGGTTTGACAAAACACTTAAAATTGTCTATTCCTGAACGTGGATCTCTATGTAGTAAATTTAAACTGTTAACATGCTATGTAGAAATGTTTATTATTATAATACTAGTTATCAGTGAATTTTTTGTCTTTCTCCCAATTCATTCCATACTGTCATTGTGAATTCATTTACTCCTATCTCCTTAATATCCATGAGAAGAACACACTGATTTCTACCTTTGAGCCATGTTTAGAGTTTCCTACCAATCACACTGCTTCTTGAATCCCTTCTCCATGACTTTCTTTTCCACACATTCATTTCCTGGTGGAGTACTAAGTACAAAAGTGTTGTCATTATCTCAGGAGTTTTTATTTTAATACAAGTTAGGATATGTTCATCCAAAATAATAACTGTGTATTTCAGTGACCTGAAAAACAATTGGGAGAATTTTGAAAGATAAACCAAATCACAGATAAAAAGCACTCCATAAATGTTAATTATTATTAAGGCAAAATGACAGGATTCAACTTTACTTTTGCTTTTTTATTCAATTTTTGAGTTATCAGAGCCATAGGAACCATTACAGACTATTATGCCAAATATTAAAAATAATCTTTCAGAGCCCTCCACCATTGTCAGGTTTCCCTTATAGTATCAGAGGGGTTTCTATATTAAATAATAGCAAATGATTTCAGATAAAATGTTCTTGCAACAGTTAATCATAAAAAATACTTTTTTACTACATGATGCATTGGTCATTTAGAAAAAGAAAATTCTTGACTAATATGTCATTATGAAACTTTTATCTGCTTACTATTGACTACAAATATTACTAATATCCCAAACCTTTTTGTTTTAATTTTAAGAAACTCAATTTCCAATAGCGGTGTCTTGTCACATTCATATATCAACCACTCTAACCTTTACATCAAGCTGTATTATATTTTATTATACTAACTTATCTGTGCCACAACATTTGTTGGCTAAATGGATCCTAATAGGTAAATAATCTTAGCTTCATTTTATTATAGATTTGATTATTGAAATATTCAAGGAAAAGCATATCCTGAATTGTCAATAATTTTTGTTTATATTTACATCCAAGTTTTGTTTTCCCCAATATGTGTGAGAAGATGACTTTATTTTGATCTTCATTGTGTTCTAGCCAACAGTAACTTGTGAATTGAAAAAAAAAATGGTCAGACAAATTGAAGACAGAGGAAATGACTACCAGCTTCTTAGAATAAGTGGAAGTTAATAATTTGAGTTGTTTGATCCCTAAGGTGAGAGATGTATACATTCTCTACCATGGAGAACACTGGGCATGGCACCATTGCAAGTTCATTTATTCCTTAAATTAATCAATCAGTAGATACTTTGGAGTGCTGCTCCACATCAGGGAACATGAAATGATTTGGTGAATAAAATAAACACAGTTCTCACTCTCAGGGAGTTTGAAATTTCATGTAAGAAAGCAGTAACAAACAATGAAAAGAGCAAATAAATGTGTAACTGTAGATTTTGATAAGTATAAATGATGGAAACTGGTAAAGGAGAGTGACAGGAAATATCAGACTGGTACAGGGGAGTGGAGAAAGGTGGTTGAGTTTAAGTGGCCACTCTCCACGACATTACATTTCAGCAGAAACCAGAAAGATGAGAATGAGCAAGGCCCATTTGCTATCACAAAGTCCTCTAGTTTACCTACAAGTATGACCCCTAGAGATAAGTATTTAGTGACATTTTTGCCCATGAACATGGATGATTTTTGATGTAAAATAATCTATATTGTTTATTCACATTGTGGGATGGTAGTTAACATGGTAAAAGAATCAGTTTGCCAAGACCTGTCTCTATTCAGACTCGTCATAGTTTGTAGAATGGCTTAGTGATCAACATGTATTTCATAAAATAGATGTGAAACTCATTATCTTAAATTACTCCATTAAACAATCCTTTCTATGTCTCAAGATACATATAATTTCATAAAGTGCAGGGCAGAACCTTAGAACAGCTGGTAGGTGTAGACATGAAAGTCTCCCCTCACCTCCCCTATTTGAGTAAAGTTGAAAAGAAGCAACTTCAGGTCTTTCCCTGGGCAAGGGCTTAAACTATCCCATAAGAGTATTTTAAAGGACCCCTTTGCTTAGTCACTTCTGTCATCCTTTCTTTCCTTAACTGTTGCAGGGGAGGAGTAAGATGAGAAAAATCATGGAGAGCACAGGAAACAATATAGATAAAATTCTTTTGTCTGTTTTTAAATCATCACTTTTTAAAATCAGTCTTAATTGGAGGAAGAAAACATGATTTTTTTTTTCTTTTTGCTTTATTTCAACAAATGCCTAATACAGTATTCCCTAACAACACAGCAAGTGATCTGCAAATGACATTATTTTATGATCTTCACAAGTGATGCCTCTAAGCTTTACCGTTCTGTCTTCAAAATCTCTAAAGTCCTTTAGGATCCAAATTGTAGCTACCATTATACACTTATTATATGGCAGTTACTGATGTGCACATGCTATTTTATTTAACAATAAACATAACAATAACCCTCTACTAAAGATAGTGCTCTTCTCAATCTACCAACAAGGAAACAGTTTCAGAAATATTAAGCAACTCAGCTAGTGATGGGCAAACTGAATTCAAACCCAAGACTCTTCACCACCTTGCACACAATCACGTTCTATGGGTTGCATCCACACCATGACTGGGAAATAGATTTTATTGTTTAGAATAGTTTTAGATTTCAAAAAAAAAAATCTGCAGAGATTGTACAGAGAGTTCCTGTAGACCCCCTCTCCCCTGCACCATTTCCCGTATCATTACATTCATGTGGTCTATTTGTTACAACTGATGAACCAATATTGATATATTATTATTAACTATAGTCCATAGATTACATTGGGATTTATTCTTTGTGTTGTACAATTTTGTAGGTTTTGACAATGCATAATGTCATGTATCCACCATCACAGTATCATGCAGGATAGTTTCATGGCTCTAAAAATTCTGTGATCCGCCTATTCATTTCTGCCTTCCTCCCTCTGAGTCCCTGACAAAGACTGATCTTTTCCTTGTCTCCATGGTTTTGCCTTTTCCAAAATGTCATGTAGGTGGCATCATACACTATTCAGCCTTTTCAGACTAGCTTCTTTCATTTAGCAGTATGTAAGCAATTTTCCTCTATGTCTTTCTGTGTCTTGATGGCTCATTTCCTTTCATTGCAGAATAATATTTCAGTGTATGAATGTGCCACAGTTTGTTATATCCACCAGCCTGTTGAAAGATTGAGAGCCATCTTGGTGGCTTCCAATTTTTGGCAATTAGGAATAAAATTTCTATGAACATTCATGTGTAGGTTTTGTGTTGGACCTAAGTTTTCAACTCATTTGGATAATTACCTAATAATGCAATGCTGAATTATATGTTAAGACAGTGTTTAGCTTTGGGGCGTCTGGGTGGCTCAGTCGTTAAGCGTCTGCCTTCGGCTTAGGTCATGATCCCAAGGGCCTGGGATCCAGTCTCCGCATGGGGCTCCTTCCTCAGCCGGGAGCCTGCTTCTCCCTCTCCCACTCCCCCTGCTTGTGTTCCTTCTCTAGCTGTCTCTCTCTCTCTCTCTGTGTCAAATAATAAAAAAAAAATCTTAATTAAAAAAACCAGTGTTTAGCTTTGTAAGAAACAGCCAGACAGTCCTCAAAGTTTCTATACCATTTTTTTTCTTTTCCGCAATGAATAAGTGTTCCTATTATTCCACATCTTTGGTAGCAGTTTTTTATTATCAGTGTTTTGGACTTTAGCAGTTCTGATAGATATGTAGTAGTATGTCATCATTTGAATTTACAAATCCTGAATGACATATAATATTGAGCATCTTTTCATATGCTTATCTGAAGTATATCTTTTTCGGTAAGACATCTGCTCAAATCTTTTGCTCATTTCGTAATTGGATCGTCTGTTTCACTGTTGTTAAGTTTTAAGAACTCTGTATATTTTGGATACGAGTCTTTTACCAAATATGTGTTTTGCAAATATTTCTCCCTTATGTTTTCTTTTTCTAACAGTGATATTTGTAGAGCATAAGGTTTTCGTTTTAATGAAGTTCAAATTACCAACTTTTCTTTCATAGGTTCTGATTTTGGTATTGCATCTAAAATTGCATCAACAATTCCAAGGTCACTTAGATTTCGTCCTGTGACACCTTCTAGAAATTTTAGTATTACATTTTACATTTAAGTGTATGATCCATTTTGATGTAAGATCTGTGTCCATATTATCATTATATTTTTATATGTGGATGTCCAGTTGTTCCAGCACCATTTGTTGAAAAGATTATCTTTTCTCCTTTGAATTACCATTACTCCTTTATCAAAGATCTGTTGACTGTATTTGTGTGGGCTTATTCCTGGGCTTTCCACTTTGTTCCATTTATTTGTTTGTCTGTTTTTGTAGTTTGTTTGTTTTGTTTTGTTTGCATGTTTTTTTTGTTTGATTACTATAACTTTACAGTGAGTTTTAAAGACAGGTAATGTCGGTCCTCTGATTTCATCTCCAGAATTGTGTTGGCTCTTCTGTTTTTTCTTTCCATATAAACTTTAAAATCATTTGTTCATACCTCCAAAATAACTAACTGGAATTTTTATTGGCATTGCATTGATTCTATAGATCAAGTTGGGAGGAACTGATATCTTAATATTGGATCTTCTTATCTATGAACATAAAATACTTCTATAATTATTGAGATCTTCTTTGATTTTTTTCATCAGAATTTTGTGGTCATCCTCATATACAACTGGTATATATTTTGTTAAATTTATTTCAAAGTATTTAATTTTTCTGGTGTTAAAGTAAATAGTATTGTACCTTTAATTTCAAAGTCCCCAACTGTTCATTGTTGGTATCTAGAAAATCTATTGACCGACTTTTTATACTAATGTTACATGATGCAAATCTTGCTAAAATTGCTTATTCATTTCAGGAAGGTTTTTTTTTTTCTTGAATCTTTGGCATTTTCTATATAGAAAATCATGTCATATGTAGACATAGACAGTTTTATATCTTTCTTCCCAATATGTATATTTTTATTTCATTTTCTTGTGTTATTGTGGTAGCTAGAAATTCTCATGCAATGTTGAGTAGGAGTGATGAGAGGCAACATCCTTGTCTTGTTCCTGATCTTAGGGAGAAAGTTTCTGGTTTCTAACCATTAAGTATGATATTATCTGTAAGTGTTTTTGTAGATTTTCTTTAACAAGTTGGCAGTCCTGTGTATTCCTAGTTTACTGAAGATTTCATCATGTATGGATATTGGATTTTGTCAAATGCTTTTCCTGCATCTATTGATATGATCATGTGATTTTTTGCCCTTTAACTTATTGATGTGATGGATAATTTTCCCTGGGATGTATTTCAAAATGGTTACTTTTCCCCTCTCCTGCTGAAATTCCACAAAGTTTTGTTTGTTTGTTGTTTGTTTGTTTATCTTCACCATGAGAAATCTGATGGAATTCCTGGAAATAAGACTCAGACAGATTGCATTTTCTGCTATCACGTCCGTAATTTGTAGGTTCAAGGTTGAAAACACAATTAATTGATCCCTCAGTACCCTTTAATTTACTCTTCATTGGCTTACATTCCCTGGATTTTGTTAGCCTGACTCTGATTATTATGCAAGTTTGATCTGAGGTATTAACTGTCATTCTGTTTCTGATGCTTGGGAACTATTCCTCACACCTGATGGTAGTACTTGGAGGTATTGTTGGCCTGTCACCCATGACCATAATCAAATCTGGCAATGACCTAAGTCTACTGAACCTTTCAACCAAGACTATGAAGTTAAAGGGCCACAGTTATCTTCACAATTGATCCTTCCAGATTATGAATATTGAATTCACAGATAATAAAAAGACTTAAATATTTAATGGATGGTAGAATATAAAATCAAAATTGTCATAGGCAAGAAAAACCATAAAAAATAAGATACCGTGTAATTGAGATATATATGAAATGCTGTGTTTTGTTTATTTTGGAGTTTTAAATTGCATCAAACATGGTTTAGGACAGACTTGTACAAAATTAAAAATTATTAGTTGGTTAGTAAACTCAATTTAATCCAGCCTATAACTACTGAAAAACTATTTGGATAATAATAATACTGGAAGTAAAATGTACTGCCCAAAAAAGAAGACTGCCTCTGTGTCTGAAAAGAAATCTTTCCAGAAACACCAATAGCAATCTTCACGACTAGAAAGACTATCATAAGGAAGATAATATAGGCCTATTACCTATTGCTAGAGGGCACAACTTGGAAAAACTCACAGAGATCTTAAGGAAGTATTTGGGACAATAAGAATTGGAGTGGATTCCTACCCCTGATGATTTTGAAGATGAGAACAGATATAGGATTTCACACTTGCATCGGCCGTAAATTATGCTAGATAGCATCTAACATCTTTGTTACCTCATAACAGTCTACAATTTTAATGATGCAACAAGATGGATGTCTTCACTGTCATTTGTCGTCAAGGATTGTTTAAGGAGAAGCTATAACTCTCTGACCATAAGCTTTAAGGGGAAACTAAAGAAGCACGATATATACCCAGTACCTAGGTGTCAAGGACCTGAAAATTTGCTTTCAAATGTAAGATCTTATTTGTTTCTCACATAATCTTGCACAGTGTTATTATGGTATCCCATTTTACATCTAAATAAACTGAGACTTAGCAAGGCTGTGTTATGTGTCCAAAGTCCCCTATTTAGCAAGTTGAATAGCTGAGTCATCTGATTTTAAAGCCCATGCATTTATTAATCAGAACAACTGTTATTCCTCTTTCATTCTGACTATATTCTTAATGGTTGAGAGCATAAGGTTATTCTTGTCTCCCACCGATTTGATCTAATCTTATAAACCTGACTTTCCTAGATACAACAAAAATGTGACCACATAATTTTAGGGCAATACCAAAATTAAATTCAGAACGATGCTTGGCCGGACACTTTCACTTTGGAATTGATACTCCTGGAACTAAAGTTTGGTTTGGCACTCTAGGGATTCACTTAAGTTATTGTTCTAATTTAAATTATTACATTTATGAGCTTAAATTTTAGCTTGCTTGTTGGAATCTGTTACATGGACTGTAAAGTTAACTCCCTAATGCATCATTGTTCACCATTTGTAAAGAGAAAATATTTTGGTTATTTCACAATAGGTACATCTCTACACCCCAGATCAATCATTATGCCTGCTTTCTGCTGGGTACCTGGTGACATGTTTGCATATTGAAGACACAAGGGACATGGAACAGTTGGGCTGTAATCTCAAGTTCTTGTTGCCAACTTCCTTAAAGTTCTAGAGTAATTTGCAGTCAAATTTCTAACTTGTCCTTCCAGTTTTATTTCCGTCTATATTTTTGTTTCCAACTAAACATAAAGTATACTGAGGTACCAATGCTTGATGATTAAGGGTACGGAATCTACAGCCAGACTGCCTGGTTCAGATCCTGCCTTTATGCTCTTAATCCTTCTGAGTCTAGGTCATCTCATCTGCAAAAGAGGGATAATAATACCTCCCTCAAAGGGTAAGTAAATTAGCACATAGTAGGGAGGTCCTTGCACTTGGTAATAGCCCAATAAATACTATATATTGTCTTTACTTGATTATTATTCAAAGTGAGATATGATTACATATGTCAGACCATGCGTTTTCTTTTCTTTGAAATAGAAATAGGTTTTCTTTTCTTCGTTTCTTCTCTTCTCACTTCCTTTCCTCTAATCCTTTGTTCCTTCCTTCTTCCTTTTCTTCTTTTTTTCTCCCTTTTTCCTTCTTCCCTTCCTCCTTTCTTGATTTTTTTTCATTTACAAATATTGAGTTTGTTGTGAATCCACTGATGAGACAAGCCCACACATATATCTCCACCATTTCCAACTTATCAGTCCAGCTGTTAACACTGTTACTCTTGGATTTTGTGAGATACTAGAAGATTTCAGGGGAAATAGAGAACGTTTTCCTATTTACCATGTGCAGAAGCATGAGGCTCACTTCAGTAGAACTGATATGAGCTATTCCCAATTGTTAAGCCACAGCAACATCCATCTATTAAGAAGGCAACTATATTGGGATCAGGGGAGGGCCAGGATAAAACATGATCTGCACATCAGCATGTTTTCTAATTAGGATGGCTCAGTGGCAATTTTCACCCAATAACTTAGTTAAATTTCATTCCTAATGTATAAATATCCTCCGAAGGCACATGGGTGAAGTTAAATCAATAACTGCATTATTGTAAATTACTTCATAATTATATATTGATAAACAGAATAAGGTTATATGTTATCCATTTTCCGTATCACTTCATACCTCAGACAACTTTGTAGAAAATTGCATTCTTATGTTGTTTTCAATCAGCTTTGTTTTGTATAAAACGCATTTCACCTCATTTTAAAGCAATACGATCTCAGCATAGCACTCCTTGTTTTGTTTAGATTTTCAAACCATATAAACTCAAGATATCTGAATTAAATGTTCTCAGAGAATTCGATGTGAAAAAAAATTTAAGGACTTATAAGAAAAACATTGCATTCTGTTCTGGTTTTAGGCCTAGCTAGAGAATACTGGGAGACTGTAAAATAGTTGAAGTCAACCTGCCTCCCATCTATCCCATAATCCATCAGCTTAGAATATTCTCTTTATCTACTGATTTCCCTTCTACTGGGGACTCTTCCTCCCATGTTCTATTTGTCATGTACTTATTTATGCTGACTGTATGCCCTAGAACATTCACAATCGTCTGATATAAAATATTGTGTCCTGGGTGGGGTGAGCTCTGAGTGGCTACGCTGGGTAGCTGGTCAGTGCTGGGGTCTGTTGTGGTCTGGTAGGCTGAATAGAGTCTTGACCAGGCAGAAGACTTCTAGGTGGCTGGGAGTGCGAGCCTCCATGTGCCAGAGATCATTCCAGGGCCAGAAAAACCTGGAGGAGAATGAAGCCAGCCATCTGGAGACCTCCATTTGGGCCCCAGGCTCCCTGTGCAGTCAGTTCCAGGGGAGGCTACCCCTTGAGAGCAGTCAACTTCAGCTTCTTGGCAGGAGCCCCCTAGAAATGCTTGGAAACCCCAGCGCCAGGGCCTCCAGGCTGTGACTCCCTCAGCTAAGAACGCCTTAGGTGGCATGCCCCAGAGAATCAAGGAGTCCTGCTAAAGTGGAACCAAGTGGCTGGTGACAACCCAGGTGAGAGCCAGGAGGAGGAGGAGAGGGGCACAGAAGGGCAATAGCCCCCGTTCACAGCCTGAGCCAGAAGAGCACTCACTTGTCCGGAGCTGCCCCTGCCCCCTCAACCCTGGACCCGTGGATGAGGGAGTATCACGGACTTTCTGTCCAGACGGACCCATGTGCATACCCGCTGCAACCTCCCCCCAAGAAGGAGACTGCCTTCCAGAGCCCCTACTCCCTGACAGAGCCCCTCTGCTCCCCCAGTGAGTCTGACAATGACCTAGAGCCGGTGGGAGCTGGAATTCAGCATCTCTAGAAGCTGTTGCAAGAACCGGCTGAAGCCATTGTGACTGAAGAGAGCAAGGGCATGACTGTTTCTTTCATTTGTGACTGAGGAGAGTGCCTTCAGGTAATGTCCTCCTCCCAAGCGCCTTTCTGGGGTTCTTCTTCTCCCTCCTCTTCCGCATGCATGAACATGTGCAAGAAGGGACTCTTTTCTGGAAAACCCCACAGAGCTGATGGATCCAGCAGAGTAGAAAGTGTGGAAGTCTTACCTGCCTGGATCCAGAGCTGCTGACCTCACTGACCCCATCATTAACTGAGTATACCAGGCTCCTAAGCAACTGGAGCCACCTTCCAGCTCCTCATTTTGGAGGGAAGACTATGGTGTCCCCCACTTGCCCTGCTTTGAGCACAGTGAGGGGCTGGAAAGGAGCTCTGTATTGCAGGACACAAGCCACATCTGACCACCATGCCATCACATCAGAATCTGTGCATCCCTGCAAGTTCCTGAGGAAGCCCCAGAGTCGGCAGTGCCCTTGGACCACTGCTAACAAGGGCCCAGGTGGAGGCTGCTCGGGGACGCTGCTCTCCTGCTCCAGCCACATCTGGTCCTGCCAGTGACCACCTGACCCAGCCTGAGAGTGACTTAGGGAGGAAAGTGGGGACAGTTGTTCACTTTATTCCCCTTTTGGGCTTGGAAATTCATCCCCCACTTCAGCATTGTTGCTGAAGCCCAGACACCAGAAGGTATTGGGGAGCTCTGAACTGTGTACCCAGGAGTGGGATCTTTCAGGAATCATCCCTTATGTTGCCAGTGCCCAGACTCTAGGGAACCCAGTTCCTGCTCCTGTTCCCCCCACCAGAGCTCTGCAAGAAGGGATGGGAGAGATTTCCAGGCCCAAAGACCCTGGGCCCACGGGTACCTATTTATACTCAGCACAGGGCACTGTGGGTGTGCAAGGAGGGGTAGCACTATTCAGTAGTAATTTCTGCCCTTGGTGACTTATTTAAGAAATCTGCTTTGTCATTTTATTAGAAAGAAACCAGCATGGGACTTCCCTAGATAACACCTCTTTTTCATAATAAAGACTCTTCCATAAAAATAAAATAAAATAAATAAAATGAAATATTCTGTCCCATTTCAGTAAATGTGGCCCAATTATTGGTTGAGAAAATATGGTGACTGTACATATACCTACTAATTAATGTATCACTTGTCTCTTAACCAGAGCTTATGTTCATGGCTTGGGTATGTCCTTGGTATGACATTGTTCTATGCTGACTTTGTTCCTCTCTGCAAAAAAAGACACTGGGAGAATGTGTGTGTAAGAAAAGAGCGTGTGTTTTAGGTGCAGTTAAACTTGCTCTTGAATCTATTTTCATCACTTGCTAGATTTTTTTCCCTCGCCAAGTCATTTAACCTCTTCCTATATGGCATGGATATAATACTTCTTCCTCTCACCAAAATAGCATTTAAATGAGATTACATGTTTATGACTAGTCTTGGTCATTAACACTTAGTGGGTACTCAATATATATGGTAAGGATTATTGTGGAACAATATTATTATAAGTTCATTATGTAAATGCAATGATCTTTCTGTTCATGATCACACTAGGTCTCCTCTTAAAGTATTGGTCATTATTTCTGTGAAATGAATTTATGGTTAGTGGTATTTTGCATGATCCTAAAATAGTATTTCTCAACCATGTGTAACCATCCATTAGTCCCTTTCCCAAATTCACTGAGCCAGAAACTTCAGGGATGGCTGTGTTTATATGCCCCACACAGGAATACTGAAGTGCCATCTGGTTAAGAACAACCAAGCCAAATATCTGAATAGGATTTGAAAGTAATATCTAAAGAACTTTTGCTTTCCTTCATGGTAATTTGCAGGGATCTTCAAGGAAAGTTGCAGTGTCAGTGTTTGGAATTGGAAAACTGGCTCATCAGATGTCCTGGGTAGGACCATTTCTAAGCAGTAGAGAGTAAAAATATAGTGTTGTGTAGTTTCTGGGTCCTGCACATGTCATTTTCATGCAAGTGACATCTAGGGACAATGAACAGTAAAAACACCTTCTAACACCTTTACTTCTAACAGTAAAAACACCTTATGGTGGTAGTAGTGGGAGTTTTGCCTTGACAGGCAGGCCCACCAAAGTTCAGAAGCCCATTGCTATTTGTCTGACTTAGGCCCTACTCTTTGCCTCTCCCTGAGTCACCACTTGGAAGAACTACCTCTTTTATCCTAGCTTTCACTGTCTTTTTTTAAATTATTATTATGTTCAGTTAGCTACTGTATAGTACAATATTAGTTTTTGATGTAGTGTTCAATGATTCATCAGTTACACATAACACCCAGTGCTCATCACAACGCATGCCCTCCTTAATACCCACCACCCTACTACCCCTTACCCCCACCCCCGTCCCCTCTGAAACCTTTAGTTTGTTTCCCGGGGTCCATAGTCTCTCATGGTTCATCTTCCTCTCTGATTTCTCCCCCTTCAGATTTCCCTCCCTTCCCCTGTGGTCCTCCATGTATTGCTTATGTTCCACATATGAGTGAAACCATATGATAATTGTCTTTCTCTACTTGACTTAATTCACTTAGCGTAATCCCCTCTAGTTCCATCCATGTCGATGCAAATGGTGGGTATTCATCCTTCCTGATGGCTGAATAATATTTCACTGTATATATGGACCATATCTTCTTTATCCATTCATTTGTTGATAACCCTTACTATCTTAAAGATGGTTCCCTAGGCATCACGGGATCCCCCAAGGCTTTCTCCTGGGTTTGCTTTATTGTAAAACATTACCCATTGTGAACTGTTGGTCATCCAGTCATTCTTCTCACCCTAGAACCCAGTTAAGGAGAAGTGGAAGAAGTGGAAGAAGTGGAAGTGAGTGTGTTGATGGTGTTTGGATTTCATCCACCACTGATTTCGTAATTAGCTCTAGAACCATGCATAGAATCATAGCCTCTGTGTATTTGGCCCATTATATTTTCCAAATTCCTTTATAAAGTTCTCTTCAGACTATTCATGGATGTATTTTCTGAAATCCAAATTGATATTCTGAATGACTCAGGACATGATGCCTCAAGCCATATCCAAGAAAAGAGAAAAGTTGCGCCCTATGAGAAATTATCCACCTAAATCAAAGACAGGTGAGAGATGAGCTCAGGGGATAGAGAAGATGAACTTAACAAGTAGCCTTTGCCCACCTCTGTGATAAATAGAAAACCCCACCATTTTGAATAGTTTTATTTGCACAATTAATTTACAATTACCTAGATAACCTTTTAAAAAATAATCAAGCTCTTGCAAGATTTTGCATTAATATCTCTTGATGCCTCATAAATGCAAAAGCACTTGCATTTGAGATGCATAAATAATGCAAATCATATCTCTATCTATCTTTAACCACCTAAAGTCTTATTTATGATCAGAACTTTTTTCAGTATCATTCTAACTGTAATACACCATTAAGAATGTCTCACAGAACATTTATAGTGTATTCTAGAAAGGAAATTTGGCATTAGTGCATTAGTGCCTTCTGTATTATGTGGGTAGAAATTCAGAATACCTTACTTGAAAAATGAGGACATGCTTCAAGATTAAGGATTAATTAACCAATTCATTCATTTATTCACCCACATCCATGTAACAAATATTTATTGACAATCTCCTTATGAGCAAGGTGCTGTTCTATCTGGAATTTTATCAAGAAACAGGACAGATGGGGTTTCTCTTCTCACAGATATTACGTTTTAGTGAGGAAAGTGGTCAAAATAAGTAAACAAACAAGAAAAATATCAGGCTTAACTAATCCAGCAAAAATGACTTTATTTTTAAACCAAAACTCAGCATGCCCAAGTCTAAAAAGGAGTCATAAAAATATGTTTTTAAAGCTAGTTTTTAAATGTCTCCATGTTAAAATTGTTCATCTCTTCTGTTTTTATAGAAAAGTCACTTAGCCCTCTAGTATTAAAAGGAGAGAAAAGTCATGAGAAATAAAAAATGTTCGAATAATTGGTATTAACTGGTGGAAGAAGCTCCTTTAATGGTCTCCTGGCATCGGGGTCATCCAGGTCAGGAATCAAACACCTTTTCTCTTGTTCGCTGACTACTCTCCTTACCCATTTCATCACATGCACTTACTCGGGTCACCCAAGTGGTTACAAATCTCCTTTGTTCTCATTTTCTAAGAGGGCACTTCTTTGTCACTGGTGACTCTAGAGAAGTCAATTATTTTTGACAACTGCTGCCCAGACAAAAGCAGAGATGATGGAAATGTTCAACACTTGGAAATACCTAGATTCCAAGTGTTGTGATTTCTAGGAGTTTTGGTCAGTTAAAATCTACCTTATTTATGTATTGTTTTATTTTTTAGTGAGAAACATCAGTCATATAAATGAATGCCAAACCAATTCTCAGAAGGAAATTGCTTTGATATGGTCTACCCTTAATCAATGAAACTAGTATTATATATTTGCTTTTCATATCAATGACGTTTGAGGATCATTTTAAGGATAGGTGTTACTCTGTTTCAGCCAAAACTCTCTTCCTGTTAATCTGAGCCAAATGTCCCATACATGGGTATACCAGTTTTTAAATTTCTGCAACTGATTTAAAAGCTATACAGACACCCATGTATGTAGGAGGCAAAATCTGTTTTTGGAACCTGTAGGAGCCACTTACATAAAATAAATAGAATTGTTAAATGAACAAACAACCTAACATTTAGACACAGAGGTATCTTTAAAAGTAGTAACATAAATATTAGTACAAGCAATGTGTCCAATTCTCTAAAGTCTATATTTTGAAGACCACCTGTGATAAGGGTGTAGTTGTTTGTAGTCAACAAGCAGTGTTGAAAGATGAGAATTGGACAACATGTGGTACTTGTCCATGCCCTGTAATACTGTAATTACCTGATATCGCCCTGTCTAGGTTAGTTTTTTCCTAGTAGTGAAAGATGTCTTAATAGAACATCAGCAGGCTCCTTGATGCAAGGGAGCACAATCAAGCAAGGTCAGACCCAGGGGCCAGCAAACTAAGTAACAGGGACCAACAAGCTAATGTGGAGAAATTGAAAGCACAGATTACATATGGTACTCTTTACAGGAGCAAGATGCCCTCTAATGTTCCCTTCTGAATACAGGAAGGGTATGAAAGAGATGATTACTGGATTTTTTTCATACCACAACCTTTGTGTTTTTGTGGATACATGTCTGTTCATTCAATGCTTAGCCTGACCAACAGCGGCCTCCTTGAGAGAAAAGGACATAACTGATAACTAATTAATCATCTGTATGTTGTACAGTGCCTGGAAAAAAAATGCATGTCAAACTAAGATGATGATGAAATGAGTTAATTACAACAAATATGAAATTCCTATTTATAATGAAGTCACTTTTTCATGAGGATCGGCACTGGTATATTATGCTGGTGTCTTTTGTTTTAATTTAATCTCTATTCTAGGTATACATTGACATATATTTGTTCAAATGTGTTAGCCTTGTCACGCTGCTGGGCTCTTTGGTCAGGAAAATCAAATATATTTGCCTGTGTGTGGACTTACCTAACAGACATTCTACCATAAACAAAGAGCATTATACTCTTATGTATTTGCACAACTACCAATTTAGAATCTGAAGTTTCGCTTTTGATTTTTTTGGTGGTGTCTCTTGTGGTACCCAAGAAATTCAGAAAATTGACAAGTATTACATATAGAAAATTCAAATCCTGGGAAAATGTGCTGGAAGAGAACAAAGATATTTGACAATGATTAGTATATGAACACTGTCATGTTAGTTTCTGTAAAAAGGAAAGTACCCTCTAGGATATCATTTAATAAGTTTCATCTTCTCTAGGAAGTCTTCCCTTCTACCCTACCTGCTGCTTCCACACACATGCATATCTCTACCATACACTCTTGGCTCAGTTGTGTGCCCTTCTTCCATACTTTTCTACACTGCATATCACGTGGGTCCTTATCATACTATCTACAACACAGTCTGGTTATCTGTCTATCTACGTGTCTCCCAATTGACCATAAACACCTAAGTGAAAAGAGCAGAGCTTATTCATATTTGAATCTTTCGTTTTTATCACAATGCTTGGCTCACAGTAAGCTCTCAAGAGATGTGAGTTGCATTGAATTAAAATGACTTTCACTTGGGTTTAACAGTAGACTTAACAGATGGCTTACCCAACTTGCTCAGGGGACAAGCCTCTGGTCTCATTTTCATTTGCATCCTGGCCATGATCTGGACTACTGTCAGTCATTATGGAATACAGAAAAGCAAACTGAGCTATGGTGAGTCAAACTAACTATACATAAGATACCCTTATTAGCAGAATCCAGGCCATCAGACCAGTCAATTGCAACCTATGGTTATCATGAAAATGCGGTTATGACTTTGACATTAATTCATCTTGCCAAAACTTCCTTTCACCTGAAAAATATTTATGCTATAACAATTACAAAAATAACAACATTTAGTGAACATTTCTAGTAATCCAAACACTTAGATAAATGAGATTATTATTTCAGTTAACAGTCTGAATAACATTATTAGATAAAAGCCCTGTACTAAGTATACGTGTCCATTTTTTAAAGTATTTTGACTTACATTTAAAAATAAATGACAGAAAATGACAAAATTGCATAATTCCAGGCAAAATTCTTTTTAACATCAGATTTCTCTACCAAGATTTTGTTGTTATTGTTAATTCATCCTTCTATTCTCATTGCTGGTACACAGTGAATGCTCAGAAGTAACTAGAATTGATTAAGAGTGTACAATAGGCTAAAACCACACTATAATGTGTTACCTTACATCAAATCTCTTACCATTAAATTTTTCTCAAAAATCCTCACAATAGTCCTTTGAGATAGGTGAGTTTATTATTTGAGTCTTAAGAAGATTAAATTAACTCACTGAAGGTTAAGTTAAGAATAGGAGCTATCTTTTTAGTCATCACTATCCATAAATGTTTATTGAATAAATGGTCAAATGCATTTTGATCAAGCACATGCTTATTTTAAGTAATACATTATTTTTTTCTTATTCAATAGGTATTTTTTGATCATTTGAAAAAATGTAAGAAAAAAAACACAGAAGGGAAAGATGGGGTGCCTGGGTGACTCAGTTGGTTGAGCAACCAACTCTTGATTTCGGCTCATGTCATGATCTCAGGGTCCCGAGATCGAACCACCAGTTGGGCTCCAGGCTCAGTGGGAAGTCTGTTTGAGTTTCTCTTTTGCCCTTTCCCTTTGCCCCTACCCCTGCTCATGCACACTCTCTCTCTCTCTCTCTTTCTCAAAATAAAAATAAATAAATCTTTAAAAAAAACACAGAAAGAAAAAAGAGAAAGAAATGAAAAAGAGGATAGACAGTAAGAGAGAGATGGCGAGACAGAGAAAGAATGGTGGAGGGAAGAGAATAAAAATCATAAGCAAAAAATGATGCCTGTGCTCTAACAGGTTAAAATTTTTTTAAGTACCTGAATTTAGAAGAATGAGTGGTATACTATACTTTTGATTATTTGAAGGAAAACTAGCTAATATGACATCTTTATTTTGCAGATGGTTATTTGACGTAAAAAATATCTTCTGAACATTCTTGAGTGATTCTTTCCCTTTGGAGGTCTTTGGTTATGGAAACCTGTCTTAAAACTTGTATTACTCGGAATATGTAGAAAGCCCAACAGTAAAAAAAAGAAATAGTGGATTTTTTTGTTTCATAAACAGTGAATAATCATCACTGAGTAAGTCAATTTACTTCCTGTTGGCTTCTGGGGTAAGTCCTTCACAACTATGTGAAGAGCAAAAATATTCTCAAAACCTTTCTCTCGGAAGTCTAGAAAAATCCAAATGGAAAGGAGATCATCTATAACAGAAATAAGAGATAACTATTCCTAAAAATAGTAGAAAATAAATATGAGCGAAAGAATAAACAAATGAATTAAAGTTGCCTGTAATTGAGGAGTGGTCACCCTTGCTGTATGGGGAATAGCACTATACATGAACTACTAGTCCTTGAGTCTTCCTTGAGTTAACTCCATGAACTTAAGCAGCACATAGGCACCTACTTGCCTTATGGGTAAAACATTGCCAATAGCATCTGCCATGTTTTTCCCATTGGTGTTTTTCTGGGTTGTATAGATTAATATACACAGATAAAATTTAAGAAAATAGTTATAGACTAGATTGTTAGCATATACTTAATTAGTATGAAAATAAAATAAAAATAGCATAGGAGACTAGCTTTTTATTAACAGCAAATAAATTAAATATTAATTAGGGCAGTATTATGTCTCATCTAAAAGTATAGTTTTGGTAAGTAAAAATCCTTCAGGGCTGAACATTTCTTTAATTGATAGCAAGAATTCAGAATGTTAACTATTTAAGTATATGTAGGGTGGTTTTCCTTTTCTTCATGATATTGCCTTGTTTATCCCTCTGATTTATCATCCCATCCCACTTTAAGCAGGCTATGCTCTTTAATGCCATCTTGTTTATGGGAACTAATAAAAGAAAATTCTTTGCAATGGGAAATTTGCTTTATTTAAATGCAAATTAAAACTATATTCTCTCAGTTACAGGCCAAAGATTATAAATGCATGCTGTTTAACAATTTCAGGCAGAAGTAAGAATGCTTTTCCTTCCCCATAATCTAATGAAATTGATTTAGTTCTTGTAAAATGGTGTAACTAATTGAGCTGTGACATTTATACTATCTTATGTATGTTTTATGCTGTTTCTTAAAAGAGACAGTAATGTTTATACAAGAAATGGAAAAGACAAAATTGCTAGACTAGTAAAGAAATTGACTAATTTGAAATTTCACGAGACAGGAGTATCTTTCTGTTTTACTGTTCAACTGCTACAACCAAACAAATATAGTAAAAGGAAGATGTGGTTCATATATACAATGGAATATTACTCAGCCTTCAGAAAGGATGAATACCCACCATTTGCATCAACATGGATGGAACTGGAGGGGATCATGCTAAGTGAAGTAAGTCAAGCAGAGGAAGACAATTATCGTATGGTTTCACTCATATGTGGAACATAAGCGATAGCACGGAGGACCATAGGGGAAGGGAGGGAAAACTGAATGGGAAGAAATCGGAGAGGGAGACAAACCATGAGAGAATCTGGACTCCAGGAAACAAACTGAGGGTTAAAGAAGGGGGGGGGATGGAGTAACTGGGTGATGGGTATTAAAGAGAGCACATGTGGTGATGAGCACTGGATATTATATCCAACTAATGAATCATTGAACACTACATCAAAAACTAATGATGTCCAATTATGGGGTGGCTGGATGATGGACATTGGGGAGGGTATGTGCTATGGTGAGTGCTGTGAATTGTGTAAGACTGATGAATCACAGACCTGCACCCCTGAAACAAATAACACATTATATGTTAATAAAAAAAAAAAAAAACTAATGATGTATTATATGTTGGCTAAGTGAACATAATAAAAAAAATATAGTTGTTCTTCTGACCTCTTTGATGTATCTGTAAAAGAATTAGTAATCCTTACCTTGAAACGACCCTCTAAGAATCAATACAATAACTTGCCAAATGGATTTAAGTTTTAGAAAATCAAAAAGGGAGCCTAGTCAGTCTCTGGAACCAGATAAGGCCAATTTCCTTCCTTTTAAGCTCACGTTAGCAATTATCAGATTTCAAGAAAAGCATCCAGAAATCAAGGAGGCAAAAAAAAAAGAAGGAAACACCTTGCCTAGAAGGTAAAGGCATGTCAGAAAGATCATGGTTGTGTGTACCTAGGCAATGTGATTAAAGAAAATGAAATGGGCCAAGAATTAAGTGAAAAATGCCTAAGTGTAATTTTATTTCCTGTTCCCATCTTAGGATTCTAAATAGAACATGACCCTCAGAGAGAGAGAACTGTACTCCTACTCTCTCACAGCTTCCATACTGGAATGTGAGTATTCCTTTCCAGTTGAAAACTACTTATTTCAGGGTACTACCATTTCATCCTTTCATATATTGGAAGGTGCATTTTCTCTAATCATGCCCTTAAATGATTGCTTGTGATTGACTTTGAAGCCAATGGGAATAGATATCTTGGCCCTATGAAACAGGAACCCACAGCAATAGTACGATGGCCCAGCCACTCCTTTGTTTACTTTATATCCTCTACATAGAAGCAAGGTTTTGTGGGGCGCCTGGGTGGCTCAGTTGGTTAAGCGACTGCCTTCGGCTCAGGTCATAATCCTGGAGTCCCTGGATCGAGTCCCGCATCGGGCTCCCTGCTCGGCGAGGAGCCTGCTTCTCCCTCTAACCCTCCCCCCTCTCATGTACTCTCTCTCTCTCTCATTCTCGCTCTCTCAAATAAATAAATTAAAAAAAAAAAAAATAGAAGCAAGGTTTTGTTGTTATTTATGTAACAACAGGTAGTGACTGAATAGAATGGAATATTCCTACCTGTGCAATGTGAATAAGATTATCTAATGTTAAATATATAAATTGATGTAAAATGTGGAAGAACATACTCAGAATCCAATTTCACAGAAGGGTGACATAAAATAGTATTCCCTACAGTCTATTCAAATTCTATTTTTGCTAGGAGGTCAATCCTATAGAGAGCTGATTGTGCAATAATTAGAGAAGGCAAGGTACTCTCTGTCTTTTGCACAAATAATTCATGAAAATGTTAAAAAGGTGGAACAAATTCAGTAAAATAATGCTCTTCCAATTTGCCTGGACCCCGCCGCAAACATTTCTTAGCTTTTCTGCTCTATATTTTTCTATGATATAGATACAATATCTAATATAGTGGTATTTCTTTTTGTGGTATTTCCCACAAAAATATTATAGTTGAAAAATCTGAATTTTTAAAAATTCCATGTCACCTAACTCTGTACCTAAAAAGGAAACAAAAATGGCATTTCTAATAACCACATTACACAGGGTAAATAATTAATAAGAGTCTCTATTCCAATCATTCTGAGAACAGATATCCTGAATAAGAATGAGGAATATTCCCCAAGTGTTTTCCATTTCTAATGTTTAAAGGGGTTTGTGCTTCTTTTGAAAATTAATGCATTGATTATCAATTGGGGAAAACATCCTTTTGCAGTACATAGTAATTGACCATAGCTAAAGAAGCACATAAACACCTTAAAAAGCTCATTTAGGCAAAAGAAAAGAAAAAAAAAGAATTCAGATTTATTGTAAAGCCACTATTGGGCTAGACACACATACTGTTTGATTAGCTCACATTGCAACCCTGTGAGTTAGGTGTTATTCCCCACCCCCAATATATATCCCCCCCCATACATACCACCACCAATTTTCCTGATGAGGAACTAAAAATCAGAGAGATTGAGTAACTTGCTCGATTTTCATGAGGTGGACCTGAAAAGAAAATCTGGCTTCAAAGCCCAAGATCTCTATGCAGTAAACTGTTGGACATTTAGGATCAAATGATGTTGAATGTAAAATAGGAAAAACGTTATAGGAAAAATGTTTGTTCTTATTTTCACTTTCATGTAGCAGTTCTGTAATTCTTGGTAAGAGGGTGTAGAGAACTCAAAATAATAGCCCGTGTTATATTGTAGATTTTGGATTTTTCAGTATATGAGCGACAATTGCATCTTTGGCATGTTCTAACTGAGGAAACATTTCGAAGCAGACTTTTTAATTTCTTCACCCTGTGCGTCAGCTGGGAATTCACTAGAATTTGCCATAGACACTCCTGCTGTGTGCGTGGCAACACCATTTCTTGCTGCTCTGACTCTTTTTATTAAACTGCATGACTGGAATTTTAGTTAGGAGGAGAAAAAGAACCATTTCCCTAAATTAGATTAACCTTTGCACCTTTAGCAGCTCAAGTTAATCCCAAAACTGCCCTGAAGATGAAGTGGGATCTGGGGCACAAGGACTCTCCTTCACCAGGTTGAGTTAGAAAATGATATCCAAGTAGAATGACAACCAGAGAGAAAAACATAAGCATGAACATAAAAAGTCACCTTTCCCTGGATCTAAAGCCTGAGGTTGAAGAGATATACGAACTGGCTGTAAGATTCAAATGAGTCATAATAAAAGTATCTGCTTGGATCAGATTCGGAAAAATAAAAGTTGTTATTAATGTGTCCAATACCCCAATTGATAGTTGCAAAAGAAGTAGATTGGCAGAAGTACTTGATAGGTGCCCATTACTCCCTGGAAAAGGATAAGGCATGGTTGGAAACTCAAAAAATGCTAATTCAAATGTACAACGTTTTGATTCAACAATTCCATAAATTACTCAGTGCTCACCACAGTAAATGTATTTACCATCTCTCACCATACAACATTACTACAATATTTTTGACTATATTCCCTACATTGTAATTTTCATCCCTGAGACTTATTTATTTTATAAATGGAAGTTTGTGTTTTTTAATCCCTTTTATCTATTTCACCCATCCCCCCATCCACCTTCCTCCTGGCAATCACCTGTATGTCTGTATATTAAAAAAGCAATAATATATATACATATATATTTACACACTATATTAATATATGTATATGATGTATGTATATACATACATATGACATATATGTGTATATATAAGATATATGTGATCACATATAGTAATATAGTATATGATCATATATATATAGAAATGTATATGTTATGTATAATATATTGTATATTATATATAATGTATATTTAAACATAAGTTCAGTCAAAATAGTGTTCTATATCTTATACCACTGGCTAATACTTGATTTTGATATAAAAAGCAGTTGAAGTAGCACAGATACTGTAGAATATAGTAAATATATATAGTATAGTATATAAATATATGTATAGTATATTATATAAATATATATAGTAAACACGGATAATTAACAGCAAAATATTAAAACCCAGCTAAACAGAAAAAAAGTAGGACTACAAGAAGAAATACATATGCCATTATATTTATAAGTCATAATCATTTAATATAATATAAGTGCCCAATAAAGGTGCTCTTAATGACTGTTTGAATTAATGAATTCAATATATATGAATTAATTTTCAAAATTTGCATTTAATATGCCATAAGGATTCATATCTTTTGAAAACACTCTATGTGGTAATATTTATTCTATTGAGACATTTGTAAATTGGTTTAGTAGAATGTGTACACTCCTAATTTAAGCAAAAGCATAGTTTCCAATAACCCGTTTATAAAAAATAATTTGGGATGTTATTTATTTAAAAGAGAAATATGAAATTATGAATGCCTTGATTGCATTTTAATTATTTCAAACAAAGGAGGGGAAAGAATGCAGGGAAAATGTGGGTCTTTTATGGCTTAATTAAGCATTATAGTATTGCAAATCCTCTTTCCATGATTTTCTCAAATTTTGCAATTACAGAATTGTTTTTGGGTAGTCATACAGAAATGATTAAAAGAGTAGAAAAGAGGATCAATAGGAAAAGATTAAAGGGACTGTCATTTTTCAGCCTAAGGAAGAGAGAGAAGGCAGAAAGACTTCAAATATATGGGGTTTTAAACATTGGATGGTGATTAGTTGCTATTAATTTATGTCAACAAAAGAGGAGAGGAAATATGTGAGACTCCATCCTGAAGAATTTAGATTTGACACCAAGAATACCTGACTATGAAAGTGAAGAACTAAGGAACACTGTTTGGGATTCAACAGTTACATTCACATTTGAGTATAAAATTTCTGGAGCACAATGTATGGATCTTCCATACACACTGTTTTCCTATGAAACTTTACAGGACATGTGTTCATTACACTAAACTTGAAAGCACAGAAAAACATAAAGCAAAAAGTCACCTTTATGGTCATCCCTCTAAAAGAATTCATGTTAGCATCACATATTTATTTTTCTTGCAAATATTTTGTCAATGTATTGACATATTTGTGTGTTAATAAAATCAAATTTTGATTTAAAAATCAAAAAACAGAACTGTCAAAACCCATGTAAAAAAGAATATAAATAACTTCCATTGTAATATGTATTACCTTTCCAATTAACATTACATTGTAGGAAATTGATCTCATCGTATACTGTTTTTTTTTTTTTTTTAATTTTTTTATTGTCGTATACTGTTTTTGAAAGCATAACTTTTCAGGAGCACCTGGGTGGCTCAGTGGGTTGAGAGTCTGACTCTTGATTTCCACTCAAGCCATGATCTGGGGTCCTGGGGTGGAGCCCTGAGTCAGGCTCCCCACTCAGTAGGGAGTCAGCTTGAGGCTCTCTCTCTCCTACTGCCCTCTCCACCCACCCTCTCTCTCTCCCAAATAAATAAATAAATCTTCACAAAAAATGAAAACATAACATTTCATATATGGATATACCATAATTTATTTAATCAATTTATTCTTGAACCTTTAGATTATACCATTTTGTAATCATCAAAATAAGCATTCCCGATGTCCTTTTGCATATATATATATATTTTAATTATTATGTTATGTTAATCACCATACATTACATCATTAGTTTTTGATGTAGTGTTCCATGATTCATTGTTTGCATATAACACTCTGTGCTCCATGCAGTATGTGCCCTCTTTAATACCCATCACCAGGCTAACCCATCCTCCCACCCCCTTCCCCTCTAGAACCCTCAGTTTGTTATTCAGAGTCCATCGTCTCTCATGGTTCGTCTCCCCCTCTGATTTCCCCCCTTCATTCTTCCCTTCCTGCTATCTTTTTTTTTTTTTAACATATAATGTATTATTTGTTTCAGAGGTACAGGTCTGTGATTCAACAGTCTTACACAATTCACAGCACTCACCAGAGCACATACCCTCCCCAATGTCTATCACCCAGCCACCCATCCCTCCCACCCCCCACCACTCCAGCAACCCTCAGTTTATTTCCTGAGATTAAGAATTCCTCATATCAGTGAGGTCATATGATACCTATCTTTCTCTGATTGACTTATTTCGTTCAGCATAATACCCTCCAGTTCCATCCACGTCCTTGAAAATGGCAAGATTTCATTCCTTTTGATGACTGAATAATATTCCACTGTGTATATATACCACATCTTCTTTATCCATTCATCTGTCGATGGACATCGTGGCTCTTTCTATAGTTTGGCTATTGTGGACATTGCTGCTATAAACACCGGGGTGCATGTACCCCCTTCGGATCCCTACATTTGTATCTTTGGGGTAAATACCCAGTAGTGCAATTGCTGGATTGTATGGTAGCTCTATTTTCAACTTTTTGAGGAACCTCCATACTGTTTTCCAGAGTGGCTGCACCAGCTTGCATTCCCACCAACAGTGTAGGAGGGTTCCCCTTTCTCCTCATCCCCGCCAACATCTGTCGTTTCCTGACTTGCTAATTTTAGCCATTCTGACTGGGTGAGGTGATATCTAATTGAGGTTTTGATTTGGATTTCCCTGATGCCAAGCGATGTTGAGCACTTTTTCATGTGTCTGTTGGCCATTTGGATGTCTTCTTTGGAAAAATGTCTGTTCATATCTTCTGCCCATTTCCTGATTGGATCCTTTTGCATATATTTTTAATCCATTTCTGATTATTTCCTTAACCTATATTTCTGCAGGTAGAATTACTCAAGCAGAGGGTATGAGCAATTTTAAGCCTTTTTACAAATCTTGACAAATCGTTCTGCAGTACAAATATATCTTGTTAACGTCACCATTTTTAAGTAACAAGTGACTAAAGATCAAAGTAACTGTGTTTCCTCGTATTTAGTCCTGTACCATGGAACCATGATAGACTTTAAACATTATTTTCCTGCAGAATTTTTTTTCCACTTAGAAAAAAGAACAACACTTAAAAGGACCTTAAAACCTGACATCAGCAGAGGCGTACTAATCCGTATCAATAAGATCATGTCATTCTCAAGAAAAGCATGTTTCAAATAAAAAGGAAATGTCAGCCTTGAGCGTTTTTATTAACCATCTCCCCATCTCACCTTTGGACTCAGCTTTGGCTGACCACTTCCTCCGTCTGGTTTATTTGTATTAGAAATAAGTGGATTCATTAGCTAGTGCCACTGGTGGGTAGGCCAGGCCTGTATGTGTCTAATAACAGATAATCGTTGTATTTATCATGGGGTGACTGATGTTTACTCTGTTGATGGCCCCAGGAGCCGATGTAATCGGAGATAGGTCTTTGTTTACTTCTTGTTTTACTGATAATGCTGACCCATTTGAAACCAGTGAGAAAGAAAAATAAACATTCTGGAATAGAGTACCTGTAGTAACTCTTCCCTTGGTGACTATTTTGGAATCTCTTCAAAGGCTTCTTTTAACCCACTCGTGCCCCTTTATCTTGTCTCTCTTCTCCCAATTAAACCCAAAGTCATCAACATCCAACCAAATAAAAAAAGCAAATTAAAAACATCAAAGACTAAAATGATGACTTAAAGAGTATTTATCTGGCACTGAATTTTCTGTGTGCTCAAGTGTTTTGTGTCGGCTGTTTGCTAATGATGTATATTTATAACTGAGCTCATCTACAGCAATTGAAATATTCCTTTAGAATGTTAAGTTAGATTTTTCCACACTGGCTTGTTTGTTCCATACTTTTGGATGGGTTGAAATGATTTTCTTTTGGACGATTTGAAAGAAAGATGAAGTGAGAGAAACATTTTTTATAACTACTAATAACATCTTTAATGGAAATGTATTATTGTGCCCCACACTTTATTAAGCTATTTGTTACATTATCTTAATAATCTACACAGCAAATATTCATATTTTACATGTGAAGAAAGTGAGATATAAAGAGGTTAAATAATCCCCCAAGGGCAGAAGGCTGGCGATTAGTGGATGTGGACACAGATGCATGCCTGCCTGAGCCTGGTCTCCATATTCCTCGCGAAAACACTGTGCTGCCTCTGTACTTTATAATTCCCAATATGCATGAAGCTGATACAAAACAAATGTATTGGAATCTGTACATTTTGATGAGTAATGTCCATTCAGCTAGACTGGATGTGTGCCTATTAACTTCATAGACATTAACACTTAGCTCAGGAATGACTAGGCACTTCTGGTTTGTTTAATTGTCCCCCTGAGGAACTCAGGCTGTTTTGCCACTGTTCAAACCATTTTTCTATTCCAATTTTGGAATTATCTTTATTTGTGATTTGAGTCACGAGTAAAGGAACTTTATTATTTCATCAGTATACCTTTAAAATTGTATATATATATATAATATATATATAATTTGTTTATGTATATAATGTATATGTATACATAACTTTACTACCAAAAATTAGTTGTTGTATTTGTCTTTTACATGTGTTTTTAAAAAAAATTATATTGAATCTCAAAGAATTATCACGATCTTGCACAGTGGGTCCTGAAAAGAATTTCAATAGAACTTGAGGAGTTGCAACACTGTTAGAAAAAACATAGCCTCTAACAACCACTTTTAGGGACTATTGTTTGTGTTGAGTTTTAATAAATTTGTTAAAAAGCATTCATGTTACCTTATACTTGTACATATTATATTCACAGCCTACATATACTTTTAAAAATTGTGTTGCTTACAGTTCAAATGCATGATGCATTTGGAAAGCTAATAATTATCTCCCAGAAGAAAACTTATTAGTTAAAACATGTAGTCCATAAAAGATAAAAATCGGAGGCACTCCCCCGCAGAGCCGCATTGATCTGTAGCCTCATAAGGATGATGACTGTCACATCTCCCACTTCTGGTTTATTTGCTTTCAGTCCATTTGGCAGCTGCACCAGCAACAGCCTAAGAACTCAATCCGTACTTCATAAGGAGATGCTTGGAATAGAAGAGGGTTTGGGAGGACATTTTAAAAATAAATAAAATAAAGATGTTGCTAAAAGCTGTCTTCTGAGATCAACAAGGCTGACAGGAAAAAAAAAAGTTTCAACTCAAAATCGGCGTAAATTCACCAAATGGTTTACTCTGTCATGGAAGACAGTGATGCTGGGTGCAATCCAGCGTGTTCAGACTATTGGCACTGTTAAAACTTACTCCAGATCTTCAATCCAGATAAATACCTGGGTTCTTAGAAGAAAAATCCATTTTAACTATTGCATTCGTTTTCTAGGAATACAATAGCAGGGAGCATTTGGAAACAGTTCTTGGTGGTTGTATTCGTTGAAGAAACACAGACTAAGGGGACATTAATATTGAGAGCACCCCTACACCAATGATGGGTTACCCAGGCTGGGGCTACAGTACGATAGAGTGTCTACTTTGTGTGGATAATTACAAAGAGCTATAATGAGAAGGATATTCGTGCTGATATCAAAATGGCGTGTGGTATGAGTCTGATATGAATTCCACCTCACTCATGCAATAAGGAACCCTAAGATATCTGTGATGGGGAAAATGATCACTGTTTCTCATTCAGGGTTAATTTTGTTTCTAGAATTAAATTTTGCTCATCCTCTTCTATGCGTTCAAAATTGTTTCTTCCTATGTCAGCATGTATTCGGCTATGAACTGGTTCGTACATGAGACACTAAAAGGCATCTTCCTTGTGGCCTAGGAACTTTGTGGGGATGTCTGCTTTGGTTGTAGCTTGGATAAAATATAATAACAACAACAACAACAACAACAACAACATTGAATGTTTACTTTGCACCAGGAACTTACCTGATCCTCACGGCAACATTTGTGTTAGTACTTTATCACCTTTTTATGTATGTTGAACCTGAGGTGTAGAGAGGTAAAGTAACTATCCCCAGGTTAGATTGGTAGGAAGTGACAGAGCTGGGTTTCTAATCGGGGGGTGTGAGAGTCATGTTTTTCCTTGCACTGCCGCTCACACATGTTCAGTCGTACAGCATCTGGGCAAGGACCTTCAAGCTTTCCACAGTAGACAGTCCAAAAGCCTGCTCAAACTGTGGCTCGAACTCACATACCTAGTCAGAGTGAAGAGCGAAGGTCCTGAAGCAGAGGGAAATCTAGTTTACTGAAGAAACTGGACACTGGTAAGTGTGGAGGAAAACCAGATATGAGGCCAAGGTCACATGAGAGAGAAGCCAGCCAGCTCAAGCCTTACGGTCCAGGTCCAAGTGTGGTTTTTATCCTTAGAACATGGGAAGCCAATAAAGCATTTAGTCAATTAACATTTTTTTAAAAGTTTACTTTGGAATCAATTAGAAAACTTACCTGAAATGCAGGAGGCTGAGGAGATGCCAGGATCACCTGGAGGCAAATTCAGTCACCTAGGGAGACAGGAGGGGTTTTAGATATAGGGTTGGTGGTGGTGCAAGGGTGTGCTATGAAGCCCAAGTAGCCCCCACTCTCCCTCTGGCCCAAACTCCGAAGTCAGCCAGGGCTGGGTGTTAGTGTGTAGACACCCTGAATATGATACTTTGGCCTTTGAGTGATTTTTTTTTTAATTCTAACTTTTTAATGCAAAGTTCTTTTTGTTTTCAATAAAATTTATGGCAATCATTCTTGAACATGAGTCAGGTCATTTGAAATATCCAAGAAAGCAATGAAGAAAAAAAGCCCTAAATTTGCAATGATCTCTAATACAAATAACAGAATTAGTCATTTGTTGTCTTGGGTTCCTCATTCTAGAGTAAAAAACAAACAAACAAAAAACACAAAATCTGGCTTGAAACAACAGTGAAAATGTTAAACCAACATAAAATCATGGGGCCATTTGCTTTTCTTAATTCAACTTGCTATACAACTTAAGTATTTTCACAAGTATTAGGATCATTTTCTATGTAAATCTGTGTTGTATCACTAGCTTTCAGGTAGGAAAAGCTCTCATATAATAGGAAATCATTTTTGACTTGATAAACTTTGTATTTCATTTGTTAGTTTAATAATATCTGGACAGATTTCAAATTATAGGTCTAAGTTTTCTTAGTAGCAAAAATACTAGTTTGTCAAACCTTTATATATTCAAAATGTACAGTTTGATTACAAATTATGAGAAATTAAGGTGTGGGTTTCATTTCCTACATAATCCTAAATAGCCTAAGCCGAGGTTCTGACCTACTAGCCTGCCAGATTTCACTTCAAGTGTACATAAACACTTGTTGAAAGAAAGTTTATTGAGATTTCCATTAGGAATGACCACTACTGGGAAATACAATTTATTAGACTGTCTCTTACAGGAATAAAGCAAGCCAGATTGATCCAGGATTGGGAAAAGAGCATTGTTTGTAACACAGGTAAACCAGTAAAATATTTCTGAATGTGTTTATATTTGTACTTTGAATAAGGATTGCTGAAAAGCTCAATGATATGTGACTTTTCTATACCTCTTTTTAAGAGCAGGATTACTAACGCTTCTATTTATCTAAGTCATCTTTTGTTTATAAGTGATGTAAAAATCATGCCCCAAAAACCAACTAACTAAAAATTACAATATTTGTGATAATGGAGGTGACCCAAGTGAAAGGCCTGGACAAAAGAGACAAAGGTAGAGGATTATGGTCTCAAATTCTCCACACACAGTGAGGAGAACCAGCCTCCTTTTATTCGTCAGCTGAATTCACAGAAAGCCATATGTTTATTTTTGGTCTATAGGGAATCTAGTATGGCTCATTGTTTGTACAAAGTTACTTCAGTGACTGATTATTATTAATGACCCTCCTGAAAGAATTTCAAGTCACATAGAACTCAAGTTTCAAAATTAATGTATGTATTAGCCCTGCACATTTGAATAGGAAGATTCTCATTATGGCCCTCGCTTGCAGTCAGACAAGACCACAATAGCCATACTGGGTCCCGGCCTTCATGGGCTTTCCCATGGAAGTCCTAGTTAGGTAGAGACATTTTAGTGACTTGAGGAACATTACCTAGAAACTTGGCTATAAGCACAGTGAGCTTATGATTTATTGTGTAAACAGCTCCAGGTTTGCAAATTAAAGATTGTATTGTTAATAACAATGGAAGGGCAATAGAATTGTCCTGGGACAACTAGAAAATAACCAAGAACCAAGAAATAAAATAAAAAGTCTTATGAACACCTCAAAATGATGTCAAGAAAAGATGACAAGCAGCTCATTATAAGAAACTATTTTGAGGGGTGTCTGGGTGGCTCAGTCAGTTAAGCGTCTGCCTTCGGCTCAGGTCATGATCCCAGGGTCCTGGGATCGAGCCCCACATCGGGCTCCCTGCTCCACGGGAAGCCTGTTTCTCCCTCTCCCACTCCCCCTGCTTGTGTTCCCTCTCTCGCTGAGTCTCTCTGTGTCAAATAAATAAATAAAAAATATTTAAAAAAAAAACTATTTTGAAACTTCATTCAAAATGGGGTTTCTCCTATTTTAGATACAATTTGAATAAATTTTCCTTAATCGTGCCTTGCAAATTCCTAGAATGGGATAGATTCCTTAATAAGAGGTAACAGTTGACAACACACTAGGGAAACATGAACAGCAAAAACTACTCCCAAAAATGGCACAGAAAGTATTAACAGGAAAAAAAGAAAAAAGAAAAAAAATTAGTAGTTGTGGGTTGTTTCATACATTAAAATTTAGTAAAGCCTCAACAACAGCACATAGGAGGTCCTTTTGGGATGCACTACCCCAGGTAGTAACTCCATTTCCTGGCTTTATATCAAAATATTCTCATCTGGATGAGTTTTTCTTTTCTGCTAGAGCAATTTCAATCAATCCATAAGTAGTTACTGAGTTTTTAACGTTGCTGTAAGTGTGTACAATTTTCCAAGTATCCCTGGCATTTGCCCTTAGTTTCAATAGTCATGTAGTGAAAGAATCAGATCCAGTGTAAACCTGGTTTGCTCTGAGGAGGAAGACTCATTCAAAGTGTCGAATAGCCCCCTCTCCTTAAGACTTTTCTATACTTCTCACATATATTTTAAATATGCAGCAATCAAAAGGAATGGAATCTTGCCATTTGCAACAACGTGGATGGACCTGGAGGGTATTATGCTGAGCGAAATAAGTCAATCAGAGAAAGACATGTATCATATGACCTCACTGATATGAGGAATTCTTAATCTCAGGAAGCAAACTGAGGGTTGCTGGAGTGGTGGGGGGTGGGAGGGATGGGGTGGCTGGGTGATAGACATTGGGGAGGGTATGTGCTATGGTGAGCGCTGTGAATTGTGTTAAGACTGTTGAATCACAGACCTGTACCTCTGAAACAAATAATACATTATATGTTAAAAAAAAAAAAAAAAGAAGATAGCAGGAAGGGAAAAATGAAGAGGGCGGGAAGAACCATGAGAGACTATGGACTCTGAGAGACAAACTGAGGGTTCTAGAGGGGAGGGGGTGGGGGGATGGGTTAGCCTGGTGATGGGTATTAAAGAGGGCATGTTCTGCATGGAGCACTGGGTGTTATACGCAAACAATGAATCATGGAACATTACATCAAAAACTAATGATGTAATGTATGGTGATTAACATAACATAATAAAATAAAATTAAAAAAAAGAAAGCCAAGGCTGAGAAAACTTATTAAAAAATGTAACAGGTCATCTAGTCACTTGTTAAAATTCATTAACAAAATAAATGAGTAAAGAGGCAAATGCCTTCTAGATTCTTCTTGGTTGTGGTTCCCTCTGAGCCAATAGGATACTTAACTTCATTTCTCTGATTCCTTGTGGGAGAAGATGATCACACCTCAGTCAGCATTTTGGGGGCCCCTGGAAAAGGAGAGAGTCCATGGAATAACTTTGTCCATGGAATAACTATGATGATGCAGGATGAAATCATTTTCCTAAAGAAACTATTTAGCAAAAAACTAAGTTTACATGCAAGAGGAAGGAATAGCTACAATAATTTAAGACGTTTTTTCTGTTAAGAATAAAGAGAGAGACACATACACACAAACACACATTCTTCCTAAAAACACACGTAGGTCATCCTAGTTGAATTTCGACATCTGAGAATCACCGTTGTGTGCTAGTTCCTCCTCTGTGTGGATTTTAGTGCTGGTATTCAGGAATTATGTCATACGTGTTGGTGACAGAAATAAAAGGAGTTGGATATTGGGAGGTAAAAGGGAGGTCATAAGAGGATGTGGTTGAGGTAGAGCATTTCTTCTGTTCAGTCCATGATGAACACTGGGGGAGGGGAGAGGGGGAAGAAAGTACAGCCAGGCTCCCTGTGGAGAGGTGGGGTGAGGTTTGGGCTGGAGGTGCCATCAGGGTGGGTTCCCCATGAAGTTGTCACAGGACTGAGAAGAGATTTGGGGGATACAGACTCTTCTAGGACCAGTAAATTAAATAGGAGCTTCCTAAAGCATCTCAAAGATTAAAGTTTCTCTTGGTCTCAGGATCAGGGAACAAGGATGTCAGAATCAAAACCTCCAAATTATAAAATCCAGCAGTGATTTTGATAAATGTCCAGACATTGAAAAAGAGTGCCTTAGAAGGCATATTATCTCAATAAAGGAAAGCAAATATGCAAGCAATCTTTTTGAATTTATAGAGAAGGGAAGGTTTTGGTGAATAAAAATGGTTTTCACTGTAGCCTTAACACTTACTTAATAGGTATATCGTGAGTAGCATTTACTGTTTTTATAATTTCATTTTAATAAAAGTATATATTTAATAACAAATACGGCTTTCTTCTATCTAAATCTTCCAACTGTCTATTTTTAATCCCATTTTTTCTTCCTGAGATTTCAAACATTGTGTGTCTTTTACATAGTTTGGAGCTGAAACTCCTACAGTTTGCAGGACTTTTCTGGATTGTGTATAGCAGTATTGTTGTTTTGCTTATGATCCTAGAATAATGATATGTTGACTTGTTTTGGGAGAACATTCTCTTGCTCTTGCTTAGATGACTGGATAGCAAAACCTGGGTACCAATCATCCTTACCTCTGGAGTTATCCTTTGATGCCATAGACTTGGCATACTAATGGGAATTTATGGAATCGTCCATGTCTATTGCCTAAATGTGATTATTCAGATTCATCTAGTAGGTGGATGTATTAGTGTGCTAGTGCTACTTTAACAAAGTACCCCAGACTGGGTGGATTAAACAACAGAAATTGATTTCCTCACAGTCCAGGCGGCTGGAAGACCGAGAGCAAGCTGTCGGAAGGACTGGTTTTGTGAGGCTTCTCTCTTTGGCCTACGGCTGCTGTCTTCTCCCTGTGCCTTTCCATGATCTTCCCTGTGTATCTGTGTCCTAACCTTCTCTTTTAAATAAGGACACCAGTCATACTGGATTAGGGCACACCCAAATTACCTCATTAACCTTAATCATTTATTTAATGACCTTGTCCCCAAATACAATCATATTCTCAGGTTAGGACTCCAACATATGAATTTTAGGGAGACATCATTCAGCCCATAAGAGTCTACCTATAACACTGAGGATGTTAATCTTACAATTAGGGTCAACTGAGGGTTGTTTGGTAGACTGTAGCCTAGCCTTTTGGTAATAATATATTCTTGCCCTGTTTTACCAAATGTTTCCTTCTCAGACTGACTTCGAGGAAATCAAATACAAGTGAATTCCTCTCTTTCCTGACATATGACCAGGAACAAAACCGTGTGGATAACTAATCCTGGTGGCACTGGAGGTTAAAACCCTGGTGCCCTGCATGGCACATTAGCATCATTGACAACCATTTAACACATAATCTATTCCTTGCATTGTAGGGCTCTGAGCTGCGCACACCAGGAAAACAGAGTCCTGGGGTCCCTGTTGCGTTATTTACCTCTGCTTTGAGCTGTTAAGTCCACCACAGCCATTTAGTAAATTATCAGTTTTCTTATTGGCCCTAAATCGTGCCTAATTAAAAATCTGACCTCCACAAGCTAGTCCTCTTCCTAAAGAGACAGAACATAAACAGGAAAAATCAGCTAATTGCTACAAAAACTGCTTTTGTGGCACTGTAATTGGACCTCAGTGAAACAAATGAACCCACTGGGGATTCCTTAATGAATGTTTAACTGCAAACGGTAGTCGGGCACTTAAGCAGCTAGGCTGATGGTCCCTAATGAAATCAAATAAAATCAAATAAAAGAATCTGGCATTTTTACTAACCAGATTTCTTGGCACTATGACATAAGAATAATATATTTCCGAGTAAATAAATATAGGAAAAGTTATAAATGGTGCGGTGAAAACTTAGTTGAAACGGCTCAGATTACACTTAGAAAAATACAACCCACAGAAAAACCTCAACAAAGTGACACATGCTGTTTAATTTCACACATGGTTCTCTCTGTCATGAAAGTCACTTGAGGGAACTATTGAGTTTGAGTTGGACTGTTTTCTTATTGACACTTAACAAAAAGTGCAATTTCTTTTCTTTACCTTTCTTTCAGAAATTCAGTTCAAAGAATATTTTAAAATTGACAAACATTCGCATCACAGTTTACAATGTTACCAAGGTGCTTCCTTAGAGGGTCAGTGACATTTCTAATTCATTATTTCCTTGCCTAACAGATGATAAATGAATTCTAATGACAGGCAAGTCACTTTATAATTTAGATGTCTTCCCTGATTATATCAATATCGAAGGAAATCTTAATAAATTATTATTATCATTATCAATAATTTAATGATGTGTTCCCACCAGTTGTGACTAAGACTGCTACTACTTGGGGTTCCTGGGTGGTTCAGTCAGTTGAGCATCAGACTCTCGGTTTTGGCTCAGCTCATGGTCTCAGGGTCCTGGGATTGAGCCTGCATCGGGCTCCGCACTCAGCGGAGAGACTGCTCAAGATCTTCTCCGTCCCTCTGCCCCTCCCCTCCACTCAAGCACACTCTCTCTTTAATAAATAAACAAATCTTTTAAAAACATTGCTACTACTCACTAGCATTTGCGTGCTTCCTTCCTTCCTTGCACCCTGTGAGTTTCAGTCCCCTGTGCATCCAGGTTGGAGACATAGGATAACTTCTGAGTTATGGAAGGTAGGAAGAAATGGCATTTGCCACTTCTAGGCCTGGCCCAAAAGCATCCCCAGCACCTTCCATGTTGCCTTGGTCTTTTGCTGTTACTTGGTATATGGATGTAGGAGACTTTGGGGGTGCATAAGTGGTGAATGAGGCTAAACACAGAGGATCTCAAATCATTATCCCCAGTCTTACAGTTTCACAGCACCGGCATTTTCCAGGAGCCTATTAAGCATGAAAATCCTTGGACCCCAACCCAAACCTACTGAATCAGAAACTCTGGGAGCAGGTCCAACAATCTGCTTTAGCGAGTCCTCCAGGTGATGCTGATGCATTTTAACATTTGAGTATCATGGTTCTTGCGATACTCAAGGAGCAGAAGTCCCTGAATGAATGTACGGACAAGGAACAAATCCTTCCCTGCCCCAAGTGACTGGAGAATAACACAAGCGAGAGGTAACTCTCAATTATGCTAAAATGCTGAAAGTGTTTTGTTGGTTGTTACAGAAGTTACATGATACGCCCTCACTAATATACCAGTACAGAAATCTTACACATCTGTTAGTTTCAGCATCTTTTGTATCCAGATGAGGTCATAGGATAACTCCTGACCAATGGAATTTGGGAAGAAGTGACATATGCCATTCTAGGCCGGGCACATAAACATCCCTGAGATCTTCTGTATGGTTTTTATTTTCACTGTTGCTCTTTGGATGGATGTAGGGGACCAAACAATCCCAGAAGATAAGTATTTTTAATATCTACATTTAGAAAATGAGGGCGCTGATGTCCAAGTTAAGCGGTTTAGCTGGAATTACATTACTTCTTAGTACTAATTAAGCCAGTAACCCCACAGATAGCATACAATGTAGTGAGTATCCTCATGGAAGATCTTATTATTGAATTTTCAACGTGATACTTCTTTTTTTTTAAATCAATTTTCCCAATTTTACTAAAATCAATTTAGTAATAATAAAATCACTTATACATAATTTTGGATGTTTCATTATTTCTAGTCTTTTATGTCATCAATAAAAATTTATTGAGCACTGGCTATTTGCTGGGAGCCCTCTAGAAAATAAATCCTTCCTTACATCTAGTTATTATTTTACTATAGTCCAGTAGGCTCTGAAGAGAGCTATATCACAGTAATAACTTGGAAAAATATTTTACAAATGCTTATATAACTTAGCAAATAGTATTTAAAGTACAGCATTATGAAAAAAAAAAAAACTAGAATAAGTCAACAGTCCAAATTTTTGTGGGTGTTCTTGTTCTGCCACAACCTAACTGTGCAAAGTTCAACAAGTCATTTTAGACCCTAGTTCTCAACATCTTTAAATGCAAAATCAGAGATGGTGCTAAATGACCTCTAATATCTTTTCCACCTTTAACTTATGATTCTAATGCAAAAATCCTGAATTTAGAATCCAGGTAGGATCAAGGAGATTGTGTTCAGTAGTTCAGTGGCCTCCCACTCTTTGGAAAAGAAAAGAAAAATTATTCTTTTACCATGGGATGCTGAGAATGGTATGAAAGATTTTGGTCATGTCCTGAATAGCAACAGTATTTGCTACAAAACCAGCAGCTGTCCTTGCTGTTACAAATTGCCTTACATGTGGATACTAAATATTTCAATTGCTTTAAACATGGTCAGCCAATCAGGATCATTGAGTGGCCTCATGATGTGAATGGTGACCATCTGGAATTATTCAGTGTGGCAGCCCTGCAAACAAGATCATTTAGAACCATTGTGATTATATTCTAAGTCACAGGTTCAAGTTGCGGCTCTCCCAAATGGGGCAAGTTACTTTAAGTCTTAAGCTTCATTGGCCTCATCTTCTAAATAAATATATTAATATTATATATCTCAATTGTTGACTATATTGTCATATTCTTATTGTCAGGCTCCAATGGGTAGTTATATAAAGGCTTTTCATTGACTGTAATATCTTATTTGCATATCTGTGTCTAAGATATTTTCATTTTCCCTTCAGAATCTTAAATTCAGGTTAAAAAAAAAGACATTGTCTGCGATAGATTCTCTGATTCAGATTAATTATATAGATCTGTTGGAATTGGTAACCCAAGTTACTAAATTAATTTAAAACACAGTTTATTGTTTTCTGAGTGCATCTAGTACTTGAAATAACTGCTAGCAAATTGTTTTCAAGTAGAGATCCTTTGGGACTACTTAAATAAATAGTTAAGACTCATTTGAAATTAGCAGCCCTCATTTGCATACAAACAAAATAATGTGTTAAAGCCTTTAAAAACTGTTCAGTGGTATGAATTTAAATTCTGGGCCCTAAGGAACAGTATGTACACCTGTAATTCATGAAGCCTAGCTGTTTACCTGTAGCTTGGAGCCACAAACTCATTTCTTTAAGCAGTGAACTAGTCCAGGAAAATACATCTTACAGGCTTTTAGAACCCAATGTACTTTATCTTAGTTTCTTAGTGTCTTGGTTCTCGCTTTCAGAGTTTTCCCCAGGTTTGCTATCCTTGTGTATAAGGTATGGGTGGAGTCTGGGGGCTTTGGCAAGAGATGATCTGCAGGATTTTCAAAACAGATGAGATGCTAACTGAAGCAGCAGACATTCCCATACACACAACCCCCATCACCTCCTCCAGCCCCCACCCCCATACTTCTGATTGACTTTGGACATTTCTGAGCCCTTAGCCTTTATCATATCCCATAGTCTTAGAGGCTGAAAATTAGTGGTTGTAATTGGGATTTAAAATGGAATCTAATATCTAGCTAGTAGCTCTCTCATCCATTCAATTAATTCCTATTTATTGAACCTAGATTATGGCTATTAGTAGTGCAATGCCAATTAAGGCACTTTCACTGAACTCAGGAGTGACAAGTATGGAGGAATTTTCAATGAAGTGCGCTAAGGACTACAATAGGAACAATCACTGGTTACCATGGTAACAAATCAGGAGCTCTTAATTTGATATAGGGATTTTAAAATATTGCCTGCAGGAGGTTATGGTGAGATCTAAGCAAAGATTTGAAAGACGATGTCTAAAAATTATTTAGGTAAATGTAACAGAGGTTTTTCCATCATATGCAAAACTTCAGAGGCAAGAGAAATTATGAGGTAAGTAGTCAGTGACTTACAGCCTCTCCTATTTTTATGTAAAAATCATTGTGAGGACAGCAAAAGGATTTCTTTTTTAGATGTGAGTACCACTTCTTGATATGAAGAGTATTGTTATCCATCCCACTTCATTTTTACATATGATCATAGAGAAATATTGTTAGAAATTTTTTTAAAAAGGAGTAGTTCTTTGGGGCACCTGGGTGGCTCAGTCAGTTAAGCATCCAACTCTTGATTTCAGCTCAGGTCATGATCTCAGGGTCCGGGATGGAGTCAGACTCCGTGCTCCATGGGGAGTCTTGCTTCAGGATTCTCTCTCCATCTGCTCCCCCCAGCCCCCGCTTTCTCTCTCTCTCATGAATAAATAAGTCTTAAAAAAAAAAAAAAAGAAGTAGTACTTAAAGAGGAAAGATTACTCCCAGGCAGTTTTAGTCTCCATGATTAAAATATTGACCAAATGAAGATTTAGAGATAACTGGTCTGATCTCAGTATATGATGTTGATGGTAGGTTCTTGTTTCAGTATATGACGTTGATGATAGATTATGTGCTGTTTATTTCTTTATCCACTGATTCAGAGTCCCAAGGAACCTCACAGTGGTTTCAAAAGGTCTCAGACTAATCCACAATGTTGAACTAAAACTAGATATTTTACTAAAATTATTCACATGAATCACATCTCTAGTGGAAGATTCATGACTACCATGGATCTACAATAAGGGCAAGGAAAAGACGTACATACAGTGTATGGTAAATAATGTGTTTCAGTGGATTGTTTTTTCCTCATGCAAGGATACATGTTGGGAAAAAAAAGAAAAACTTAGAGTAATGAAAATTACAAAAAAAAACCCAAAAAATAAAAAACAAGCATTTTAAAGTCTCAAAGAACGAGATAAAATTTGGGAAGCTATTTTCAACACTGGATCAACCAGATATAATTTCAGAAGCTACTTATTTTCAATATCTAAAATTAACCTGGAGCAAATACTGCTAAAGACAGGAAAGAGTAAGATAAAAAGAGAAGTGGGCAAGAGGCTCCCACAGGAAGGGGCATACCAAAAAGGAGCCATGATATCAGTAGTGGAAATGAGATATGCATTGGAGATACCAAAGAAAAGAAATGAAGAGAAAGAAACAAACAATATTAGATGCAAACCCTAGAAAATCTCCCTGAAGGGAAAAAAAAAAAAGATAAATATTAAAGTGATAAGATAAAAGATTTCAGTTTTGCATGACACATGCTAACCTAAAAAGTAGGAAATTTACAAGATCAGCAGAGCTAAAAAATATTAACTGTGGGTCTCCTGGGTGGCTCAGCTGGTTAAGCATCTGCCTTCGGCTCAGGTCATGACCCCTGGGTCCTGGGATGGAGCCCCACATGGGCTCCTTGCTCAGTGGGAAACCTGCTTCTCCCTCTGCCTGCCACTCCCCCCCCTGCTTGTGTGCTGTCTCTCTCTGTCAAATAAATAAATAAAATCTTTAAAAAAATCTTAACTGCAGATACAAATAGAAAAATTCACAATGTTTATCTATATACATGTGGCAAATATTGTGTCAGGCAAATGTTGAATTGTAAGATTAAAGAGCAAATGCTAAAATTTTTAAGGTAGGTAAAACAAAAACAAAACAAAACAAATGAGAAAAATTTTTATATGCAAAGCAACAATTATAATTCTTCTGCATAGGTCTGAGTAGTAAAAAAATAATAAAGACTTATTTCAGAATTTTGAGGAAAAGAGACAATGTTTCAACCATTTTAAGTTCAAAATGACTTTTTTTTATTTCTTAAAATGTCATAAGAAATATTTCAACACATAGGAAGACAGAAAATATGCCGACTCACATATCATTTTGAAAATAAACATATAATCTGCATGTGGAAATCAGCTAATCAAGAGAGAAATACAATTGAGATTCTCAGAAATTCTAGTGCTTCATCTTAAAGTACTAATGGAAAGCACTTATATAATTAAAATTTAACTCTAATAATTGGAAAAAGAAATGTACAAAATAAATCTCAAGGAGAAGAGACATAATATTAAATAAGTTATTCACAGTAATCTCATTTTCTGTTAACAAAGATAAGATAAAGGATGAGATTTAAGCATAATATACTAAATTTAATTCCTTTGATAACATTAAGGGAAAATCACAAATTTAAACAGTACAAAGCAAATAATATTATAAAATATAAGAAGTTATAGGAGACTGTCACATATCTACTTGAGCCTTCAAAAAATCAAGTAGACAATAAAGTAATAAGAAAGTATTTGGAATACCATAATAGATATATGTACATATTTATATATGTATATATCTAAACCTATCTTCTATGTATATCTCCTACCTTGTTTAGTAATTAATATAATTTCCTACATTAGGTAATAAAGTTAATAGTTGTTAAATAAGTAAATAAATAAATATTTTATCTAATAGAAAGTACCTATTTTTAAGGACTATATTATACTAAAGAATAAATAAAATCTCTGTAAATTCTGAAAAAAAGAACATTTATGAGCTATCATTCTTCAAAATTATAATCACTATTTGTAAATAAGAAATATAAAAATACTCTGTGAAAGCTAATGAAATGAGACCAAACTACATTTAGGGATTTAGTGCTTTATTTTTTTTTTAATGTAATGAGAATATTACAAAAAGAATCACAAAACCAGCTATAAGCTAATGAAAGTAACATGTATAAAAAACACTAATAAAATGGAAAACAAGTAGAGCTAAAATATGTAAGAGAAAATACTTTGAAATAGATTGTAAAAAATGGACTCATAGCCAAGATGTCCATTGACAGATGAATGGATAAAGAAGATGTATATATATACATATATATATATATATATACAATGGTATATATATATACAATGGTATATATATACAATGGAATATTATGCAGCCATCAAAAGGAATGAGATCTTGCCATTTGCAACGACGTGGATGGAACTGGAGGGTATTATGCTGAGCGAAATAAGTCAAACAGAGAAAGACATGTATCATATGACCTCACTGATATGAGGAATTCTTAATCTCAGGAAACAAACTGAGGGTTGCTGGAGTGGGGGGTGGGGTGGGAGGGATGGGGTGACTGGGTGATGGACACTGGGGAGGGTATGTGTTCTGGTAAGCGCTGTGAATTGTGCAAGACTGTTGAATCTCAGATCTGTACCTCTGAAACAAATAATGCAATATATGTTAAGAAAGAAAAAAAGAAGAAGAAGAATGTAGCAGCAGGGGAAGAATGAAGGGGGGGAAATCGGAGGGGGAGAAGAACCATGAGAGACGATGGACTCTGAAAAACAAACTGAGGGTTCTAGAGGGGAGGGGGGTGGGAGGATGGGTTAGCCTGGTGATGGGTATTGAGGAGGGCACGTTCTGCATGGAACACTGGGTGTTATGCACAAACAATGAATCATGGAACACTATATCTAAAACTAATGATGTAATGTATGGGGATTAACATAACAATAAAAAATTTAAAAAAATGGACTCATAAATGTAACTTAAAAGAAGGATAAACAAGTTCAAAATGAGGAACAGAAATGTTTGTTTACATATCTTTTTTTCATGTGGATGCATGTTTTCATTAGTGCAGAGCATATATGGAATTTCTGAGTCAAAGGGTATGCATATGAACTAAAACAGGCAAACTGATCTATAATGGTTGAAGTCAAGATAACAATCAAGTAAGGAGATGAGGGACTTAGTACCTACTGGAGGATTAAGGGACCCTATAAAATGCAGCTAGTGTTCTGTTCTGTGACCTCGTGACAGCATCATGCTTAGGGATACTTCTGATAGTTCATTGAGCTGCATGATTAAGATTTTGCCTTTGTTTATATATACTTTATACTTCAAAATTATTTTAAAAAGAAGAAATAGTATACCATAGAGTATAGAAAAATCCCTAGAGAATATAATATTCATTATTATGTTGGTATATTTGAAATCTCAGTAGGACAGATAGGAAAATATGACAATAAAATTGATACTAAAAGTTGGATACCTTAATTGATTAAAACAAAGCATCACCAATGATTTTATTTATAATCTCTTCAGAATAATAAACTATATTAAATAGTCTAGGGAGTCATAAAAAAACAAATGCTGCCTAACTCAGAATTCATTGTTACCTAATCTTGACACATATTGCAAAAAAAAAGTCCATGTCCAAGAATGATTACACAAGTAAACATCCTAGAAAAAGAAAAAAGAAGCAAACATCCTAATATACTATTACCAAATCAGTTATACAGTACTCAGAAAGCATAATCAACTGAGGACTAAGGACAAGAAAGTGTAGAATTTTTATTCAGTACAACTATCATTTTAATGTAAAGGCAAAATAAAGGTATTCATACTTATAGTTAGAAACTTTACCACCCAAGGATCTCTGAGGATTTACTATAATAGATTCTCAAGAAAAATAAAGTAAATCCGGGCAAAAAATAAGAAGATAGAAAATGCAATGCTGAATAGTAATTAGTAAGACTTATTTTAAAAAATTATTTAAATGGTTGTGGGGTTTTTTTGTTGTTGTTTGTTTGTTTTTAGTGACAATCTAGAACCAACATTTCTGATTTAGGACAGGAAGGGAAAGTAACAAGAAGAGGTCAGTAAAAACATGTTGAAAAATTTTTTTTTTTTTTAAGATTTTTTTTTTTTATTTATGTGACAGAGAGAGACACAGTGAGACAGGGAACACAAGCAGGGGGCGTGGGAGAGGGAGAAGCAGGCTTCCCGCTGAGCAGGGAGCCCGAAGCGGGGCTCAATCCCAGGACCCTGGGATCATGACCTGAGCCGAAGGCAGACTCTTAACGACTGAGCCACCCAGGTGCCCCAAACATGTTGAAATTTTTATTTTAATTCTGGGAACCATTTAGATACTAACTCTGGGTGTTATGAGATAAAGTTTATAAAAACCTACCAGTAACCCTGGAAAAAATTAATACACAAGATGTAAGTCTCAAATTAGTACAGGAAAAATGAAATCAGACTAACCCAATTCAATCAAACCAGAGAAGATGAGGATGGGAAGTGGGAGGAGAAAGATTGCAAGTGGAGAAATGGAAAGAGATTGGAATAGCACAAAAACTAAAACAATAACAATCACAATAAATGTAAAGTAAAACAGCAACTAGAACACTGAGACTCACTAATGAAAGTGAAAATACTCTTGTCAAAGCTATATCTAAAATAAAAATGGCACAATAAAATTGAAATAAAGATATGAGAAAGCTATGACAATAAAATACGAATCAAAGGAAAATCGGTATAGTGATATTAAAGTGGCAAACAGAATTAAAAAAAAATCAAAGAAAGTGTTGAAACATTCACCAAAAGGCACCCAGGATCTGTGAGTGTTATCTGTTATCTTACATGGTAAAACAGACTTCACAGATGTGATTAGGTTAATGATCTTTTTTTTTTTTTAAGATTTTATTTATTTACTTGACAGAGATACAGAGAGAGAGGGAACACAAGCAGGAGGAGTGGGGGAGGGAGAAGCAGGCTTCCCGCCAAGCAGGGAGCCTGATGTGGGACTTGATCCCAGGACCCTGGGATCATGACCTGAACCGAAGGCAGACACTTAATAACTGAGCCACCCAGGCACCCCTAAGTTAATGATCTTGAGATGGGGAGTTATCCCGGATGAACCAGATGAGCCTTTAGTGCCATCATGAGTGACTTTATAAGAGAGATATAGAGGGGATTTCACACAGACAGGAAAGGAGGAAGGGTGGCCACAGAGGCAGAGATTGGAGTGATAGGGCTACAAGCCAAGGAGTGCTGACAACCACTAGAAGCTCCAAGGAGTATATTCTCTCCTTGAACCTCTGAAGGGAGTGGGACTTGGCCAATACTCTGATTTTGACCCAATGATACTGATTTTGGACATCTGGCTTTCAGAACTCTAAGGGAATAGATTAATTGTGTTAAGTCACCAAGAGTGTAGTAATTTGTTACAACAGCGACAGGAAAACAATACAGAAGCCAATGAAAACTTTTTTTTTTCTCATAAAATGAAAAATGCAGCCCCAAACTACATCAATATAGGAATTAACAAGAATCTAACAACATAGCCTCAAAGATATACAAAGTAAAAAATTAACAAAAATGTAGGAGAAAATTGAAAGTCATACTAAAATGAGAAACTTTAGTACATCTGTTTCAGAAAGTTATGTAAACTTCAGTGAGTTCAATTCCCATGATGAAAAAGCCTGTTCTAATAGCTCTGTGTAGATTCATATCCAGAAAAAAACTCATTCTTTTCAACTACACATGGAGTCATTTACCAAAAAAATGTCATGTAACTGGCCACAGAGGAAGTCTCAATTAGATTTGTATTTTGTAGATCACATTTGTGGTCACAATACAATTAAATCAGGAACCAACTTTAAAAAGGTAGTTGAAATATAACGTTATATTTGAAAACTAGAGAACACCATTCTAAATGATTTATACAATTAGGAATAAAACAGGCAGAAATTATAAAATATTTAAGATTAAATGACAACAAAAGCATGTAACTCAAAACGAGAAAAACAAGCAAAAAAGTAACTTATGTGGGAACTTGTATCCCCAATGCATTTAATTTGAAAAAAGACTGAAAATCACTATGCCAGCATCTCTGTCAAGAAGCTATAAAAGCACAATTTAAGAAATTAATTCAAATAAGTTGGAAGTAATATTAAAGTAAAACAATAATTAAACAAGGAATATAAAATGTATATTAAAACTTACCAGGAACATAGAAGAGAAACCTTTGAAAGGACTTGAAATAGACAAACTGGAAACACTGATCGAGAAAAGACATATGAAATAAATATATTACAGATAAGAATAGAGTTAGCTTATAACTACAATAGAAAGTGAAAAAATATATAATACTATGAAATACTGTATGTCAATATATTTTAAAGCAAAAATGAAATGGCAATTTTCTAGAAAAATAAAACTTCCCAAAATGATAAAAGAACAAACAACAACAACAACAAAAACCCTGAATATCCAAGAATATATTTAAGGAATGAAAATGACTATCAAAAACTACCTTACCCATAAACCTCTAAAAGCAACCAGGTGATTTTTCAGGAGAATTTTGCAAAATTTTCAAGACCTAAGCAATCCTTAATACAGACTATTTGAGAATATAGACTAAAAAAATGAAACTACATGCCTCATTTTTTGAGATCAGTGGAAATTCTAGAGGTGATTTTAAATAATAAAATTGACTTAATAGAAATGATATAAGGAAAGCTAAAATAGTTCAACTTGCAACCACAGTAAAGGTTAAAAAGACAACAAACTAACAATAATATTTGCAATAGATGCAGAAAATAAGTAACCCATGAAATGTAATGCTTATTCATAAAAATAGTTTCCTAATAAAGTGGTAAGATGAGAGACTTTTCATAATCTGAATAAAATGTATTTACTAAACACCAATAAGTATCATTGTACTTAATAGCAGAATCTGAGAAATATCTATATTAAAAGCAAGTACAATATGAATCCTTCCTGTCATTTATCATTCTACTGGAGATCTAACTGGTGAAACCAAAGAAGGAAAAAAAGAAATAAAAGTATAATGATTAAAAAGGAAAATGAAGAATGATTGTCTGTCAACAGATATTTATATATAGGTAATCAAAGAAAAATCAATGATGAATATAGAATCAGTATGAGTTCATCAACACTGCTAGATATAAGCTCAACCTACAAAAATCAGTTAAGAAAATGTAATAAATGGAAGTGTTTTTATTACCTCCCTGCTTTCTGGTTACTAATGGACTAGGCCAAATAGTGCCAACATAGAATATTTCCTGATTATTTTTGTTACTTTTTGGAATTTAGAAAAGGGTAAAAAAAAGAAAATCACCCTTAAAGAATACAACTAAAGAAATTTAAATGAATTCATTTTAAAAAATGATTGGTTTCTTAAAATTCTACTTCATTCTTAAGACTTATTTTTGTAAAGAGAGCAATAAGTACCATTTAAATTTCATTGCATATTTCCTTCCTTTCTAGAACTCAGTAATTTGTCTGTAACTCTATTGTTCACTTCACACAGCTGGAGAAAAGTTTACATTGTGGTCAGCTGAATAATACCATGACTGCCTTCCGAGCAGTAAATACCAGTTCATTTTTAGATGCCTCTTTGATCTATTTTAGAGGCTGAACTAATGACTCATGCATATCTGGCCTTTCTTCTTTAGCAATGGTCCTTCAAATATTTCTGATTTTCTATGATTAAAATCATCAAAGACTATTGTTCGCAATATTTTAAAGTGCAGAAATATCAACTCATGGAAAATCAAGTGTATTTAATGTGGTGTGTTCTTAAGATGCCCTGGTAATGACTTTCCAAGATACTTCCTGATGTATAACTTTGTTATCAGTAAACAATTACTAAATAGTGAAAATACTCAGATGATTGTATGCTGCCCCAAAAAAGCAGACTTCATTCTACAATTATCGTGTGCTCTTTTCATGGTCATATTAAATTTTTTTTGTTATTTTTTTTTTATTATTAGGTTATGTTAATCACCATACATTACATCATTAGTTTTTGATGTAGTGTTCCATGGTTCATTGTTTGCGTATAACACCCAGTGCTCCATGCAGAACGTGCCCTCTTTAATACCCATCACCAGGCTAACCCATCCCCCCATCCCCCTCCCCTCTAGAACCCTCAGTTTGTTTTTCAGAGTCCATCGTCTCTCATGGTTCATCTCCCGGTCATATTAATTTTTAAGACAAGATTGAGGGTAAGTTTTTGTAGCTTTCACTTACAAGCACACGGTCTTTATAAAGTCTCTGTGACTCTCAAGTTTTAAAACATAAGTTTTATGCATGATAGGCAAGATCTCTAATTGAAACTTACTGGCACATCACTTGTGGTTTTCAAAATTATAATTATAAACTCTTTTCTACCAATAATATTAAATAATGAAACTGTTTAAAATGCATATTTTTCTTTCCTTTTTTTGTTTGTTTGTTAGTGACTCTAACAGAAAAGCGTATAAGGGAAGGGCAAGAGCCTAGTCTCTTTGTCACTTGCTTTGACATTCATTCCCTATCCAGCTGGGTCCAAGTTGTCTCTGTAAAGGTCTAGGACCCTAGGGGCGCCTGGGTGGCTCAGTTGGTTAAGTGTCTGCCTTCGGCTCAGGTCATAATCTCAGGGTCCTGGGGTAGAGCCCCACGTCGGGCTCCCTGCTCAGCGGGGAGCTTCTTTCTCTCTCTCAAATAAATAAATCTTAAAAAAAAATAAAATTCTAGGACCCTAACTGAAAAACCACTGATTTTAATGATGAATAATTATAAATTAACCTCTCTCTCTGTTTCTAGATAGATGATGGAAAGATGATAGATATATGATAGATAACAGATATATATTAAACAGCATTTTGTTTTTTTTTTTTTTTTTTTTTTTTTTTTTTTTAAACAGCATTTTGAAAAATCCTGTTCATTATATTATATTCCATACTTTATTTTTTTATAATTTTATTATGTTATGTTAGTCACCATACAGTGCATCATTAGTTTTTGATGTAGTGTTCCATGATTCGTTGTTTCCGTACTTTAACACACACACACACACACACACTTTCTTATCTACTATTTCAGGTATGACTATTGTATGATCTTTTTATTGCTATGACAAATTACCACATACCTAGGAGCTTAAAACAACAGATAGATTTATTATGTCAGGAGTCTAGTATTTGCTTGGGCAGCACATATGCTAAAATAGGAGTCTAAGCATGGTTTGGGATGTCCTTTGCAAGACTGCAACAAAGTGCTGGCCAGGGTTGTCAGAGGCCTCACTGGAGAATGGTCTGTTTCCACCCTCCCTCAGGGTTTTGGTAGAATTCATTTCCTTGTGACTACAAGTCTGAGGGCTCTAGCCTCTTGTTGGCTGGAAGCTGGAAGCACCAAAGTTCAGCAACTAGAGGCAGCCCTTGGCTTCTTGCCATATGGGCCTCCTAACATAGCCACTAACTTCTTCAAAGCCAGCAAGAGAGACAATCTCTAGAGCCAGTATGCTACCAAGATGGACCCTTATAAAGCAATCACAGGAGTAACAGCCTACCACCTTGGCTGCATTCTATTTTTAGAAGTATGTCACAGGTTCAGCCCACATTCAAGGGGACAGGGGATTATACAAAGGAATGCATATCAGGAGGTGGGATCATGAGGTCCCCCTGAGAGTCTGTCTACCCAATTGTTTGAAATAAGAAGTGAAATACTTGCCTCCATTTGAAAACCTGGTTTCTAGGTATTAATCAGCAAACAACTTCAGCACTTCACATGCAAATCAAGTAAAGGATGTTGCATGGGCACATGCATTTTTGTTTCTCACAGAATGAATTGGTAAATCAAAGATCAGTGAGTGGGAATGTATCATCCAATTACATAGAACAAAACCCAAATCATTGAGGAAAACAATCCAATATACTATAGTTCATATATATGTCTATTTATACATATAGTTAATATATATACCATAGATATATATACCTAAGGAAGTTTGACAGTGTTTTCTTTCTGAGTAAATGATTGATATGGAAATACATTTCTATATATAAATTATATATAGCATCTTTATTTTTAATGCTGTATTTAAGTTTTTAAATACTTTTTCTTTTTTTTTTTTTTTAAGATTTTATTTATTTGACAGAGAGAGAAACAGCGAGAGAGGGAACACAAGCAGGGGGAGTGGGAGAGGGAGAAGCAGGCTTCCCGTGGAGCAGGGAGCCCGATGTGGGGCTCGATCCCAGGACCCCAGGACCCCAGGACCATGACCTGAGCCAAAGGCAGACACTTAACGACTGAGCCACCCAGGCGCCCCTTAAATACTTTTTCTTAATAACTATCTTAGAGTTTACTAAAATATTTTGAGCTGCATCCTGAACAGAATTTTTTTCAACTTAGGATCCAAATGATTTCATATTATCTATAGCCTCCTGTTTTAAAAATGTATTTTTATTGAGATATAATTGACATATAACATTGTGTAAGTTTAAGGTGTACGATATGTTGTTTTGATACATTTATATATTGCAATATGATTGCCAACATAGAGCTAGCTAACACCTCTATCTTGTCACATAATCATTTCTTTTTTTGTAGTGGCAACAAATAAGATCTAGTCTCTTAGCAACTTTGAAGTTTATAATACAGTATTGTTGTCTATAATCACTATGCTGTGTGTTAGATCACCAGGAATTATTTATCTACTGGTTGCAAGTTCATACCCTCAAAAACAGCTACCCAATCCTCCACCTCCAGCCCCTGGTAAACACCATTCTACTCTCTGTTTTTATGAGTTAGGCTTTTTTAGATTCCACATATAAATGGTATCATAGGGTAGTTGTCTTTCTCTTTTTGATTTATTTCACTAAGCATGATGCCCTCAAGTTCAATCCATGTTGTCAAAAATGGCAGGATTTCCTTCTTCCTCATGGCTGAATAATATTCCATTCCATTCTTTATCCATTCACCTGTGGATGGACACTTAGGTTGTTTACATATGCTGGCTATTGTGAATAATGCTGCGATAAACATGGGAGTGCAGATATTTCTTCTGTATCCTGTCCTCATTTCCTTTGGATATATACCCAGAAGGAGAATTGCTGGATAACGATCCTTAAGGATAGTCTTCTTTACTTTGTATTCTTTGACCTACACTTCCTGAGAGACATATAAGTATATAATCCCAAAAGTATGATGTTTATATTTGTTCTAAACTTTCTTTGGCTATAATATCTTAGGATATTTCAATATGACACACATGTATGTATGATATATATGAATAATTCATATATATATGAATAACTCTCTGTTATCAATTGTAGATAAAATGAAGTCTATATAATAAAATATTCCAGACTATTGAATGACTACTACCTACAATAATACATTGGGGTTTTATTTTGCATGAATGTTTTCAATCACTTCCTCGATAGCAAGGACACTTTCTCCTTTGGTAACATCTTTGCAACTGTTCAGTGAATGTAGCCATACAGTCTGACTGATGAGGATTAGTCTACAGGGTTAATAATGTCTAGTTTTAAAGAAATAACCAAAAATAGAAACAAATATTTTTCAACTGTAAAAGTAGCCATAAGTTCAATTATTTTCCAAGAAATTCAAATGCAAAATAGATTAATAAATACAGTTAGGCTTTATATTAAAGATGACATGTAAACTTTTTGACAAAAAAATATTCACTGTCTCAAAATTGCTTAGAATGCAACATTCAAAATCATCCTTTATCTTCACCATAGAATCAGACATCTTTTGGAATTGTTACTGCCTATGATTTCAAGTCAAATAAGTTTCTACATTCTCCATAAGAGATAACATATTTCACAAGCTTTGGCCCTGAGAGGTAATGAAAGAGATGATACCAGATGACTTTATCAGTTAGTATATCAATGGGCTGTTTCTTTGACCCCTTCCCTTCTTATGCTTTATTCCTACCTGGCTTAGAAAGAAAACAAGCAAACAAACAAACAAATGGTGTGCTTGTGTGGGTTGGAGAAATGAGACAAGCATTAACCTCTGTGTTCAGCATAACCATTTTATAAACTAACATTATTCTCTAGTCCTATGATTTCTCAATTGTTTTGCTGTCTGTTTAAAAAAGTAAAATCAAAACCAAACCAAACCAAAACAAAAACACTTGTTTTTGTCCTATGATAATAAATGAAATACATGATTGGAGAATACATTCTTTTTAACAGAGAAACATTATCCCAAATTCCACTTTCAGTGATAACTACTCTGTTTCAGTGTGTACCACCCTGAACGCGCTCGATCTCGTCTGTGTAGATATAATAAAAAGTCTTTATTACTTTCTGCCTGACATTATTTATCCTTTCTTTTGGTAATGGTGCAGTTGTTTTCTTTGGAGAAATTAACCCAATACATGGATGTGCTGGTTTTCCTGTTCATTTGTCAACACAAGATATTTTATGTATTAAAATCTTTCAAAATTATTTATTATTGATTCTATTTGCATTTCTATATTTGCTGGTAAGGGTAAACATATCCTCATTGTGTATTTCCTTTTGTGGCAATTCAGTTCATGTAATTTAACCAATTTTCTGTTTGATATTGGAGATTAAAAATTAATTTATTAGCACTTTTAAAAACATATTAATCTTCAGCCTGTGTCCTTTTAATTTTTTAACACAGACTGTATTAATTTTTAAATTGTCAAAACTATTACTTTTTTCTCAATGACATCTTATTCTGCAAATATTTTAAAGAGCTTCCCTTATTAGTTATGTTTTTAACTTTTTGTTCTTTAGTATTGGTTCTTCTTGTTTTTTATATAAATTTGTTTTTGAAGAAACTTTTCATATTTTCTTAAAAATGATCCATATTTTCTGCAAAAAAATGCAAGCAATGTAAAAAACAAAACAGACAACATAAATGTGTACCTCAGCACCAATTACAATACCAAGAAAAATGCAATGTTAGTATTGTGTGAACATTATTATGTAAACACCTCAGATGCAAGTTTCGATAGATTCATAGATGAACAGATGGATGATAGAAAAATAGTATTACCTTTATAAGAATGGAATTTTTTAAATATTATATTTATTTATTTATTATTTATTTATTTATTGCACATGAGCAGAGAGAGGGAGAGAGAGAATCTCAAGCAGACTCCATGCTGAGCCCAATGTGGGGCTTGATCCCACAACCCTGAGATCACGACCTGAGCTGAAATCAAGAGTCAGACGCTTAACCGACTGAGCCACCCAGGTGCCCCAAGAATGGGATCTTTGGATGGTTTATCTTTTTACATCCTTTTATCTTTAGTGTGTATCTTTATATTTAAAGTGCATATTCTATAGAGAGCATATGATTAAGTCTTTTTTATTTTCATCTTTTTTAACAATCTGTGCCTTTTAAAAGAAGTGTTAAAATCTTTAAACGGTTATTTCATGCTTTTCTGGCCTCTGTTTTATTATAAGAAGTAAGCCATTTACATTGAGGTGGATGGAACTGGAAGGTATTATGCTGATCGAAATAAGTCAATCAGAGAAAGACAATTATGTGGTTCCACTCATATGTGGAATATAAGAAATAGCACAGAGGATCAGAGGGGAAGGGAGGGAAAACTGAATGGAAAGAAATCAGAGAGGGAGACAAACCATGAGAGACTCTTGACTCTGGGGAATAAACTGAGGGTTGCGGAAGGGGAGGTGGGTAGGGGAATAGGGTAACTGGGAGATGGGCATTAAGGAAGGCACGTGATGTGATGAGCAATGGGTGTTATACACAACTAATGAATCATTGAACTCTACATCAAGAACTAATGATGTACTATAAGTTGGCTAATGGAATTTAAATAAATAAATAAAAAGAAGTAAGATTTAATTAGATTGCTATTTCCTTGTAGGTAATTTGTTGTCTTTTACTTGTTGATTTCAGTACTCCATGTTTGTCTTTGACTTTTGACAGTTTTACTCAAAGTGTCTCTGTGTAGGCTTCCTTGGTCTTTATTTTGTTCTTTCATTGTTTAGCATCTTGTATCTGCAAATTTCAGATATTTTCAACTATTGTTTCTTCAAGAATTTCTTCGTTCACTCCATTCATTCTCTTTTCTCCTGGATTTTCCATTACACATATATTTGACTATCTGATATTATCTAACAAGTCCTTGAGTCGGTACCTTTTTTTTTTTCTTTCTTTCTTGTTTCCTCTGTTTTTCACCTTGGATAATTTTTTCTTTGCTACCTTTAATTTAAGCTCACTTACTCTTTTCTATGTCTTATTCATTTAGCTAAATTAATCCAGTAAAATTTATTTCAAAAATTTTCTTTGTTACTACTAGAATTTCCACTTGGTTTTGTATCACTGTTCCTGTTTCTCTACTGAGACTTCTCATATCACTACTGACATTTTCATGCATTGAAAACATGCTTTATTTCACCTCATTAGGGATAGTTTATAATTGCTGCTTTTAAATTTTTGTTGCAACATCTAGTTTATCTTGCGTTGGACTTGACAAATTGTCTTACCTCTTTGGAATGTGTTCTATTTTCTCAGTTCTTCATGTGGTGGGTAATTTTATATTGTATCATAGACATTATTAAGTGTTAAAAGAATAAATCCAATACTGAATTCTGTTATTTTTCTGTGGTAAGTATTTTTTCTTTTGTTTTAGCAAATAGTTTTTATATCTGAGATTGGGCTGTGCTAGGGATTTTTCCTCTTGACTCTTTCCCTATCAGGAATGCCCACCCTCTTGAGCATACATGGTTTCCTGATTTCTCTTTTCTTGTTCAGCAGACAGGAAGACTACAACATTCCCACGTATGCTCTTGCCTCTGCTGTGTGTTCCACGAGGACTGTAGTTAGCTTCAAGATGACACAGATAGAAAAACTAAGTTTCTCATCAGCCCACCTCCAAGAAAGTTTCTACTCCACCCAAGCCTGTCTGCTTATGTTAAATATTCAGGATAGCAACATTCAGAATAGCAACATTGATCACTGTTCAATTTTTTTTTTCCTTGTTTGAGCTGCTGTGATTCTAGTCCATGCATGCAAAGTTTAGATGTGAGTCAGGGAGAGTTTGGAGATTCTGGCTCCAGCTCGTTCCTCTCTGGGATTTCTCCTACCCTCTTCAATGTTCAATGGTGTTCAGGTTTTGTTTTCCTGGTTCCTCGGCCAGAAAGATTTTGAGATTTCTCATGTGCATTCCCCGCTGCTGGACCAAAGGACTCATCTTAGCCCTTCAAAGGCAGTAATTATTTGTACAGCTGTCTTTCTCCTCCTAGTAAGCATGAATTTTCTGCCAGAATGTATCTGCTCTGTTCACTGTCTAGTATCTGTAGGTAGCTCTTTGTCCAGGTTTTATAGTTACTATCTGCAAGGTGGTTTATCCAGTTGGGTCTAAATCCAGCATACCCAGATGTGAAAAAAAATCCAGTGGATTTGAGTAGATTCTGTGTTTTATTCAGTCTGATTTTTTTTGTGTGTGTGCTATTATTTCTTTGATGATTTCCTACTCCAGTTTTTCTTTCTCTACTTCTAGGCTTGTTTATCAGAAACTGGCCATTCCTGATTAAATTTTCTATGGCTCATCTTTTCTCTCAAAATGTCTTCATTAGTCTTTTGCAATATATTCTGGGGATTTTCTCAATTTCATTTTGAAACTCTTTAATTCAATTTTTAAATTTTGATCCTTATTATTATTTTTGAAATTCTTGTTCTATTGTTTCTTTTTTCATAGCATCCTGTTTTTATTGATGAATGAAATATCTTCTTAACTCTCTTTGGCCATACTAATTAGTATGTTTAAAACTTGCCTTTGTTTTTCTAAATTATCCGGTTTAATTTTTGGTTAGATGTTCTATTTCTTTTGGTCATTCTCCTTCTTGCTACAGGACTTCTTCCTTGATTTTCCACTCATGTTTTAAATTGAGGAAGTAAAAGAGCTGATTGTGATCTCTCTAAACATGGGCAACATTTGACCAGTGGTTGGCTTTTATTCACTGAGCAGATGGGGAACCAGTGACAAATATGTCTACCACCCACACTAACTGCTACAGTTTCCTTTGGTTTGTTAAACAATTTCAGAGACGAGTCTTCTACTTTTTTTGTCTGAGAGTAAATTTTGATCTTCTTGTATTCTGTACACCAGGGTTGGTGAGTGGGTGAGGGTTGTCATAGGATAGGGAGGGTCAGTTTTGCTTAGACAGACTTAATTATCTGCTTGTTTCCATCCTTATTTCTCATGCTTGTTCATTTATTCTTTCTGTTGATTTCAAGACTGGAGCTTCCCAGGATTGTTTCCATGTTATCTATCATTTGATATAGCCCTGTCCATGTTGTGGCTTCTTATATATCATCATTCATACCGGATTCATCTTCTAGAAATTCTTTGCAATATCTGTTATGTTCACAACCACCATCCTTATTGATTTTTCTATTTATTTATACATTTTATTCCTTCAGTTATTATTTTCAAAGTTTTCTTTCTTTTCTTTTTTCTCTCTTTCCTTCTTTTCTTTCTTCCTTTTTCTTTCTTTCTTTTTCTTTCTTTTTTCTTTCTTCCTTCCTTTCTTCCTTCCTTCTTTCCTTCCTTCTTCCTTTCTTCCTTCCTTTCTTTCTCTTTTCTTCTTTCTTTCTTTCTTTCTTTCTTCCTTCCTTCCTTCTTTCCTTCCTTCCTTCTTCCTTTCTTCCTCTCTCTCTTTCTTTCTCTCTTTTCCTTCTTTCTTTCTCTTTCTTTCTTTCTTCTTTCTTTCTCTTTCTTTCTCTCTCCCTCCCTCCTTTCCTTTGTTCCTTCCTTCCTTCCTTCCCTTATTTGTGAGAGTAAGGGGAAGCAAATGTCATTCTCAGTTTGTCATTTTGAATTTCACTCTTTTAGAAAGTTAAGCAATATATCATTTCCTCAGTGTTTTCTTCTTTCTATAAACTGATAAATATAGCTTCAATTAAATAAAATAATTCTCATTAAAAAGTTTTCTCATTAAATATGTTCTAACAAAAAAGGCTTATATGGCTATTATAATACATATTTAAATATTCAAATTTTAATAGTATTTATGATACTTTACTTATAAAAGTGATTTATGATTATTTTAGAAAATACCAAAAATTAACATTGACATTATAATCACTCAAAATCTTATCTTTCAAGGACTAGTAGTGTGCACATAAGTAAAATGGTATTACAGTGCACATGTGCTATTGGAGAATTAACATAGAAATAAATATACATGACTTTCTAAAATTAATCAATGTGCAGTATAACTAATTACATGGGAAGAGAATATCTAACATGATAGGTTTATTTACAGATTCAGCAGAATAAATATCTTTGCCCTAGAAAGAAGTATATCAGAGAGCCAAATGGGAAAGAACACACTGGAATTATGGGATAATTTCTCTAAAACTTATCTCTCTGGAGTGTGTTTCCTCATCCTTTTTCCTTTCTAGGAAATATCTTTATTTACAAGCACATAATGTGAACATACTTGAACATAGATCAGAAAATAGCCTTTAAGAAAATTTGAGAAAGTTGTTAACATTCTTCTCATATAAATGAGAAAATCTGATTTTGAAAGTATACACAGAGAAAACTTGGATTTATAAGTTATTACAAATGCCTGTATTTTTTTTCCTTAAAGATTTTATTTATTTATTTGACAGAGAGAGAGAGATAGTGAGAGAGGGAACACAAGCAGGGGGAGTGGGAGAGGGAGAAGCAGGCTTCCCACGGAGCAGGGAGCCTGATGAGGGGCTCCATCCCAGGACTCTGAGATCATGACCTAAGACGAAGGCAGAGGTTTAACAACTGAGTCACCCAGGTGCCCTGCAAATGCCTGTAATTTTTGCTTAAGGAAAATCTTTAATCATTCATCTTTAATCACAGTGAATGTCTGAACAATTGGCAAAGTAACTAAAAGCACTGTATCTCAATTTTGTTAAGTTCATGATATTATTAATCTTGGTGCTGTGACTAGAATAAGATAATGTCCAAAATTACCATTCTTTTGAAAGTAGGCACTATATTGTTATTTTAATAAAAATAGCTGCGGTCAGACTTGGGTCTAAAGCTATAAGCTATAACTCCATAGGATCATATGAGATATAATTTAAAAATTCATTTCTTATCTTGCTTTTTAATTTTTTTGTATGTGTATACTTTATTTCTAGTCAGACCAATGATGTACCAACTGATAAATTAATTGTTTTTTTTTCCAGTAATTTTTCATTTGTCTTTGTGTAGCATACAAGTTATTAACCAAGACTTCTTTCAAAAAAAATTCTTCTTGCTTCCATAGTATTATGTACAATTGGGTCTCCCCTTAGCCTCTGACTTCCTGATTCTCTTTGGTCCTTCCTTTGACCAGATCTACTTCTACAATCCATCATTTCTCTTTTGTTTCCTCCTTATTTGGCAAATGACAATCACGAGATTCACTGGCATAGATTTGACTACCACTGACGTCCACATAATTTATGAATACATATTTTTAGCCTTGACTCTACTATGAGATCTAGGAAAGAATTTTAAAAATATTACTGTGCTTCCAAACACATCTCAAATTCAACATAGCTGTAATTAAACTCAGTATTGATTCTTCTCTTATTGTCTTCTATTTTGGATGATAGTATCACTATTCATTCTCACCTAGATTAGAAATAATTGTGCTATCCATTAACTTCCTCCTGGCTTGCACCTTTATAATCTAATCAGAATTCAAGACTTGTTGGTTTTACCACTGAAATATCTCTTTAATTAGTTGCCAAACTGCCCATTTCCGTAGCAACTCCCTTTATTCAAGTGTCCTATTTGTTTTCTCTAACTTCCTTTGTATATTTTTGCTGCAATTTATCCTTTATCTTTTCTGAGAATACAGATTTGATTACGTTCAGCATGCCTATGCCCCTCCAAAATCTTCATGGCTTTATTGCCTACATAAAAATATTCTAAAGTTCTAATAAATGACTGTTTATTTTGGGGTTTTAGGCTATCTTCCCATACTTATTCATTTTCTCCTTCTCTACTTTACTCACACCAAGCAAAACATCACCACCTTGACAAATAATGTGAAATAAACGTTTGGTATTTTCTCACAATGCTTTCTCTATCTAGAATGATCCTCCTTGTCTAGCTAAAACCCCACCAATACTTCTAGACCCAATTAAAATTCAAACTTTGTTGATTCGTCCCTTCAGTAGTAAATTACCTACTATCTCGGTTGAATTAGCATATACTATTATACACTATAATACATTGGTAGTTATACAAATATTTGTTTGTGAGCATTAGATTGTTAGATCATTTGGGCAAGATCTCTGTTGCTTAATATTTGTATTCCTTACAATGTCTGTCACATTATCTTGCCAATGCATCACTTATGTTGGGTACTGCTATTTAAAGCTATAAATATCTTGACCTTTGAGATATGAGTTAGTTATGAAAAATAGAATAAATTGATAGAGTTTGCTTTCTTTTTTGACACCAGTTCTCTAAACATTAAGAGAATATGAGATGCTCTAGGGACACCTGGGTGGCTCAGTTGGTTAAGTGACTGGTTCTTCGTTTTGGCTCAGGTCATGATCTTGGCAGTGAGATTGAGCCCCATTTGGGACTCCACACTCAGTGGTGAGTCTGCTTGAGATTCTCTCTCTTCCTCTGCCCCTCCTGCCCTCTCCCCCACTCACATGCTCATACTTTCTCTCTCTCAGATAAATAAATAAATCTTTTTTTAAAAAGGATAATATGTGGTGCTCTAAGCATTACAACACAATGACAGAGATGTCTCTCATCAATTAGACCATCTGCTATTTCACATAGAAGGCAAGCACAATGAACTAGGAAGATTCTTATGTGAGAGGTTATATAGTTTATATTTCTTTTATTCATTTTTGTTTATTAATGCATTATTTACATATGTATTAAAATTCAACAATATTAGGTGTACATTTTGATGAGTTTTGGTAATTTGTATGACAGCTTAACTGCTTCCACGATCAAGATATAGAACAGTTTCCTCACCCTACAAAATTTCCTCTGCCTCTTAGCATTTGATACCCTTTCTCCACTCTTGACCCCAGGTGAGAACTTAACTTCTTTCTCTCTAAATAGTTTCGCGTTTTCTAGAATTTCATATCAATATAATTATATAGTATTTAGTGTTTTATGTTTGACTTATTTCATTTAACATCAAGTTTGTGAAATTCAATCATGTGTTTACATGTATTAATATTATATTCCTTTTTGTTTCCTTTTTTTTTTTTTAAGATTTTATTTACTTATTTGAGACAGAGAGAGGGAGTGAGGAAGAGAGAGGAGCAGAGGGAGAGGGACAAGCAGACTCCATGCATGGAAGCCCGATGCATGGCTCAATCCCAGGACCCTGAGATCATGACCTGAGCCAAAATCAAGAGTCAGTCATTTAACTGACTGAGCCATCCAGGCACCCCATATTTCTTTCTGTATCCGAGTGGTATTCCATGTTATGGACATATCACAGTTTGTTCATTTACCAGTTGGTGATCATTTGGGTTGTTGCCAATTTCTAGCTCTTATGAATAATGATGCTTTGACTTCACATACATGCTTTTGTGTGACCATATGCTTTCCTTTCTCTTGGATAAATACCCAGAAGATAAGTTTCTGGGTTAGGTGGGAAATACATACTTAACTTTACAAGGTACTAACACACTATTTTCCAAGGTGGCTATATTATTTTACACTCTAGTTAAAAACATGCATGACAACCAATTATTTTACATTCTCTTCTAACACCCTCTTCATTTTCAGCCAACCTAGTAAGTATGTATTGTTATTTCATTGTGGTTTTAATTTGTATATTCAGCTTTTTGATGATTGATGATGTTAAGAATCTTTTCCTCATTGGCCATTTTTTTAACGATTCATTGAAATATAATTCATATACCATATAATTCACTTATTTAAAGAATACACTGTGATTTTTAGTAAGTTTACAGGATTATGTTTAATTTTAGAATACTATCATCCTCTCCAAAAGAACCCCATACCAATTAGTATTAGCATAGTATTAGTATTTAGCATAGTATTAGTATTTAGCATAGTTTTTAGAGGTAGATCTGTGTTGCATCATATATCAACAATTTATTTCTTTTTATTGCAGAATAATATTCCAATATTAGAATATATCACACTATATTTATTTATTCCTCTGTTAATAGACATTTTAATTTTATCCTTTGACTAATAAACCTGTTATGAACATTTTTGTACAAGGTTTTCTGCGGATAGATGTCTTCATCTTTTGAGTATATGCTTAGGAGTGAAATTGCTGTATCACATGATAATCCTATGTTTAAGATTTTGAGGAACTAACAAATCATTTTCTGAAGCAGCAGCACCATTGTACATTTCCAATAGCAAAATACCAAAGATTCAATTTCTCTACATGCTCACCAATGCCTATTATTTTATCCCTGCCTTTGCTTACAGTTAATGTAATAAGTGTGAAGTACCTTACAGTTTTCATTTGCATTTCCCTGATGATTAATGATATTTAATATCTTTTCATGAGCATATTGACCTTTTATATGCTTTCTTCAGAGAAAGTTTTATTCAAATATTTTGCCCATTTTTTAATTGAGATGTTTGCTTTTTGTTACTGAATTGTGAAAGTTCTTCATAAATTCTAAGTACAAATCCCTTAGTAGATATACGACTTGCAAGAATTTTCTCCCAATCTGTGGGTTGTCTTTGATATTCTTTTAAAAATTTTTTCAAACTTTATTAAGATTTAATTATCATATAACATTGTGTAATTTTAAGGTGTAAAATGTAGGATTTTATATATGTATATATTATAAAATGATTACCATAATAATATTAGTTAATACATAGATCACCTAGCATAATTAAATTTTTGTGGTGAGAATTTTAAAAAATCTACACTCCTAGAAACTTTCAAATATACAATACAATATTGTTAGCCAAAGTCACCATGCTGTACATTTTATTCACAGAACTTATTCATCTTAAAACTAGAGGTTTGTAACTTTTGACCACCTTCACACCTTCACCCCATCCCCCACCTCTTTCCTGGCAACCGCTAATCCATTCTGTTCCATGAATTTGGTTTTCTTAGATTCCACATATAAATGAGATCACACAGCATTTGTCTTTCTCCATCTGACTTATTTGATTTAGCATAATGCTCTCAAGTTTTATCCACATTGTCACAAATGGCAGGATTTCACCTTTTTTATGGCTGAATAATCATTCCATCATAAATATATGTATATGTGTGTGTGTGTGTGTGTGTGTGTGTGTGTGTATACCACATTTTCTTTATCCGTACATCCATTGATGAATACTAAGGTTGTTTCCATGTCTTCGCTATTGTAACTAATGCCCAATGAACATAGGGGTGCATGTGCCTCTTTGAGATATTGATTTCATTTCCTTCAGATAAATACACAGAAGTGGAATTGCTGGATCATATGGTAATTCTATTTTTAATTTTCTGAAGAACCTCCATACTGTTTTTAATAGTGACTATACTAATTTGGATTCCCATCAACAATGCAGAAGGTTTCTTTTTCTCCAGGTCCTCAGCAACATTTATTATCTCTTGGCTTTTTTTTGTTTGTTTGTTTTGTTTTTGTTTCTTAAAATAGCCATTCTAAAAGGTGTGAGCTTCATTTCATTGTGGTTTTGATTTTTATTTCCCAGTTCATAAATGATGTTGAATGTTTTTCCATGTACTGTTGGCCAATCAAATATCTTCTTTGGAAAAAAAAATCTATTCAGGTCCTATGTCCATTTTTTTTCGATTGTATTATTATTATTATTTTGCTATTTGTTTTTATAAATTTCTTATATATTTTAGATATTAACCCCTTACCAGATGTGTGCTTTGTAAATATTTTCCCATTCTATAGGTTGTCTTTTCATTTTATTGATCATTTCTTTTGCTGTGCAGAAGCTTTTAGTTTAAATAGTCCCACTTGTTTATTTTTGCTTTTGTTTCTTGTGCTTTGGGCATCATGTCCATATAATTATTGCCAAGGCCAATGCCAGGAGCTTTCCCTATGTTTTCTTCTAGGAGTTTTATGGCTTAAGTGCTCACATTTAAGTCTTAAATAATTTAGAGTTCATTTTTGTGATAGTGTAAGATAAGGGTCCAGTTTCATTCTTTGCTTGTAAATAACCATTTATTGAAGAAATTGTCTTTCTTCCTTTGGGTATGTTTGGCTCCCTTGTCAAATATTAGTTGACAGTATATTCCTGGGCTTATTTCTGGGCTCCTGATTCTGTTTCATTGGTCTATGTATTTGTTTTTGTAACAGTACCATCCCATTTTGGTTACCATAGATTTATCGTAAGCTTGGAATCAGGAAGTGTGATGCCCCAAACTTTTTTCTCAGGACTGCTTTGACTATTTGGGGGCTTTTGTGGTTCCATACAAATTTTAGGATTTTTTTTTCTTTATTTCTGTAAAAAATGCCATTGCAAATTGTTAAGGATTGCATTGAATCTATAAATTACTTTGGGTAGTACTCCTCATATGTGGCTTTGTTATCAAGGTAATAATGGCCTTATAAAATGGTTTTGAGGGTGTTCCCTCCTCTTCAATTTTGGAAGAGTTTGGGGAGGATTGGAGTTAATTCTTCTTTAAGTGTTTTGTAGAATTTGCCAATGAAACTCTCAGGTCCTAGGATTTTCTTTGTTGGGGTTTTGGATTACTGATTTAAACTTAATGCTCCTCATTGATATATTCAGATTTTCTATCTCTTCATGATTCAGTCCTTATAAGTTGTATGTTTCTGGGAACTTATCCATTTTGCTCAGTTTGCCCAGTTGTTGGCAGATAACTGTTAATAGCAGTCTCTTATGATCCTTTTTTATTTCTGTGCTATCAGTTATCTTGTGTCTTCTTTTATAATTTTATTTATTTGGATCCTCTGTTTTTATTTATTATTATTATTTTTTGGTTAGTTAAAGACACGTCCACTTTGTTTATCTTTTCAAAGAATCAACTCTTGATTCTGTTAATCTTTTCTATTGTTTTTGTATCATCTATTTCATTCATTGCTGCTCCAATCTTCATTATTTCCTTTCTTCTGCTAACTTTGGACTTAGTTCTTTTTCTAGCTTCTTGCACTGTAAAGTTAGGTTGTTTATTGGATGTCATTCTTTTTTTCTTGATGTATGCATTTGTCACTATAAACTTCACTCTCATATTGCTTTTACAGCATTCCATAAGTTTTGGTATGTTGTGTTTTCACTTTCTTTTGTCTCAAGATAATTTTTTATTCCCCTTATGATTTCTTCTTTGATTCATTGGTTGCTCAGGAGTGTGTTACTTAATTTTTATGCATTTATGAATTTTCCAGCTTTCCTCCTATTATGGATTTTGTTTCAATCTGCTGTGGTAAGATAAGATACTTGATACAATTTCTATCTTTTTTAATTTCTTGAGACTTGTTTTGTGGCCTCACATATGATCTGCTTTGAAAATGTTTTCTGTACACTTGAGAAGAATGTGTACTCTGTTGCTGTTGGATAGAATGTTCTGTATATTTCTGTTAGTTCATCTGGTCTATAGTATTGTTTAAATCTGGGGTTTCCTCATTGAGTCCCTACCTGGATGATCTATCCATTATTGAGAGTGGAGTATTAAAATTCTGAACTGTTATTGTATTGCTCTTTATTTCTCCTTTTAGTTTTGTTGGTATTTGCTTTATATACTTAGGTGCCACAATGTTGGGTTCATAAGTATTTACAATTGTGATATAAGGATTGACTCCTTTATTACTATATAATGACCTTCTGTGTCTCTTTTGACTATTTTTTACTTAACATCTATTTTGTCTGATATAAGTGTAGCTACTCTGGCTTGCTCTTGGTTACCACTTACTTGAAATAGCCTTTTTAATCCCTTCGTTCTCCCTCTGTGTGTTCTTAAACATAAAATGAGTCTCTTGTAGGCAGCATTCCATTGGATCTTATTTTTCATTCATTTAGCCATTTTATGTTTTTTAATTGGAGAATTAATCCTTTTATTTAAAATTATTATTTATAAGTAAATAAATACCTATAGTTTTCTGATTGTTTTGAATGTCCTTTGTTGCTTGTTTCTTATATTGCTGTCTTCCTTTGAGACTGAATTAATTTCTGTGGTGGTATTCTTGGGCTCCTTTGTTGTAATCTTTTGTGTATCTACTGCAGGTTTTTCCTTTGTGGTTATCATGATGCTTACATAAAATGTCTTATATTTATAACATCCTATTTTAAGTTGGTAACAATAGTATACAGAAACTTTATACTTTCCTTTGTCCCCCCTTCACATATAGGGTTATTGATATTATAATTTATATCTTTTTATATTGATATTATAATTTATATCTTTTTATATATAATTTATATCTTTTTATATGTATTCAGTAACATATTAATACAGTTATAGGGTTTTTTTTTTTTTTTTAGATTTTTATTTACTCATTTGACAGAGAGAGAGCACAAGCAGAGGGAGAGGGAGAAGCAGGCTCCCCTCTGAGCAGGGAGCCCAATGTGGGGCTTGATCCCAGGACCCTGGGATCGTGACCTGAACCAAAGGCAGATATTTAACAGACTGAGCCACCCAGGTGCCCTCTAGTTATTTTTAATGCATTTGTTTTTGACTGTTAATCTAGAGTTTTAAATAAATTATGCACCACCATCACAATACTAAAGAATCTGTTTTGACTGTGTGTTTACTGTTTCCAGTGATTTTTAAACTTTCTTATGTTTTCGTAATGTTACTTAGTATCCCTTTATTTCTGATAAAGAACACCCTTTAGCATTTCCTGTAAGGCTGGTCTAATGATTGTGACCTCCCTCAGCTTTTGTTTGTTCAGGAAAATCTTTATCTGTTTTTCATTTCTAAAAGACAGTCTTACTGGTTATAGTATTCTTGGTTGACAATTTTTTTCTTTCAATATTCTGAATATATAATACTCGCCTTTTCTCCCTGGTTTTGCTTCCTACACTTTCAGTCACTTTCAGCCAAACACAATGCACTTGCTCCTCAGGTAGAGCTTCAGGCTGTGATTCCCAACTGGATGGTACTGCCGGCTGGACTCTGTGCTGAGGGGGGTCTGCAGGCAGTGTTTGTGGTTAAACAGGATCTCAGGCTGTGCTCTTCAATCAGGCAGTCATAGAGACTGCTTCAAAGTTGAATGAGGCCACAAGTCAGGGGCCACAAGTTAGACTCACAGTCGGGTAAGCTCTTGGCCCTACTCCACTGTTTTTTTTTTTTTTTTTAAAGATTTTTTATTTATTTATTTGAGAGAGAGAGAATGAGAGAGAGCAAGCACATGAGAGGGGGGAGGGTCAGAGGGAGAAGCAGACTCCCTGCCGAGCAGGGAGCCCGATGCGGGACTCGATCCAGGGACTCCAGGATCATGACCTGAGCCGAAGGCAGTCGCTTAACCAACTGAGCCACCCAGGCGCCCGGCCCTACTCCACTGTTGAGCAAGGTCATTGGCCATGCCACATGCACAACTGGAGCCTCCAGCTTTAACCTGTAATTGGGTGGGCTAGAATATATGCTCTGTGGTCTGATTCCCTTGTTGAGTTGGGCTACAAACTATGCTCCTCAGTTAGATTGGGTCATTGGCTAGGCTCCCAGCCTAGATAAGGCTGAAAGGTGCATTATCCAATTAGGCAAAATTATATGCTGGGCTTTGCTATGGGGTGGGCTGTAGGCTGGGCTGTGGGGTCTGGGAAGTAACATAGACTGGGTTCTGCTGCTTTCCAGGGTCACTGTTAAGCCTCCTCCATTGTGCAGGACCAGAAGTTCTATTTCACTTTTTAGCAGGACTGCTGGTTTGGTTCACTGCCTTACCTCAGCTTTAAGATGGGCTCTGTAGCTGCTTAAAGTCTCTGGTCATGTTTCCTGGTCAAGTGGAACTGGAAGCTATATTTAGCAGTTTAGTGGGACTTCAATTTTGCTTCCCTACCTGTGCAGGGCTGTAGAGTGAGCTTCAAGGCCAGTATATCTTGTTAACTGGGGACTCAAATCAGGTAAAACCACTCTCCAAGCTCTCTGGCCAGACAGGGTCACTGTCTTGGTTCTACAGATAGGCAGAGTTGTTGGCTGGGCTCCCTGCTGGAGTGTCACCATAAGCTTAACTGCTGGGTTCCCTGGTTAGGCTTTCTGGTCAGACGGGACTAGGTGCTACATTCAGCATGAGTGGGGCTTTGAATTTGCTTCCCTTCCAGGCTGGGCTGTAGAATGGACTCCAAGGCTCTTATGGCTCATTGTCCATTGACCAAATCAGGGAGAACTACCTGCTACTCTCCCCACCAGGGAGAGCCACTGGCTCAGTTCTATAGATGGACAAACTACTGGCTGGGCTCTCTGTTCTGGTGCAGTTGTAAGGAGATATAAGGTCTATCAAGATCTGATTGCTGGCTGCTGTAAGCCCAACACTCTTTCTCAGTTTCTATCCCTTCCTTGTTTGATCAAGCCCCCCAGAGTCCCCTGTGATTTATGTGAGGTAAGACCTAAATGGGCCTCCAGGGAGGTGCCCACACCACTGAGGGTCTTGGATGTCCCCCTTGGCCTCTTTTTTTTCCCCACTAAAGAAACCATATGCATAGCAGAAGACATCTGGGTGTCACACTTTGCTGGACTGGGGAAGAGGCAATATGATCAGAGTGTGGCTGTCCCTTTTACAATTGTAATGTAGTCCTTCTCAATCTCTATGGTCCAGGGAGAAGTTTCTGCCTCACTACTAGGTCCTGGGATTTTCACAATGATGTCTATGGATATTTCTAGTTGGTCTTCTTATGAGGGGGACTGAAGTAGGAATGACCTATATCCCCATCTTGATGATAGCACTTCCTCCTTTCACTTTCTTGTCAGTATCATTTGCAGAAAAAAAGTTTTTACTTTTGATGTAATCCAAATTATCTATTTTTTTTCTTTTGTCACTTATGTTTTGGTACTATATTTAAGAAATTATTTCCTGCCACCAACTCTCAAAAATGTAAGCTTATGTGTAAGAGTTTTATAGATCTTACATTTAGGTCTCTGATCCATTCTAAATTAATTTTTTGTATAATGTGAGGTAGTTATCCAACATCATTCTTTTGCATGTGAATGTTCAAACACCATTTACTGAAAAGAATATTCTTTCTTCTTTGTATCTTATTGACATCTTGTGAAATTTACCATAAATATATAGGTTCATTTCTGTACTCTCAGTTCTATTCTTTTATACCAGTAACACATAGTATTGTTTACTGTAACTTTGTAGTATGTTTTGAAATCATAAAGTGTTAGTCCACCAAACTTCCCTTTATGAAGATAATTTTGACTTTTCTAGGTCATGCATGAGGTTTGAGATCTCCTTGTCAATTATTTTTAAAAAAAGCAACTGGGATTTTGGTACAGATTCTATTTAATCTGTACATGAATTTGGGGATATTGGCTTTTTAATGCTATCATACCTTCTGATTCATGAACATGGGATGTCTTTCCACTAATTAGGTATTTTAAAACTTATTTCAATATTTTGTAGTTTTTAGTGTTCAAGTCTTTCACTATGTTAATTTATTCATTTTTTATGCTATTACAAGTGAAGCTGTTTTCTTTTTTTTTAAAGATTTTATTTATTTATTTGACAGAGAGAGAGAGAGCACAAGTAGGCAGAGTGGCAGGCAGAGGGAGAGGGAGAAGCAGGCTCCTCGCTGAGCAGAGAGCCCGATGTGGGGCTCAATCTCAGGACCCTGGGATCATGACCTGAGCTGAAGGCACACTTAACCAGCTGAGCCCCCCAGGTGCCCCTGAAGCTATTTTCTTAATTTCATTTTTGAATTGTTTTATTTTTGTTGTTTATTACTACTGCATAAAAATATAAGTGATTTTGTGTATTGATGTGTGTCCACCAATTTTGTTGTATTCATTTATTGTTTCTAATAAGCTTTTAGTGGGTTCTTTAGGGTTAAAAATAATTTTATTTTCTTTCAAAATCTGGATGCCTTTTATTTCTTTTTTTTGCTGAATTGTCCTGGCTATAGCCTCTAGCCAATGTTGGATTGAAATGATTGGAGCAGACATCTTTATGTTATTTCTGATCTTCATAGGAAAGGATTTAGTCTTTTGCTACTCAGTATGATGTTAGCTATGTTTGTATAGATGTCTTTTATCAGGCTGAAGATATTTCTACCTGTTTCTATTTATTGAGTATTTTTATCATGAAAAGCTTTTAGAGTCTGTCAAATCATTTTCTTAAATAAATTTTGATCACCATGTAGATTTGTCTTTGATTCTATTACTGTGGTACATTACATTAATCAATTATTGGTATTAGTCAAACTTTGCATTCTTGGGATGAATCCTACTTGATCAAAATGTAACACTTTTAATACATTGATAAATTTATTTACTAATATTTTGTCGAAGGTTTTTTTTTTTTTTTTGTCTTTTGACATCTGTGTTCACTGGAAAAACCAATTTGTAGTTTTTCTTTTTTGTGATATCTTTATCTGTTTTTGTTGTTAGGATATTACTGGCCTCATAAAATGAGTTAAAAAGTGTTCCTTCTGCTTGGGCGCCTGGGTGGCTCAGTTGGTTAAGCGACTGCCTTCGGCTCAGGTCATGATCCTGGAGTCCCTGGATCGAGTCCCGCATCGGGCTCCCTGCTCGGCAGGGAGTCTGCTTCTCCCTCTGACCCTCCCCCCTCTCATGTGCTCTCTCTCATTCTCTCTCTCTCAAATAAATAAATAAAAAAATCTTTAAAAAAAAAAAAAAGTGTTCCTTCTGCTTGTAGTTTGTCAAAGAGATGGTAGAGAATTAGCACCATTCCTTTCTGAAATGTTTAGTAGGATTTACCACTGAAACCATTAGGGCCTGGGGCTTTCTTTTCTGGAAAGTCATTATTATTGATTAAATTTCTTTAATATGTATAATCCTATTTAGATAATATATTTCACTTTCTGTCTTCGTAGTTTTAATATTCCAAGGTATTGGTCCATTTCATCTAAATTATCAAATATTGGGGCACCTGGGTGGCTGAGTCAGTTGGGCTCAATTAGTTAAGCATCTACCTTGAGCTCAGGTAATGATCCCAGGGGCCTGGGATCCAGTCCCGCATTGGGCTCCCTGCTCAGTGGGGAGCCTGCTTTTCCTTCTCCCTTGGCCTGTCGCTCCCCCTGCTTGTGCTCTCTCTCTATTTCTCTCTCCGGTCAAATAAATAAATGAATAAATAAAATCTTTAAAAATAAATAATTAATACATAAATAAATAAATAAATATCAAATATTGAGGTAAGAGTTGTTCACAGTATTCCTTTGTTATCTTTTTTATGTCCCTGGGATCAGCTGTGTTGACCTTTATTTCATTTCTCATACTGGTAATTGGTGTCTTCTGTCTTTTTCTTCACTAGCCTGGCTAGAGGTCTATGCAGTTCATTGATCTTTAATTAAAAGAAAAAAAAAAGCTTCCATTTTCATTGGTTTTCTTTATTGTTTTCCTGATTTCAATTTCACTGATTTCTCCTCTACTTTTTACTATTTATTTTCTTTTGTATGCTTAGGTTTAAATTGTTTTTTTCTTCTCCTATTCTATAAGTAAGAATCTTAGGTTATTGATTTTAAATTTTTGCTTTTATTCTAACGTATGTATTCAATGTTATAAACTTTCCTCTAAGCATTGTTTTTGTTGCATCCTATACATTTTGATAAATTGTACTTTTATTTTCATTTACTTCAAAATATTTTTAAATTTTTCTTGAGACTTCTTCTTTGCCCCATGTGTTATTTACAAAGGTGTTGTTAAATCTCCAAATATTGGGGGATTTGCCAACTACCTTTCTGTTACTGATTTCTACCTTATTTCTTTGTGGTCTGAAAAATTATACTTTGTATGATTTCTATTCTTTTAATTGTGTGAAGGTGTGTTTTATAGCTCAGGATGTTGTTTATCTTGGTGAATGTTCCATGAAAACTTGAGATGATTGGTGTATTCTGCTGTTGTTTTATGAATTAGTCTATAAAAGTCATTTAGATTACATTGCTTGATAGGGCTATTCAGGTCAATTATCCTTAATCATTTTCTGCCTGCTTAATTTTTTAGTTGCTGAAAGAGGGATCTTCAAGTATAACAGTGGATTTGTCTATTCCTTTTTTTCAGTTCTATTAGGTTTGCTTCACATATTTTAATGCTCTGCTGTTAAGCATATACACATTAGAGATTATTGTGGGTCTTTTTTTTTTTTTTTGGAGAATTGATCTTTTTATCATTATGTAATGCACCCATGTATCTCTCCTAATTCTCCTTGCTCTGAAATCTATTCTGTATGAAATTAAAGTCCTTTTTAAGCTTCCTTGTATTTAGTGTTAGTGTGCAATAACTTTCATTCCCTTTCTTTTTAGTCTGTGTTACTATATTTAATATAGGTTTTTTGTGTACAAAATACAGTTGGGTCTTGTTTTTTTCCATTCATTCTGACAATCTCTATCTTTTAGTGTATTTACATCATTCACATGCAAATTTGATATAGTTAAATTAATATCTACCATATTTATAGCTCTTCTTTATTCACTGCATCTCTGTTCTGTTTCTCCCTCTCTCTTTTTACTACTTGCTGAGGTTTTATTTTATTTTTTTCTAAGGTTTTAATTGAACATTTCATATGGTTTCATTTTATCTCCTGCCTTAGCATATCATTATATTTCCTTAAAAAATTTTTAGTGACTGCCTTAGAATTTTTCGATATACATTTTAAAATAATCTAATTGTAACTTCAAATCACACTATATTTTTTCATGTGTAGTAAAGGCACATTATCAAAGTGTTCCCAATTCATCCCTCTTAGCCCTCATGATATTTGTGTCATTCATTTTACATTCATCAAGAGCTCAGCTGAGCTGGGGGAGAACTGAGATGCCAGATGTTGGAGTAACCAATTAAAGCAACAAGCTAAAGATAAATGAGTTAAGCCTTTAATAACTTACTAAAGATGGTATAAGCAAGACTCTAAAAATGGAGAAATCTCCAGCACCCTCTGTTCCATTTTCCCCCATGGAAGTGCAAACAGTCAGAGGTCAGGTGGATCAGCACCTCTCACTCTTGAGGGAGTATGAAGGGAAAACAGCCATTTTGAGTTGCTTATTAGCCATTTTACAGCATGGCAACCCTGCTATACCCAGAGTCTGGACATTTTGATAAAGAGTTGAACTTAGGATTCCTGCTACAAATCCCTGCTTTACTTTTCCCAGAACATCTTTTAAAATAATCAGAGTTGAGCCTGGGAAAAGTTAATGACCACCACCCTAAGCACTTTATGAATAGCAAGTGCTCGCTACCCTGCTATCTGTTTCCTGCTCACTCATGACCTGGGACAGAAGACTGCCTTTATCATGGCTCACTGCACACCTCCATCCTATTTCTAGGATTCCTAAGCAATAAATCTTATGATTTTATCTCCTTTTGTAAGTTTATTGAAACTGTGCTTTCAATCCTAACTGCCTTGGGGTTTTCACTTACCCAAAATGGGAGTTCAGATGCTGAGGGAGCCATGCTAACCCCCTGTCAGTGGCTTGTGCCTCCTTATAAAGCAGGTTATAATCTGCATATTCTTAATTTACCACACGAGCTATGGGGGTGGGGGGGGAAGGGTGAGGGGGCAGCACAGGGTGCCTTGAACAAAAGTCTGTGGTAGTTTTACAGATCCAGGGGTGGAGGAAGGATGAGGGGAATGTCTAGAGTAGTAAAATACTGAGTCAGAGTGGGGAAAATTGTCTTCAAATTTTTCCCCTCCTTCTTTGTCTCATAAAGATGCCTCAATAGGAGTGCCTGAAGAAAATCTCTGTCCAAGACTCAGATAAAAAAATATCTATTTGAAAGCTTCCAGACTAGGAAAGCAAATATGCAAACCATGACCAGCCAGAGAGGCCTGAGCTCCTGACTCTAGCTATCCTCAGAGATTGTGATGCATGGCTGTGCACCAAGTCTGGTGTAGGGAGGACCATTTTCCCCTGTGAGGCCTGCCAGGTAAAGCCTCTGTGATTTACTGTGGTCAAGCCTGAGGAATTACACATAAGTTTTTAAACATATCCAGATTCCTCAATACCCAATTTGCTATAATCACCCACCACATTGTAGTGTTATTACTGTAAACAGTTATCTGGCATATCAAGTAAGAATAAAAATATTTAATTTTAGCTTCACTTACTCATTTTCCAACACTTCTTTTCTTTATGTAACCCTGAGTTTTTGACCTATATCATTTTCCTTCTCCCTGAATAACTTCTTTCAACATTTTTTACAGAGAATTTCTGCTGAAGATAAAAATTCCCCCAAGTTTTGTTTCTCTGAAAAAGACTTTATTTCTTTATTTTGAAGGATAATTTGGCTGGATATATAAATCCAAGTTTATGTGTTTTGTTTTGTTTTTTCCTTTCAACATCTTAATTATTTCACCTCACTTGCTTCTTCCTTGCATGATTTCTGATGAGAAGTCTGCTGTTGTTGTTGTTGTTGTTTTCTTTTACTTGTTCCTCTACAGGTAAGGTGAATTTTTCCCTTGGCTTCTTTCAAAATTTTCTCTTTGTCTTTTGTTCTCTATAATTTAATATGAAATGTCTAAGTGTAGTTTTTGACATTTATTCTGCTGGTTGCCCTTTGATCTTTTTGGATCTGTACTTTGGTGTCTGTCAGTAATTATGGACAATTCTTCGTCATTTTTACATAAAATATTTTTTCTGCTCTCCCATTTTTCTTCTCTTTGTAGCACTTCCTTTTGATTCTCAAAGTTTAGATATTTCTGACTGCATTACACATCTGTTTATGCATGTTGTCCACTTTTTCCATTAACTCCCTTAATACAATAATCATAATTATTTTAAATTCCTTGTATGATAATTTCAAAATATGTGTCAAATCTGGATCTTGTTTTGATGTTTACTTTGTCTCATCAATGTGTGTGTGTGTGTTTTCCCTTGCCTTTAATATGCTTTGTAATTTTTTTTTTTTTTTTTTTTTTTTTTTTTAGCTAGAAATGACACATCAAGTAATAAGAAAGAAGAGAAATAGGGCTTTAGTGTGAAGTTGCATGTTCATCTGGCTAGGAGCTGGGCTGTCTTTAATGTTTCTATAACTAACTGTAGGGGGCAGAGGCTCCAAATTTTTCTAATATCCTTGTTCTGTCACTGCCATTGCTTTTGGCTTCTCTAAGTACTCCCACTCAGGTCAAGTCTGTGTCTTCTAGCTCTTTCCCCTGCAATGCAATGTTATACTGAAGTACTATTGATATGGTGGGAAAGTGTGGAGAAGGGAAGGCATTCTATAATCTGATGACCAAATCTCAGTCTTTTAGTGGGCCTGTGTTCCTGGCTGTACCCTTTATTCATTCCACCATTAGCTATTCTTCCTTTAGTTGACACAGGAAGAATAGAAGGGACTGGAGTCACGGAGATGCTTTTCGTCCAGGTGGAATATGGCTCAGGTAAAGGTGTTCTCTCTGGCAAGTAGGTCTTTGTTATAGACAATACTCTGGGCATGTTTCACAAAGTTTACATTCCCTCCTCCTTCCAGAGCAATCAGAATATTTTTCTTGGCTCTTTAGTGTGAGAATTTGGTAGGATTTCTTGAGGTCCAACCACAAAAGAGTTTAGGTCCCCCTAAGACTGCAGTCCTCAGGAATTCCTCACTCCTCAGTGAATCCAAATTTGGTCCCCAGCAATTTGTAAAAATTACCAGGTCACTGTTTCCACCTGCTTATAACTCCAGTGATTTCTCTTCCAGGTAAGCCCATCTTGGCGGTGATGCTTGTGCTTCACTAACATATCTCTCTTGATTTTAGGGTGGCAGTTTTCCCTGTGTCGTGGTTCTCAGATGGAAGTTAGTGATTTTCACTGATTATAGCTTTTTCTTGTTGTAAGGACATGAATAATGACTTCCAAGCTTTTTTACATGTTAGAACTGAAACCAGAAATACAACTCATGCCTTTTTTTACTCCTCTAATTCGAAACTCCAATTATTTGCATGTTAGACTCCTTGCTGTTATCCCAAAGAACTTGGGTAAATGTGTTTTCATTGCATTTTTATGTTTATATTTTTATTTCACTTTCATCTTTATAATTTTATTTCACTTTTTTTTCTCTTTTTACATCAATTTGGTTATTTTCTATTGACATACTTTTAAGTTCACTAATTCTTGCCAATAGAATTTGGCAAGTCTGTAAGAGGAATTCTTTATTTTTAATGTTTTATTTTTCATTTCTTGAATTTCCATTTGGGTCTCTTGTATAATTTTCAGGTCCCTGTGAAATTTCCTATCTTGTCATAAGCATTCTTATATATTAGGTTTAGTGTGAAACTTACCTGAAGCTAAGTGCATTGTCAAAAAGGATAATTAACATTTGTTAGAGTTCATACTATGTGTAGCTTATTTCTTACAAAAATAGTATAATTCAATATTTAGTCTTTTAATTGTTAATTTACCAGTAATATTTTTTAAAACTGAGTAATAATTATAAAGAAAATCAACAGTAGACTTTACTTGTAAAATTGATAGAAGATATTTTATAAAGCCTTTGGATAAGCAAAAACTATTAATGTACCTGTTTTAACATTTTTTCAAAGATAACTGCTTGTTCTGTTCAGTAGAGACAGATTTTTATAGCCAAAGGAATGTTGAAAATTTTCTGCCTTAGAGGCAATTGTAAAAATGTTTTAATGTACCTCAGCTGGAAATTTCTATGGTTTGCCAAATTAAATAATCACTTTCTCCTTGAAAAAAATGTCTTTCATCTTGGAAAGGGTTTGAGAATAGTGTATATTTGAAAACTACACAAATATTTAAAATTTTTTAGTGTTTGGCATGAAAATGCCAATTTTTAATCTCTGCCTTAATTACCAATGTGAGAATTCATGTAAATGAAGAAAAATGTAATAAAAAAAAAGTATGTGCCAGAGGTTATAAGAGGGAACTTTCAAGATAATATACTTTGGTAGTAGAGAATGGTTGGTTGATTATGCTTTATTCCTGAAAATGTTTAAAGCAAGTTTTATTTCCCTCCCTTTTCTGGTGAAAAAAAAAAAAAAAGATTTCTAGAATACTATTTGTTGAAGATTTAATTTAGCTAGATTTTAATTATGGTTTATTTTCTATTTAATTAAATAATAGCAAACTCACTATTAAATGTCAAGTGGATTTATACATGGTGGCATTCCTTTACAGATATTTTTCTGATTTATTCTAAAATTAATAATCTACTATCTTAAAAGTAATTACCAGACTTATGGTTATGGGGAGGTACTATTATAATCTAATAATAGGCATTAGAAAAAACTTTGTAAGATTGTATCCTGACCACAACACACTTATTAGAATGGCCAAAATTTGAAACACTGACACCACCAAATGATGAAAAGGATATGGAGCAAAAGAAACTCTCATTCATTGTTGGTAATGCAAAATGGTACAGCCACCTTGCCAGACAGTTTGACACTTTCTTACAAAACTAAACATACTCTTACTACACAATCCAGCAATCATAGTCCTTGGTATTTCCTCCAAAGAAGTTGAAAATATATCCATACCCAAAGCTGTACATGGATGTTTATAGCAGCTTCATTCATAATTGCCAAAACTTGGAAGCAAACAAGATATCCTTCAGTAGGAGAATGGATAAATAAACTGTGGCACATCCAAGCAATGGAATATTATTCAATGTTATAAAGAAATGAACTATAAAGCCATGAAAAGACATGAAGGAAACTTAAATGTATATTAGTAAGAGGAAGAAGTTAATCTGTAAAGGTTGCATACTGTTGATTCCAACCAAATGACATTTTGGAAAAGGCAAAACTATAGAGACATTAAAAAAAAAGAGAAGAAAATGGTAGTTGCCAGGGGTTGGGGTAGGGTGGGGTGAGGGAGATGAGAAGGCTGAGCACAGAGGATTTTTAGGAGAGTGAAAATGCTCTTTATAATACTATAATGATGGATACATACCATTATATATGTGTTCAAACCCGTAGAATGTACAACACCAAGTGTGAATCATAATGACTTTGAGTGATTATGATGCATCAATGTAGGTTCACTGATCGTAAGAAATGTACCACTCTGGTGGAGGATGTTAATGAGAAGTCTGAATGTTTAAGTGCAGAGGGCGGGGGTTTAGGAAAATCTCAGTAACTTCTGCTCAGTATCTCTGTGAACCTAAAACTGCTCTAAAAAATAATAAAGTTGAAATAAAAGATTGTATCTTGCTCTTATATAAATAGTTTTCAGTGGCATATTCAGTGTTTTTGAAGGTGGTCATTTCCATTCGGTAGAGACAGACTTTTATGGTTAAAAAAATGAAAAATGCTGACTTCAATAAGGGAAATCACTACATTGTACATCTTAATAATGTCTCTTAGGGAGAAGGGCAAAGGAAGAAATGTCATGGGTTTTGGGCCTTGTAAAGGTAAGTTTTTGGTGTGTAAGCCTGATTATGATTGAATGAGGTTTATGACATAATAAATTAGGGTGGTGGACATAGAGATTAGAGGATATGGAGGTGAGAGAATAAAACCAGTCTTGAACAGTAAATGGTGTCTTGTTTTTCTTTTTCTTTTTTTTTTTAAGATTCATTATTTATTTTAGAGATGGGGGAGGGGCAGAGGGAGAGAATCTCAAACAGACTCTTCACTGAGAAGGGAGCCTGACATGGGGCTCCATCCCAGGACCTGGAGATCATGACCTGAGCTGAAACCAAGAGTCAGACACTCAATGGACTGAGCCACCCAGGTACTCCTTGTTTTTCCCTTTGTTTTAAAGAACATTTTCTCTTATCCCTACCAGAAAAGAAGATGCAAATAAATTAAGAAGCTTATTATACATTATATTAAGATCTTTCATTAATCATATTTTAAACAAATGGAATCTACTATCATGAAGAAACTAAAAAAAAGTACTAGTGACCTAAAATTTACATCTTACACTTTTTAATTCTATTTTTATTTTTATTCCTAAAGTGTATTTATTTATTTAATCAATCCCTATACCCAAAGTGGGGCTCCAATTCATGATCCCGAGATCAAGAGTCACATGCTCCCCAGATTGAATCATCTAGGAGTCCCTATATCTTACACTTTTTAAAGTACCACATATATCTTTATTTATCATGCAGTTAAGGACCTCACAATAATAAAAAAAAATCAAAATATTTCCAGAAGTAATGAGATACCTACTCATGGCTCTTAAAGAAAGAGACAAAACACCTCTCTGCCCCTCGATAACTCTACCTTGTACCTTGATTTAATACCAAAAACCCATTATCTTGAATACCTTACTAGGTAAATTGTCTGTATTTTATTATTGGCTTTATTTTCCTGGGTAGAAAAAGAAAGCAAAAAACTCTAAATGGGCAAAAATAACTGAGCTTCTTAGCCTTTAGGGGGAAATTCTTTATTGGATACCACTTCAAATGTCCTTCTGATATCCCTCTTTCACAAAAAAGAAGTCCATATATGACATAGGCATATTCATTTAAAGCCTTAATCATAGCATTCGTATTAGTAACATAAAAGAAAACCTTCAGCCTTTACTTTTAAGGGATTCATTTTAGGCTTCTGATATTAATAAGGAATGGAGACACTGATAGCTCAAATTTTTCATATTAAAGGGTTCATTTGCAAAAAAACAAAGTAAATGGAAGAAAAATAATTTATGCAAGGGCTGCTAATCCAGCTGTTTTGCTTCTGGGCTTAATTGGATTTACCTAGAATTGATATTTGGAGTCAGCATGTGTTATATCAACAACATAAGCAATAGTTACCCAACATAAAAGACGCTATGCAGAGTAGTAAACTCCCAGATTAAAAACCTCAAACCAAAGACAAAATATTAATTTATTTGACTTAATCTTAGCATAGATATTTTTCTTAATCATGTATATTGTAGACTTTTTATACGAGCTTGATGCTATATTTCTACATTTCTATCCTTTGCATGTATCTGCTAGACAGAGACAGTGAAAGGAACTAGAGTCCAAAAAAATGAATTTGAAAATGATTACGCATTTCTTCTTCTGTCTGGCAGGCAGCCAGTTGACTATTGTCTCTTCAGAAAGGGTTGTAGCATCTACAGTTTCAAAGTCAGGTACAAATCATCAGTTATGAGGCCTTTCCCATATGTATGTAGAAAAATAAATTTCTTCTTTAAAACTTAGCCACATAAGCCACGTTCAGGGAAGAATTTGCACATGTATTTATTTATGTATATTTTAATCCATTTGTCTATGGGAAGTTAATATTAGATGTTTTCAAGTGAATGTCAGAAATATTTTATTTATTCAAAATATTAGAGATTACCAGTGCTTAAAGGAAATACATTTTCCAATACAAATGATGAATATATGTATATATGTCAACCTGGAATGCAAACGTATTTTATATATAAATGCATATCCATATCACATAAAATGGCAATACATTCAATATTTTCAGCTGCATAACTCATACTCTGACATCCATCACTACCCTCTCCACCCTGTTTGCAAGTACCCCTCTCATTCATATCAGCACACCTGATCTTCCTTTTCTGCTCAACTTTTCCTTTTTTATTGCAGTTATCACCTAAAATGCTAAATAATGTATTTGTTTATCATGTCTCTTTATCGCTATTTCCCCCTGCTCTAATGTACGCTGCATGAGAGCAAGGATTGTTTTGTTCCCTGATACATCCCAATTGTCTACAACAAGCATGTCACGAGTAGGGTAGGTGCTTAGTAAATGAATGAATGAGCATGTTGCAAATATTATGTATGTGTACATATTTTTATGTACTAGTGTATGTGGAGATAGATGATAGATAGATAGATGATAGATAGGTAGATAGATAGATAGATAGATGATAGATAATGTTCTCAGACTTTTAAATTCTACTTTCCACATTTTTTGTCTAAGCCATTTTTCTCTCTGTTGTTAAATAGACTACAAAATGCATAATGTCTAAAAGTTTAAATCAAAAAGTCCAGTTTTACTTTCCTAATATTCTGACTTCAGAGTTCTGAGATATTTACTTACCCAACAAAATGCTTGACAGAATAGTCTTTCATTTTCTTAACTAAATGAATTGCTATCATACTGCTCTGAGTTTCATTGACCAATATTTCTTCCAAATCAAATGAAATGAAAAGCCACTCCTGAACTAAATGAAACAGTCTGGGTTACATCCAAATCTTCCAATGAAATGGGCACTGGAGCTCAGCAGCATCATCCGAGCCAACTTAGCTCAGATGAGTTTGAGTTAAGTGCAAACATTTCCACCCCATAGCAAAATAGAAAATTTTTCTGCACAATCATGTCGTAAGCTGGCAAGTTTAAGGTCCAGAAGCTTCACACTAGAATATTTCCATCACTAATGGCAAACCAATTGGGCTGTCACAACTTACTAAGTAAGCCATGCAGCTGTATTCAACTGTATTGCGAGTTGTTTTATGAGAAAATATCTTTAATTTCTGCTCAAATATTCAGGTCTCCGCTCAAAGTGTCCCTCCTTAGTGATATCTAAATAGTACACTCTTCACAACATTTTTACTGCCTATTATAATTTTTATGCATTTTTCTTATTTGGTTGTTGTCTGTCTTCCACACTAGAAGTTCTATGAAGGCAAGAACTTTGTATGCTTTGTTCATCCCTGCCTCCCCAGTGTCAAGAAAAATAAAGCCTATAAAGTTGAGGTGCTCAAATAATAGCTGTTAAGTCAACAAATGAATGAAAATAAACAGCACAAGGAGGGGATGTTTCTTCCACTGGGCGTTTAGTTGCTTCCAAAGCCTCTGTACTGAACATTTAAAATAATAAATATCTTCTTTTAAAAGATTTTATTTATTTATTTGATAGAGACACCGTGAAAGAGGGAACACAAGCAGCGGGAATGGGAGTGGAAGAAGCAGGCTTCCCGCCGAGCAGGGAGCCCGATGCAGGGCTCAATCCCAGGACCCTGGGATCATGACCTGAGCCGAAGGCAGATGCTTAATGACTGAGCCACCCAGGCGCCCCAATAATAAATATCTTCTTGTGAAAAGCGTTTTTATCTTTCCTAGAAACATCTCTATGATGTGAGTTAGTATTCTAGTGTCATGTTTATTACAAGTCACATTAGAGGATTCAATAACTATGATCTCATAACTACATGCTAAGTCCTTAGAAATTACCTGATTTTTAAATTATTTTGTTTTTGATTCACTAGGTTGAGTGTTAATATGAAAAACAAACAAATGAAAAAAAAGTAAATAAATATGCTACTTGTGAAAATAGACAAATGGAGAAGACTTCAAGAGATTCAGAGCTTCGATGGTGGAACAGGAGAAGGTCAATGTTTGAACTGCAGGCATTTTTGTTAAATCCAAGGTGTCTTTCCTAGATTTAAGATCTGATGAGTACAGGGTTGAATATATAGCCCAGAGTTAGGGGAGAGGTCTTAGCTGAACATATAAATTTGGGATTTATTTTCAAATACATATTTAAGGCCATAAGAAAGGAAGTGAATGTATATAGAAAGAAGAAGAGGTCTGAAGATTGATCTCTGAGATACTCCAATATTAAGCGATTGCAATGATTGGATTTACCAAGTAAGGCCTATGAGAAGTGATCAAACAGGTAGAAGGAAGAAACATGTAGGCAATATGGTGTCCCAACTATCGAATAAAGAAAAAAATATCTGAAATGTGAGATTGAAAGGCTGGAATCAAAATATATTGTTCTTCATGGTTTTTGAAATTGTTCCAGTTCTATTTGTTTTTCATTATAAAAGTGACAGGCACATAACAGAAGTATTAGAAAAGAGAAGAAAAATTAATTCATAGTCATGTTTAGTAAAACATGAACAGGTATTTGTTGGAAGACCTCAAAGTCACTATTAGTAAATTTAATTCCTTTTAATTTTTTCATTTTATGCATATTCTTAAATACTGAACTAATATTTTATGTATAGATTTTTATCAAATGTTCATTTTACTTAAACTGTAAGCATTTAGGGACACCTGAGTAGCTCAGTTGGTTAAGCATCTGCCTTCAGCTCAGGTCATGATCCCAGGATTCTGGGATAGAGTCCTGCATCAGGCTCCTCACTCAGCGAGGATTCTTTCTCCCTCTACCTGCCACTCCCCCTGCTTGTGCTCTCTCTCTCTCTCTGGAAAATAAATAAATTAAAAAAAAATAAACTGTAAGCATTTAAAATATTAATGTTTGCTGATTACCAAGTTCTTTTACAATTTTTATTGAGATATAATTGACATATAACATTATATTATTTCCAGATGTAGACTACTATTTTTTAAAATAAAGAAATAATCATCCATGAGGGGTTAAACTGTATTTCTTAATCTCTTGTTGATAAATATTCAGATTTTATCTCTCAATCAACAAATATTTTTGAGAGCCAATTTGTGCCAGGTACAATGTAGAGATGAACAATGTTCTAGAGAAAAATATATACAGGTTAATAAACAATTACAAAATAATACAAAAATTTAGAAATTGATATTTATTACACACCAGGTACTGTTCTGAGTGTTTTACATATATTATCATATTTAATCTTAAACAAATCTTATAAAATAGGTGTTATTTTGAGGGATGAGTATGTGCACAAGAGTGGAAGAGCTTGGAGTTAATAGAAAATGTCAACTTATTTGTGTAAATATGATGGGGGGGTAGCTTATGGCAAGCTGGTGACTCCCAGGCGATTGCCTTGAGGGGACAGCCAGGATTGCCTGGAGAAAAAGCCTTGGGCTCAGTCTACAAAGTACCCATGTGATGTCTGAAAGAGATCCTGGAGATTGTGGAAACTGTGTAAAATCTTTAGAAATTGAAATGGCATGAAGAGATTTATGGTTTATAAAAAACATTCCATAAGTGAGACTAGAACCATGTGAGCCTCTAAAGAGGTGATTGTGGTGATGGATGTACAGCATGAAGCAGTTCTGATCAAAGCATTCTTTTCTGTGTTTGGGAATATTTCTTAGAAGTCTAGTAACTGGGTAAAAAAAAAAAAAATATATATATATATATATATATATATACACACACACATATATGAGTTTTGGAAAGGAATATAATTATTTGGGAAATTTTCCCCAAAAGATTTTATAAGCTTAGAGTATGTATACATGATTTTATTTTGGTACTTTTTACTTTATTTTTTTTCCATCATTATTATCAGCTGGCCAGGTTCATAGTAATTGCCAATTGTCATTCATGTTTTCTCTTTGTCTCTGATTTGAGCATTTTGATTATAAGGTGTCTATGTACATGGGTATTTGTTTTCTAAATTCCCATTCTAAATATCTTCCGGAGATTTCAAATTTTTTACTATTTTCATTATTATCATAATCATCATGTTTACTTATAAGGTAATAATGTGATTATGGTTGTCATCTCATATATCAATGATTTCAATATAAATTTATAAATACTGCAGATTTTTTAAGAACATTTTCATTTCCCATTGCCAACTATCTATACTACAGCATTAAGATGGTCATCGAATCTTGATTTTTTGACATTTCCAGGGGTCTTCATTTCTTTGTGAGGTTCAAGTTTCCATCTGATAAATGCTTGGTGCCTGAAGAACTTATAATATTACTTGAGAAGCAGGTCTAATAACAATGAATTCTCTCAGCTTTTGTCGGCAAAAGTCTTTATCTACCTCCATTTTTGAAAGCTACCTTCCCTATAGAATTCCATCAACAGGCTTTTTTTGTTTTTTCCTCAGTCTTTTAAAATTGTCACTATATTGTCTTCCTGGCTTGCATTATTTCTGAGGAAATGTTTGCTGTAGTTCTTATCTTTATTCTCTTATGTGTAATATTTCTTTTTTCTCTTACTGCCTTCAAGATGTTCTCTTCATCTTTCTATTTCAGTTTGACTATGATGTGTCTTATTTTTTGTTTAGTTTGAAGTCTTCTGAGTTTCTTTGATATGTGATCTGATGTTTTTCATTATTTTTATAAAATTATCAACTATTCTTTCTTCAAAATTTTTTTTCTGCCTTGTTACATCTCTCTTCTCCTTGTGAGATTCCAATTTCATGTATATACCACTGGATGTTGTGCTGAAGATCTTGGATGTTCTGTTATTCATTATTTAACACTTTTTAAAACTCTTTGTGTTTCAGTTTGAATAATTTTTGTTGACCTAACTTCAAACTCACTGAGTCTTTCTTCACTTGTGTCCCTTCTACTCATGATCCTGCTGAGGATTTACCTCTTTATCTCTTTTATGACTTTTTATTTATTTATTTTCCAATTTATAGCATTTCAATCTTGCTATTTCTGGCTGCCGAAATTTCCCATTTTTTCACTCATTGTCCACCTTTCTTACTAGATCCTTTAATATCTAGTGATAATTGCTTTAAAACTTCTTCCAGTGAACTCTAATATCTGAGTCATCTCTGCTTATTGTTATGTTGATTGCTTTATCTCTTGAAAATGGGTTTTTTTTTCTGAATTCTTTTTTGTGTATGTATTTCATAATTTTTTATTGAATGTCAGATAGCACATACAGAACAGTATAAGTAGATAAAAATAGTATTTAAGCCTAGTAATGGTTCCGCATTTTCCTTTCTGAGGGAGTTAGTGTGTGAAGTTGAGCCGATCTGGGCTGAGCCTGTTTTTGCTATGGTTAGTTTCAATGCACTAGAGACTGTAAATTCCTTCAGCTGCTTAGCAGGGAGTCTGTGGTCCCCAAATATTTTCCCCGTGCCCATTTTACCCCATCAGCTTTTGGCCATCCCTGCATACCTGTACCACAGAAAAGAGTCTCTCTCCATGTTCTTGCCACTCTCCCAGTTGTAGAGTGCTGTGCTGGGTACTCAGTGCTAGGTGGAATTAAAAGGGTTCTTTGTTGTCCTGGTTCAGCATTAATCTTAGGCAGGACGTACATACGTGTCCTGGCCTCTAGGATGGGACATGTTGTGTTCTTGTCCCTTTTCCCCATGACAGCAACCTTTGTCTTCTTATCTGTGGCTAGTGTTTTTTAAGAGACAATTGCCCATCAGCCTCTTATGCTTCTGAATAATAAACCAGCAGAGACACTGACTACATTTTTTTTTTTTTTGAACTATCTTTTCAACAATTTTGTATAGTGCACAACTTTGTCAGAAAAAGATAATATCTCTCTGGAGCACAGAGCAGATTTGTTTGCTAGTCACTAAAATAAAGATCAAATCTCCTTCTGGGACAAAAGTCAGATAGGTTTGTTTGCCGTCCATTATAAAAGATTGAAACATCCTCAGTTGGAGCTCCTCTTCTGTAGGGCAACCCACTACGTGTATAGGCATCATCTAACCTTCATGATGTCACCCTATGGAAAACGGGGCTCAGGGATCTGGATAAGAAAATGGTAATATTCTGACTACCACTATTGCTGTGAGTGTTAAACCGTTGTCTATGCCCTAGGAACCTCGTGCTATTTTGTCAGCATCTATGAAATTGTGTCAAGTTAACTTGTTAGCTTGTAAGTAGGGTAAAATCTCAGACCCTTCACAGTTCTTGACAGTCTTGGGTGGGATTTCCTGCTCCTTTGCTAGCAATATCAGGCCTTCACTTTGCATCAATGTAGGATCCTAGGTCTAAGACTGTTTTGTATCTCTCCTCCCTAAGGGTACAGCTTTCAACCCTTCTCCTAATAGTAATGAACTTTTATCTGTATCCTGAAGAGTCCCCTTCCACTCCCCACAGTCTGAATGTATTTTCTTCTACTCAACCCCCAGAAACTAAGGCAATCACTTTGTAGGAGAGTTCCAGAAAAGTGGGCAGGGCCTCTGCCTGTATCCTCACCGATGATCATCATCTGCTTGCTCTGTGCTATGGAGAGATTTCTCTGGCCCCCTGTCCAACCCTCATCTTTCTCCTGAGCATCTGGCAGGGACCTGTGAAAAACATTTTGCAAGTAAAGGCGAACTTTCCTTATGCCTAGGGCCCTTACCTATTCCAAACTAGCACACTAGTCTGCTCTTGGTCTTTAAGGATTAATTAAAAAGTTTGCTTATCTCTTGGGGCACCTGGGTGGCTCAGTCAGTTAAGTGGCTGACTCTTGATTTTGGCTCAGGTCATGATTTTGGGGTCCTGGGATCGAGCCCCACATCGGACCTGTGCTCAGCAGGGCGTCTTCTTGGGATTCTCTCTCTCCTTCTCCCTCTGCCCCTCACCCCACTCGCTCACTCTCACTCTCTCTCTCAAATAAATATATTAATTTTTTTTAAAAGTTTGCTTATTTATTTTGTACCCACTTCCATGGCTCTTTCTCTCCTGTCCCAACTAAGGTGATACCATTTGTGTGTCCTGTCTTTTCTTGGATGGGTTTATTCATCCTTGGATATTGTTCACTTACTGCTTTGAGGAATCAGCTCTCTAGGGAATTCAAGAAAAGCTATGATATCATAAATAATCTAGCTTTTTCTCCTTATTAGGTTTGAAGCAATGTCCTTTGCAGCTGTCCATTCTTAGACAGAAATGGAATAGTGTTTCATTCACTTGAACACTATTTTCCAAACTCTACTAACAACAAAGCCATTATACTCAGCCATGTCAGGGGCATCCAAAGATGGATAAATAATGGTGAAAAAGTAATATATTCTCCTCACTATCAAGGTAGTAGTTTAGAGGAATGCCTGTTCATTTATCTCATTGGCAAACTTGTTATCCCGTTTGAGGTCCAGCTTCCTGGACTCTAAGCTTTCCCAAGTCTACAACTCAAAATACCTCATAATTCTACAGAGTCCTTGTTCCTTCCTAGTCTATATCAGATGAGTAACCACTACAATATTACCATTTTGCCTATTGAAGTCACTCAAGGTCCCTTTTTGTTCTGTTTTTTCACCTGGCTGGCTAAGTGAGAACCAGAGGGCCTAGAACAAACTGAAATTGAGCCCCTTAAGGGTATTGGTGCATAGAGAGTTAATTCTTCCAAGGATATTGCCTCTTAGCTAACTGATTTTTTTTTTCACAAACCTAGCTCCTTTTTGTTTATGAGATAATTGAATTTTAAAGAAACTTCAGAGTTCTATTCATATGAAACTCTGTGATTCTTTAATGTTGTCTTCAACAAGGAAGATGAATTATATGATTTCGAGTTGGAAAGCCACATAGGAACATATACCCTAAACTTTTTGTCATAAAAATAAGAAAACTGAGACAAAGCAAAGTTAAATGGTTTGCCGAAAGCCATATAGATGTAAAATGAAAGCAGAAAACAAAGAACAAGTTTTAAATCATCCTTCTTTGACCACAAGGAAGGCTTAAGAAAGAGAGACTGCGTTCAAATCCTGGGTCTATTGCTTACTTATCTGTAAAACAGAAGCAAAGTAACTCAAACTTTCTAGCTTTCTGGGGAGGTTCACCCTTTCGGGACATAGAGGCAATAATGACAATATTGCTTCCTAGGGTTGAAGTGACTAAGAAATGACATTATTGTTGAAAGTGCTTCTCCAATGTTTTCAATAAACACACAAGGGCCTTTCAAACAGTAAAATGTATTTTATATTAATGTATGAACTTTCAATAAATGAGCAGGAGGAGAAACTGTCAAATCAGTATTTTTTTGCAGTGGTTTTTTTTTTTTTTTTTTTTTAGATTTTATTTATTTATTTGATACAGAGAGACACAGTGAGAGAGGGAACACAAGCAGGGGGAGGGTCAGAGGGAGAAGCAGGCTTCCAGCGGAGCAGGGAGCCCGATGAGGGGCTCGATCCCGGGACTCCGGGGTCGTGACCTGAGCCGAAGGCAGACGCCTAACCGACTGAGACACCCAGGCGCCCCTTTTGCAGTGTTTTGAATGGAAATATGTCACATTGTCTCAGAGGCCTCGGCTTGCATACAGGAAGGTCAGGAGTAGGTTGCAAATTTGGTTTCTGTAACGATTCAGACTGGACAGGGTTTTCTTTTTTTAATGTTTAATTAACCTAATTAGTGTATCTGTTGCAAGTGTGAGGAAGGTGGTAGTGTTCTAATAACACTGCAACACTTTAGGCAAAAGTATAGATGTGGGTGTGCACGGGTTTGGGGGAAAAATGGAGAAACAGGTTTGGATGAAAGCTACAAGAGTAACTACCATAGAAATCATCCCCCCGCCCTTCCCAAGGAATAGCTGTGGCAGCGAGTGATGCCGGATTCGCGTTTCTAACATTTATTTTCTAGCCAATGCTATAATTTTTATTCCTGTTTATTGACCAAGAACTGCTTCATTTACTGAACTAACCACCTTGTAGAACAGTGGTCCCGCCCTCTGGTTTCTCCGCGTTGGCCCTACAGGTAATGCCCACCGTTCTCCCATAGATGGCAGCATTTCACAAACAACGCCAGCACGCAGACTGGGGCTCCCCACACTCTCTCAAAGAGAAAACAGCTCCTTAATCTGTTGACAGGATTAAGGACCCCTGTTGTTTTACAGGAAGTAAATAAATCCTTATGGTATTCTGGAAACCTCAGAAGTATATGAGAGTGGTAAGTAATTGTTTATTCTATGGTAGAGGTATCAAATGAATATTTACAGCATTTAAAACAATTACCTTAGATTGATGTGGACTAGTGTTAAAACCCAGCCTGTTCGCATTATCTAGTTTAGAATATTTGTTAAACTCTAGCACAGTGGGTTTACTTTCTGAGTACAGAATTTCTTGCTAGCACGATTTGATAGTGAACACTAAAGCTGAGAAGACAGTGACATTTTCTTTCTCAATTCAGATGATGCATTTAGAAATTAAAATATTATCTATGCGCAAAGCATTGGGTAAAACATATGCCACATGATATGATAAACTAGAGGAACACAAGCAAAATAAAAGAGAGTAATAGAAGAAAACTAGTATTATAGTGGATGTGTTTAAGCAAAAGGTTATCTTAGACTTTAAAATCCGTTGGAATTCTCAATGTTGGGTAACAATGTTACCCAACATTGTTTAAAGTAGACAGAAAAGTACTCTTGCCATAAGTCTAGAACACCGATGCTACATTAAAAGGTTTTAGTTGGGATTCTTAAGTATGTTTCTTAAATAATTCAAAAATGACAAAGGGCAATAATCTAAGTCCATCAGTGAGATTTACCCAGGTCAATTAAATGTTCCTACGATTTAAGATTTCCACTGCCTTAGGGTGCACTGTTTTTCTTTTTTTTTTACTCCTAATTTTTTCTGCAACTTCCTTTACTCTGTACATTTCAAGAAGTTGATGCTTTTTTTAAAAGTACATTTGATCTGTGGTTCTAACTAAATAAATGATTGTCATTTTGAGTTATGATACAAACCTTTTCATATATTTAAGATCCAGATTTCCAATAAGAAAATTAAAAATGGTTTTGTAAGTGATAATCTCTAAAATGTCTGGTCTTCGACAGTACAACTAGTCTGTAAAGACTTAACCAGGCACTCGGGTCATGATCCCAGTCATGTCCTAGGATCGAGCCCTGCATCAGGCTCCCTGCTCAGCGGGAAGCCTGCTTCTCCCTCTTCCACTCCCCCTGCTTATGTTCCCTCTCTCGCTGTCTCTCTGTCGAATGAATAAATAAAATCTTAAAAAAAAAAAAAAAAGACTTAACCAGGCACTAAATACAATTTTTCTTTTAAATTCAAGTATTAAATTAGAACGTTTTCTCTCACTGTCACCCGTATTTTATTTTTATGAAGAATTAATTAGATAATTGGCTTTAATAATCCATGAAACTCTTGCTCGAGTACCAGATATAGTATTAACTCTGCCTTAGTTGAACTTCTTAACCATTCTGGTCTTCAGTTGCCATATTGATAAAATGGGAAAATAATTATTTTATGTAAAACACATAGTGTTAATTTAGTAAGTGGTAGAAAGTATTATTGTTTGTGTAAATCAAATACTGAATCTTTGAGTAATGATCCAGGAAAGGCTCTAGGAACTGGATACAAATGGCAGATTCCTGTTGCTTGCTCCCCCCTACACACTGTCTTACATCACATGATTGTGAGTTTCACAGTGCAGTTGACGTTATCAATAACCAGTCAGTGCTTATGGGCCAATCTAGATATTGCCCATCAAGTGTAGTAAGCTTGACAGAATTCATTTAGCAGCCAAGCGTGATGAGAGCACTGCACACTTACATAGCATTGGTAACATGATTCAATAATACGCAATAAGAGTGATAAGAAGGTGATGAAAACCTGACCAGTAATTGCTCTTTTTTTTTTTTTAAGCTTCTGATAAATACTTTTGATGCTTTAAATCCTGCTCAAGGAAATTATAGAAAATCTTTAAATGCCAGTCTAAAATTAAACACCCTGCCATGCATTTTTTTATTGTGGTAAGAGCACATATCATTAGATCTATCTACCTGCTTCACACATTTTTAAGTGTACAGAACAGTTTTGTTAAATATAGTCACCATGTTGTACGGCAGATCTCTAGCACTTTTTTATCTTGCCTTAACTGAAACTTTATACACATTGAAGAGCAACTCCTCATTTCCCTCTCCCCGCCACCTCCCGACAGACCACATTTTCCTTATCCATTCATCCATCAATGGACCTTTAGGTTGTTTCCACGTCTTGGCTATTGTGAATAATACTACAGTGAATATGGGAGTGCAAGTACCTGTTTGAGATCCTGACTTCAATTATTTTGGATAAAAGCCCAGAAGTGAAATTGCTGGATTATAGGGTGGTTCTATTTTTAACTTCTTGAGGAACATCTATGCTGTTTTCCAGAGTGGCTGCACCATTTTACATTCCCACCCACAGTGTTCAAGGATTCCAGTTTCTCTGCAACCTTACCAGCACTTGTGGTTGTTGTTGTTTATAAACGGCCATCTTTACAGGTAGGAAGTGGTGTCTTATTGAGGTTTTGATTTGCATTTCCATGATGATGAGTGATTTAGAGCATTTTTTCATATCCCTGTTGGCTACCTATATATCTTCTTGGAAAGACATGTCTATTGAAGTCCTTTGATAATTTTTAATCAAGTATTTGGGGTTTTTTTGCTATCAAATGTAAGAGTTTTAATACATTTTGGATATTATATATATAGGTACCTAAATATAATATAAATACTATATAAATATATAAGTACATATAATATATGAAAATATATAAATATAAATAAATATATACATAAACATAAATATAATATAGGATATAAATATATATAGAATATTGTAACCCCTTTTCAGATACATGGTTGGCAGACATTTTCTCCTATTCATTCTGTTGATTGTTTTCTTTGCTGTGCAGAAGCTTCTTAGTTTGATGTAGTCCCACTTGTCTATATTTGCTTTTTTTGCCTGTGTTTTTGGGGTCATTGCAAAAAAAATTTATTGCCAAGGCCAATGTCATGAAGCTTTTTCTTTACGTTTTCTTCTAAGAGTTTTATAGTCTTGGGTCTTATGTTGAAGTCTTGAATCCATTTGGAATTGATTTTGTGTGTACAATGCATTTTCTAAAGTCCTCATTTTGTAAAAAAAATAAAGTCGCCATTTTGTTTTAAACTTTATGTAGTAATCATTCTTATATGTGCAACAAATATGTACCCTCATACCCTCCTTTTAAAGTTATCTCTCTTGATTTTGAAATACAATTGAAAATTTGTTTCAGTAGCTCTAAATCATCTTGATTGTTTTTAAAACCGTTTCATCCATGCTTTGAATTAATTGCTTCTTTGAAATCATGTGATTACATATAAATACGAGATATGGGCCAATATTTTTGAAGGAGTAGCAAATTTTTACAAAAGCAGGAAATAAATAAAAACATTTGTCAAAAGTTTAATAAGATACCAAAGATACACTTTCCATATATCATGTAATTTCTAGAACAAATCAAATTAAAATATGATATAATAATAATAATAATAACACAGACCATTAACAAACATTTGACTGAATGTGATTTATTTTTCACCTTTGCATGGGTCTTTGTGTAACTGTATTAAAAAATAAAAAGACAAAATCCCCCTAGCAGTTCTGGAAATAAGGTCACCATAGCCAATTGTCTGTACTCCTGAATTCCTGTCTTGGGTTAGACTCTCTGACCATTGGGCCTGGGGAAGGCATTTTTCTCCACATGCTCTCCAGCAGGCTTCCAGGCCAGCCTCCTCCTTAGAAACATTGCTGGTCCTGTCCTCCTTTCTAGAATAAATTAGACACTTAGGCTGCTTCATTACTTCAGGTACATAGGTAGATTTTTGCTTGGGTAATAAACATAGCGGGATATCATATATTTCTTATTTAACATTGGTGGCATCTATCCCTTCCTCTGGTTCCCACTCATCATCTCACATTAGGATACACCTCATAACAAACCAGCTCTGTTTCTGGTCTTGCTACCTTTTAATGTCACCAGAAAATTCTTCCTAAAAAACTCCCCTTCGGAACCATCAGTCGCCCATCCCATCAAAATCCTCTGCCTGATTTTCAAGATGGTAAGATAACCATGTCTTGTCAGATTTTCCACTCCTTCCCCACAGGAGCCCTGCAGATTAGCCTGATTCCTCGCAATCCCAGATTATGTCATTCTTAACTCGGTGACTAGTCTTCCTTTCCCCACATCTTCCCTGCAAATTCTCTACCCTCTCTGCTGACTGTGTCTAGATCCTGTCCCTCCTCTAAGTGCCTACCCTGATTTATTCACTATTGTATTTCTGAGGGGGACATAGCCTGGAACGTGGTAGAGACTCAGGAACCTCAGAGACTGAGAGAACCCAAGACCACTTTGCCTGTGATGTTGTCTTTGACTAGTCCAGGTCACAGAAGCCCCTCCTTTCCCTGAAACCTTATCATACATCTGACCTGGAACTACCCTTCTATTTACTGGCTTATTTTTATTGGTAGATTGATCAACCAGTATTCTTTCTTATAGGATTGTTCACTCATAAATTGCTTAATAAACACTACGAGTAATAGTAACTTGTTGGTCCATGCTTGCTTCCTTCTACATTTGGGCAACTGTCACATGACTTAGGACTTGTCCAGCAAAGTGAGTTCCCCAGGGAGGAGGTGTAGCGTGGTAAGTAAGCACACCCGTATTAAATTCAGAACAATGTGAGTTTAAATTGTCTCTATCAAAAACTAGTTCTCTAAGGGGAACCCTCCTACACAGTTGGTGGGAATGCAAGCTGGTGCAGCCACTCCGGAAAACAGTATGGAGGTTCCTCAAAAAGTTGAAAATAGAGCTACCATATGATCCAGCAATTGCACTCCTGGGTATTTACCCCAAAGATACAAAAGTAGGGACCCGAAAGGGTACGTGCACCCCGATGTTTATAGCAGCAATGTCCACAATAGCCAAACTGTGGAAAGAGCCAAGATGTCCATCAACAGATGAATGGATAAAGAAGATGTGGTATATATATACGATGGAATATTATGCAGCCATCAAAAGGAATGAGATCTTGCCATTTGCAACGACATGGATGGAACTGGAGGGTATTATGCTGAGCGAAATAAGTCAATCAGAGAAAGACATGTATCATATGACCTCACTGATATGAGGAATTCTTAATCTCAGGAAACAAACTGAGGGTTGCTGGAGTGGGGGGTGGGGTGGGAGGGATGGGGTGACTGGGTGATGGACACTGGGGAGGGTATGTGTTCTGGTAAGCGCTGTGAATTGTGCAAGACTGTTGAATCTCAGATCTGTACCTCTGAAACAAATAATGCAATACATGTTAAGAAAGAAAAAAAGAAGAAGAAGAATGTAGCAGGAGGGGAAGAATGAAGGGGGGGAAATCGGAGGGGGAGAAGAACCATGAGAGACAATGGACTCTGAAAAACAAACTGAGGGTTCTAGAGGGGAGGGGGTTGGGAGGATGGGTTAGCCTGGTGATGGGTATTGAGGAGGGCACGTTCTGCGTGGAGCACTGGGTGTTATGCACAAACAATGAATCATGGAACACTATATCTAAAACTAATGATGTAATGTATGGGGATTAACATAACAATAAAAAAAATTGAAAAAAAAAGTTCAAAAAAAAAAAAACTAGTTCTCTGACTTTAACTATTCTAAGTAAGATCTTCATTTATGATACAGGGGTGGGGGTGGTCTGTCTCACATAGTTAGCACAAAGATTAAATAAAATCAAGTACGGGGGTGCCTGGGTGGCTCAGTCAGTTAAGTGTCTGCCTTCGGCTCAGGTCATGATCCCGGGGTCCTGGGATCGAGCCCCGCTTCGGGCTCCCCTCTGCGGTGAGGAGCCTGCTTCTCCCTCTCGCTCTGCTGCTCCCCCTGCTCGTGCTTTCTCTCTTTCTCTCTGTCAAATAAATACATAAAATCTTAAAAAAAAAATCAAGTACGTAAAAATGTGGAATATTACTTGCCACCTTGTAAGCCTTCAAACATGACGACTGTTACTACTTTTGTTGGTGGTGGTATTTCATTGAACTCCCCCCTGGGATCACTGGTTTTACTACAACCTAGTGACAATGTGAGTTTTAATATTTCTCATGTATTTTGAGACATGCCTCAACCATTCAGAGAACAGGGTTAGGGAGTAGTAATTTCAAAATTATTTTTAAGTCTGTTGTCTTTGAGGATAGGGTTTGTTCTCTTTTGGTTTTAGTTTCAGTGTCCACCAAATAAAAATCAAAATGCTTACATCATAGAATGTAGGAATCTAATGAATTTTGATTTTTAAAATGTTTTGATAATACAGAGTGCTATAACTGAGTATTAACTATTTTAATAAAAGTCACCAATGTAGCATTACTTAAAACACGAGACTTAGTTAGGGTCTCCTAGTGGAGGCTGTTCACAACTTTCGCATCAGACTGACCTGTGTTTGAATCTAGGCTGTGTACTTGAGCTGGGGTAACGTACCTACTAAATTCTGCATTCGTCTTCTCACCTATACAATTGGAAAATAAACTCCATCCTGTAGGTTCGTTTTCAGGATGAAATGGGAGTGTGCCTGTATATTTAATGCTCAGTAAATAATGATGCATAAGATAGAGTCAAGTCAACATGTTGAGTCAACAATGACTTATAGATCACATGGACTTTGCTGTGGGTTTGGCTCAGATTTAGGCACAGTGAGAGCAAGTTTTGTGGAAGATTATCAATTTTATTGAATGTACTGAACAGTATGTGTCTATGACCTGTCAGGCATTCCTTAGGCATCCTGGCAGAGTGAACAAAACACAACTCCTTCTGTCCTTTTATCCCATTGGTTGCAAAAATATTTGCAAGAAATGCACAAAAAATGTTCCAATTTCCTTCAAGAATCAAGTTACAAAAACTTGAAACCAAAAAAAAAAAAAAAAAAAGCAACGAACAGAAAATTTAAATAAAGGTCCAAGGTAGCAATTACAAATATATCCTAAGGGAACAGACGATTAATTGCCAAGTGAACGTTATGCACATGTGTCCAAGAAGTTCTAAGGCAGAGAAATCACTTTATATAAACTATATAAATAATAAACATGTTTATGAGAAGTTTTCCCCCAAACTAACTTCACTCTGAATTCAGTGGGGGTGCTGAATGAGTGCCGGCTGTTGTATGTCATGTGCGTGCAAAGGAGGGGGCCTGCCCTGAGGACAGTGTCAGTAAGACGTTTTTCTTTTTGCCACCTAATAAAATATCAATGCTTTGTTCTGCTTTATTAATTTAGCTAATTTTTAAAAATACACTGACACTACAACTTCCAAAGCTCTAAGAAGTATGACTCTCAGACTTTGAAATCAAACTGAAGGTCTCTAAGGTAAAACAAAAGCTTTGGCGGCTTTCCTGATTTTTCCATAGAGGACTTTGATCACTTATCTCACGATGGAGAGTGCCGAGTCCAGTGGTGTTCTGCTGACATCAGCAGACAGGGTTTCTGCTTGTCACTAAGTGAAAGCTTATGATCAGGAAGGAGGATATTTTTCCTTTTTTCTAGGTGTCTTTTTTTGGAGCTTCCTATCTTCGCCTTTCATCTATAATGAAACAGCACTGAAAAGAAGGTGGCATGTGAGATGAGACCAGGAGAATAGATTCTTTCTTTCTCAGGAATAGAGAGCTGCCGTGCTAGTTAACTCTTGCCTTTTATTCTGTTTTGACACAATTGTCAAAACGTTTAACTCTTCCTTTCCCAGAACTTGTCATTTTTGGAAAGAGAACAGTGACTGGCAAAGGAATTCCACTGATCTTATTGAATGCAGATCTGATTAAGCAAAGTCAGTGTTATTTTGAGATAAGAAAGTCTTGCAGAAATAAACAACTTGACATTTTACTTCCTTTTTACAGTGTAGCTCAGACGCAAACCACATGAGTTCGGCCTATCGATTTGGAAATATGAAACATGACAAATCGCTGTTTTTCTAAACTTGAAACCAAAGAAATTGTACACTTCCTCAAGAATTACACACTTGAGCTATTCTAGGTAACCTCTGGATCTTCAGAACCCATTTTATGGCTTCAAAGGGTGCTAAAACGGGGCTTGGCAAGTGTTTATTGGGCCAAGGTATATGGTTCAAGGAAAACAGAACTACACGGGCTTGCTTGTGTAACAGTGTGAAGCGACTACATTAAACTAAGCCAGATTACTCCGAAGGGGAAAAGGGTGTTAGGAAAACCTTCTGTGAGTAAGAGCAGATAGGTTGCCATAGAGTGAAAGAGCAGTGTCTTAGAAATCGAGTAATGGGGACACACACAATAATTGTCCTGCTTTCTCTTAAATATATGGACATCAGCAAAAGGAATAGCTGGTTTGGGAAGAGGAAATCACAAAGAATATAGAGTGTCAATGCATTTCTTCTGTGCTTAGGCGAGTTCAGAGAAAGACAAAACTAATTCCCAGGGGAGAATGAGGGAGAGAAAACCAGGAATGTTCTATGGGAAGGAGACCTAAAGGAGCAGGTAAAAAAGGCCTGAAGATTGCTACTTCAAGACACCACTGAGTGTAGAAGAACATTCCAAAGGTTAGGTCTGTCATGACAGTTTTCTGGGCTGCTACCTATTCTCTATTAGCTTCTGATTGTCAGACGAGTGACAAGTGTGTGAAAGGGGAAAGAGTAGGTAGTGGTCATCTTGCTGACCGAGTGGAGCTAAGGAAGGCCATTGGGTGACCATGTCCAGCAAAGTATTTCTCGGCATCAGATTGCAATGACGTGAATGTTCAATGGCATCCTTGGTCTTTCCATTTTTGCCACCAACTATTTGCACTCTCACCCATCTTTTGGTAGCACACGGTTGCTGCATGTTTTCTGTTTATTACTATTTTTTCCTTTATACACTTTTGACATTCCAAATGCTTTCTCTGGTGCAGGATCTCTCAGCCTCAGCCCTATTAATATGTTGGGCCAGAAAGTTCTTTGTCATGGGAGAGTTGCCTGTGAATCGTAGGATGCTTAGCAGTATCCTTGGCTTCTACCTGCGAGACCAGTAGCATCCCCTCAACCAGTGGGGACAATGAGAATTGTCTCCAGATAATGCTAACTGATGTCCCCAGGGGAGAAAAATCGCCCCAGGTGAGAATGACTGGTCTAGTTTGTGCTTATTGTGTAGTGTGAAAAATTTCACATTAAAAAATAAATGTGATTCCCTAGAAATATCGTTCCAGTGGTTGCCAAGTGGGACGAAAATTTAAGCTGCCTCTTTATTAAACATTAGTTAATTGCTCTGAACTGACACTTGGTGTCACATTTCAAAACTTTTTGTCTCAGTGCTTTGATGGATGCACTTAGGTGTTTTTGGAAGTAAAATTCTGTTTTTATCTATCTATCTATCATCTATCTATCTATCTATCTATCTATCTATCTATCTATCACCTATCTATCTATCCTTCTATCTATCATCTAACTACTTATTTATATGTATGTTGCCTTATAAATATCATTGTTTTGAGTTAAAACATTTGAAAAATATGATTTTCCCAACCAGGACAGGTTATCAGGAGCTCACAGAAGGTGACTCAGGAAGAATGCACGTTCAAAACATATTGTGTGTGGGGGAGACAACTCTCTCCATCAATGCTAATGGTTACTGGCCTGAATTCAGAAGTGGAATAAACTTGGTACATCAGTATGGGGGTGATGACAAATAAGCACATTGAACGATTCTGAAGAGATAGTTATAGCCATTTCTTGACCTACCTCTGATGTAATTTCTAGGGCTTTTTTTTTTTTTTTTTAAGTCCCAAGTGTTAATGACACGAAGCAACTGTAATGGAATGGAAAGTGCGCTGGGCTAGGAGTTAAACGACTGGGTTCAAGTCTCCACCCATCCACGGAGTCACTTAGAGTGGAGAGCCTGAGATCCTTATCCCCAAAATGGTGAGAAAAATTCCACAGAAGGCTGCTGTGTCAATGAGGTGGTATAAATTAGAGGCTAAAATGTCTGATCGGTGGAAAAGTACTATGAAACTGGATTCGGTTACTGCTTCTTTAAATATTACTAACAGTATAGAGTATAAAGATATTTTAAAGTTGCCCTAAGGAGTTCCTGCGACACAGTTTTCCTGGACAAGCAGCTGAACCAAACTTCAGGTCTGCCATGCCTGGGGGGATCTGTGGGCCACTGTGATATTGCACATACGTGGAGTTTTACAAATCAAATCACACTTCGTATACATTAGGGGGAATGGGTATAGAAAAGAATGGGAGGGATAACTATTTTGTAAAGTGAAAAATTCCCACTGCTTTTCTCGGCAGTAGAAGTTATCATTCCATTTTTACCTGTTTTAGGAATTTATTTTTAATATCAGGAATTTATGATGACCGTGTAATACAAGTACCTCCAGAAACTATAGTTTCTTGACTTAAAATCTAAGGTCTTTTTATTGATCACTCACATCTGCACCCTGCCACTGAGGTCAATATTTTGATTAAACTCACCCAAAAAAAGTACTGACAACCCAGAGTTGATAATTTACTCCATTACAGTGCACGAAAAGAGATTTTGAAAAGGAAAAACAGAGCAACACAAAAACATACCATTGTCAAAATGGAATACGTTTAAGTGGTATTATTACAGCAAGGAGGAAAAATATAAGTGACATATTTAATTTTAATTATGGCCTTCAAACAACCAGTTTTTTCATCTGCTAAAAAGTTTCTAAAATGGCTAGTTGATGGGAATTAAATGGTGCCAGAGAACAGAATAAGAGATTCTGCTGGAGGATACCTGACTCACGTTTCCTAGGAGATTAAGGAAAGTGAAGAATGGCACATGGTCACCAAAATATTTCCTCAGGAATAACCTAGATCCAAATGACAAGTGAAGGAAAGAGCGCCATTTGCGTTAAGAAAATAATGATTTACTTTTTCAGTTTTCCCTTTTCTAATCTCATATGGAAAAGAGTCGTTTTACAATATAGTTCATACTAGCTTATCAGTTACAGAGTAGGTTCTATGTCAGTTTATTAATATACACGACCAAGAACTTTACTTACTTTTTGAGAGAGAGAGTGAGCAGGGGGTGGGTGGAGGGGCAGAGCAAGAGGGAGAGAGAATCTCAAGCAGACTCCCTAATGAGCATGGACCCCAATTTGAGACTCCATCTCAAGACCCCGAGATCATGACCTGAGCCAAAATCAAGAGTCAGATGTTTAACCGACTGAGCCACTCAGGCACCTCAAGAACTTTAAATAAATATTCAAATAGCAACTTTGAGACAAGAACTGTCAAGTACTAACACAGCTAAAGTGCTCATGTTAAAATTAATCCATTTCCACTGTACACTTCAGACCTCTGGTGGATGAGTTTGTCAACTTTAACTGTAATATATTCATCGTTTCAGAAATATGCTTTCAAATGCTGTCATGGAACACACCACAATCTTACTTAAAAAAAAAAAAACAAACCAAAAACATTCTGATCTAATTGGACAGGAGCACAGAGAATTTATCCTCTTCTGCAGTGTTGTTGTTGAACAAGGAGAAGGAGGGGGAAAGGAGAAAAAGCTGGAGATGTTTCCTTTAAAATGTGGACCTCCTGTGGTGCCTGGCTGACTCCGTGAGTGGAGCATGCGACTCTTGATCTCGGGGTTGTGAGTTCAAGCCCCACGTTGGGTGTAGAGATCACTTAAAATGAAGATAAAATAAAATGTGGACCTCCTATGGCCTGTGTACTTGCTGGATGAAGTGTGTCTCCAGCCTGTCTCTGTCTAGGACTTTGGAGGGCTCAAATTCCTCCAGGTAAGTTTCCTCATACGGGACAACAAAGGCAAAAAAGGGAACCCTTCTCAGGTCACAGATGACCTCACTAGAAGATATCAAATGCCTTATTGGTAAAGATCAGCCCTTGGCATTTTACAAAGACATTTCACAATGTCTAATTTCAAAGTTGCAGTTTGAATACCCATTTAAAGTTCTTGGTTGTATGTATTAATAACTAACATGGAATCTACTCTATAATTGATAAGCTAGTACAAGCTATATTATAAAATGGTGTCATTCTCTGCTTTTACGGTATTGTGGATGAAATACTACTGATTGAAATGCTCTAGAATGCAGTTTTAAATCTTTCATTTGAACATCATTATGTCTGATGCCCAGGAATTCTCAAATTCTAAACAAAATGAGAAACCGGTAGTGTGAAGACTGAATTTTAGAGCTGGCGAAGAGCCTAGTTTCTTCATTCTGTCTCTTGCTCTTTGTGTGATGGAAATGAAAGTTACTTTTAATGAGTCAGGTGCAAGAAATTGAGATTTCTCTCAGACTGGTCTGGTCTGTCCTTGCTTCTTTCTTTCCTTCCTTCCTTCCTTCCTTCCTTTTCTCTTCCTTCTTTTCTTCTTCCTTCTTTTCTCCTTCTTTTTTTCTTCTTTTCTCCTTCCTTCTTTTCTCTTCCTTCTTTTCTTCTGTCTGTCCTTCCTTCCTTTTATTTATTCCACTGACAGGGAACACCACAGTGGACCATTATGTGACCAGGCACTGTACCAGGTAAACGCGACAGAGAAAGGAACAAGTTAAACCAAAGCCCTGCAAAATGAAGGAGCCAGTCAAGTGAACCAGCTGTGGAAGATCAGAGGGAAATGATAGAATAATAAAGATCACATGGGAGAAACATCTAGTCTGGGCTACCATGAGCTCTCACTTCCTCTCCCAACCCTGAGCCCCCTTCTTACTCTTTGGGGGTTTCCAGGAGCAATAGGACTTATATGCAAAAAGAATGAACAGAAGATAGGAATGCTAAACAGGAATGAAGCTATTTCTCGATTATTCTGCAAAGTTGATCGTTCCTTTCTGCATGGAAAATTGGTTACATATGGTTTTACTTTTCTAATGGCAATATTTTGACAAGTGACTTCTCAGCATTTTGCTTTCTTCAATGATACAACATAAATGATATAACATAAAAATTTCTGTTGTCTTACCTCTTCAAGCAAATGATGCACTTCCCAGCCAATTCTTGCTACAATTCATCCATACATTCTTGATTGAGACCTGTAAAGCATCCTGAAAACTACTAATATTGATTTATATCCTCTCTTAAAGAAGTAATTAATATTGATTAATTTGAGGCTTGATAATAATTGAACCCAGTTCACAACAAAAGCAAGTCAGTTATGGTGCTTAGAAATTTTGAATAGTGGTTGCCTTTTTCTTTTATTCAAAATTTCTAAGCACCATAACTGACTTGCTTTTGTTGTGAACTGGGTTCAATTATTATCAAGCCTCAAATTAATCAATATTAATTATTTCTTTAAGAGAGGATAGAGTTAACTTTGGATAAAATTCATTTGACAAATTCAAATTAGACAAAGCCAAAATATTGATATGGATGGGCAGGCTTGAAATCAATTGAAGCCTCTAAAAATAATGTTGGAAAAGTTGGCATAATAGAGAAAATTATTAAATATGACATATTCAAAAATGATTTGAAAAGGGTACGATTTGTGATATAATACGCTAAATAATTTTAAGTAAGTACAATGATATGTGCAAATCTAATGCATGAATATCTGAATTAATCAAGGAAATGTAAAGATTCTTTTCTACTAAAGAAAATCTGTTAAAGATTCTTTTCTATTAAAGAAAAAATTTTCATCCTGTACCCTGCATAGTGAATATAAATGATCACATATTTAATTTAAGAAACATTTCTTTATAGATGCCAGAGATATTTAAAAATGGAAAATAAGAATTAAGATTTTTATATCTTGTTCTACAAAGCTTAGAATTCATTTTTGGATAAGGAAAAAGTCAGTTTACCCTTATTTATAATATATAGAATTTAGAAACAACCTAAATGCCCAATAAAAGAATATGATCAATAGAAAACATTTATTAAATGGGATAGTAGGGAAAATACTCACAATAAAATGTTGAGTAAGAAAACAATACACAGTCTTATAGAGCCAAAGCCAAATGTTTAAAATTGGTTGCTTATATTTTTATAATGCAATATAGTTGTATAATGATAATTCAGTGATTATTTGCCCTACCAGAAATCATATAGAACATTTTCTAGTTGCAAAACACACCATGCTAAGCTCTATGGAGGATAAAGTTCTTCACTTGTGTTTCTTGTTTTCTTGTTTTTACAATGACATTGTGAATATTTTATGGAGGTCTATTAGGTGGTGTTTTAATAAAAGATAACTCCCTGCTTTGGGCCAGAAAATGATCCTCTCCACTGTGTATGTCCCTTTCATGGCTAAGTGTGATGCAAGGGTGGATTTTAAAGAATATAAGCTGGTTCCCTGAATCATTCTTTGTAAATCAGACCCAAAATAAGACTCAGGCCTCTTCTCTATTCTCCTAGACATGAACAATATTTTGTAATTGCTTTCAGCTCTTTTGACACAGGACTTTTGAAAAAACTTGTAAAATGCAGCCCCAAACCTGGAGAGTACAGTCACTGTTCCTTCTGAACGTGGTTTCAAAGTCAATAGGCCTGGAAAATGTTTCTTTCTCACAGTAAACTGGTAAACAGATAAAGGGCAAGTTGCTCCTTTTTTTCCTATGTGGGCAGCACGTTTTTTTTTTTTTTTTTTTTTTTAAGATTTATTTAGTTGAGAGAGAGAGAAAAAGAGAGAAGGTGGGTAGGGCAGAGGGAGAGAATCTCAAGCAGATTCCCCACTGAGCATGGAGGCTGATGCAGGGCTCAATTCCACAACCCTGAGATCATGACCTGAGCTTAAATCAAAAGTTGGATGCTTAACTGACTAAGCCACCCAGGTGCCCCAGAACATATTCTTAACATGAATGGACTTGTACCTTGAAATAGCAATAAACATTTAGACAAGTGAGAAACTATAAAGGCAATAGAAAATGCCTAAATATTATTATAGTTTTAAAGAAAAAAAATATGTAGATATTTCTCCCATGTAAATGTTTTTTATTATCCCCTCTTATTCCCTTTATCTACTTTCAATTAATTTACGTACTACATTTCTTCAGCTGAATCTTTAGTACTTTTAAAGCATTTTGTTTGTCAATATTAGAGTTAAAAGTTTTGAAAGTTAGTTTTGTTGTTATTAAGAAATTAAATGATGCTTAATTTTATTTTGTTGTACAAGGTACAAATCCATTTTGGCTGAGGCCACGTAATATATAATAATAGAAAGCATGAGGGTACGTTCCAGATAGATAATAAAACTAAATGAAAAATTTTAGATAATAAAACACCTAGAAGAAAATTTTGGAAATGTTTATCTAATCTCTCATAGAGGTCATAAAATAAGTGGAGAACTTCAAATAAAATTTTCCATATATTTGTTTATATATAAGTAACAGGCTTCCAAATACAATAAATGCGTAAGTAAAATTGTGAAGAAAGCCAAAAAGTGGGGAAAGTATTTTCAAGTTATAAAAATCAAAGGATTTGTGCAAAATAATAAGGAATAGACTAAATCTGATCACAGTGGGCAAAGAACAGACACAATTCATGAAATAAAACAAGCAAATTGACAAGACACCTGAAAAATTCAATACTAGAAATAACATGTTTGTAAATTAATGTAATTAGAATATTTTTCACTTATCAAACTATAGAGGTTTGTAAAATGCAGTAGCACCGAGAGATGTGAGTAAAAGGAAATATGAGTTCATTTATCCTTACCTTTCTGGAAGGAATTTACGTTAAAAGTTTAGAAGAATGTACATCATTTGATCCAGTAGTTTCAATTCTTCACTATCTGTCAAATATGTGTTAAAACATAGGCAAACATTGCAGTATAACCTTATTTATAATATACAGAAATTAGAAAACTAAATGCCCAAAAATAGAACATGATTAAATTAATATTATTTATTTAATAGGGTGGTAGGGAAATGCTCCTGATAAAATGTTAAATAATAAATCTTTTTTACAAACTTTAAAATTGGTTATTTTTATAATTATATTTTCATGGTTCAACTGAGGGTGAGTTTTAATTTTCTCTTTGTACTATTTGATATTTTTCTACTTCTCTAAATAAATATTTATTATTTGAATAATCAGCTATTAATAATCATTGCTATTGGGCACCTGGGTGGCTCATTCGGTTAAGTGGCTAACTCTTGGTTTTGGCTCGGGTCATGATGTCAGGATCCTGGGATCGAGCCCTTCGTTGGGCTCCACACTCAATGCAGAGTCTGCTTGTCTCCCTGCCCCTCCCCTCGCTCACACTCTCTCTCTCTCTCTCAAATAAATAAATAAAATCTTTTAAAAAATAATCAATGCTATTTCAAGAGGGAGATCTATGAAGAAGAAGGTATTGAGACAAAGGTTTAGTGTTTCAAAGGTTGGATTCAATTTCAGGCTTTCTTAATTCACACGTTTCTAACCACTGTAAATCATAACTGTCAGAGTAATTGCCTATTTACCACAACAGAGTCATAAAAGCATTAAAGTACAAGGCAGCTGTGTAGAGATGAGACTCCACAGTACTGTAATGGTCAGAGTAGCTGAAGTTGATTTTCTCAACCATCAACATATAAAGGAGTCTTGCAGTAATCTCTTCATTCACATGATGTTTTGTTCAGAAACCATTGTGATGTGTTGCTATGGTACCTGGAAGATCCTCATGGGTTCCAGTTCCCCACTGTAGCTCGTCTAGTCATGTTTCAGGCATTGACAAATCATGGAATGGCGTTTCTGTGTACACCCACAAGGTTTTGTGGAGTTCTTTCAGTTATAGAGACAGGAAAAAAAAAAAAAAAACACAGGCAAATGATCCCCCTTGTAAACCTCGTCCTACGTTTATGCCGCATCTTGGGTACTAAAATCCAGTTTTCATGGGCGGAAACTTTAGGGATACTCATGGGTTGGGGGGGGGATGGACAATCCCTTTCAAAGAAGAGAAAAAGGAAGAAACAAAGTGAAAAGAAACACAGCTACCATCACCACCCCTTGCATTTCCATCCTCCTACAACAATAGATGTCTCTCTGTATTCAGCCTCAGGCTTGCTGATCCTAGGAATCAATGGCAGGTGAGGGAGAGGGAGGGATAGGATTTCACTATAAAACTGCAACAAAGACTAATTCTGGAATGTAAAGGAGGAATATCTAATCTCCTAGTTAATGATTAGAGGACAGATTCTTAGGTTTGCATTCTAACTTGGGGAAATCCATGTACCTTTCTATGCCTTTTATTTCTTCATCTGAGAAGAGCTAAAAATTTGTCATATATCAACTGTCAGGACTGCCTTTAAAAACCTATTAAGTTTACAAAAATTTCACCTGTTTTGAACAAAGAAGCAAACACTCTTATTGGCTTTCTCTGGGTTTGCCAGTTTCTTCTTCTTTTATAGTCATGTTTGTCACTAGACCAATGAATCACAAAAACTATCAGGCTTCCAAAGATGGCTGGGAATTTTTTACATGGAGTCAAGCATATGGCAAATACTATGACAATAGGAAGAAAAAGAAGAGATTATTAAATGTACAGAAAGTGTGACACTAATGTTCTTTGTACTATAGTAATTCATTCCCTTTTATCCCCAAACCCCCTCTCCCCTGTCTGTAGTATATACGTGGACCAGTTGCTTTTTCTTAAATGATTATTGCAACATACCTGTGAATATTCTTCAGTAGGGGTGGGGAGCTTATAAAAATTATCTGAATCATTAATTATCCAATACTCTAGTTTTGGAGTCCCTTGAAAACACAATTTTAATGACCTTAACCTTTCCTCAACTCCAACACCCCATACTAAAGACCACACTTTGGCTTTTTTTTTTCTTAAAGATTTTATTTATTTATTTGTCAGAGAGAGAGAGAGCACAAGCAGGGAGAGTGGCAGGCAGAAGGAGAAGCAGAAGCAGGCTCCTCACTGAGCAAGGAGCCCAATGAGGGATTCGATCCCAGGACCCTGGGATCATGACCTGAGCCAAAGGCAGATGCTTAACCAACCGAGCCACACAGGCATCCCAACACCTCGGATTTTTGTCATCATGTGAAAGTATTTCCACTCTATTATGGCAAAGTTGAGATTATCATCCATATGGTTGATTATCAACCATAAACGGTTATGTTTCTAACTTTTCCACCTCTTCACATTTACTGCAGCTTCCTAAACTCATTTTTTGGTCCCCTTTCAAAATAACTCTTATTTCTCCCCTACTTAGTCTGGATAATTGATATACACCACCAATTATCTCAGTGTTGTATCTCCTTACTTTAAATTTGCCTAGAGAGGAGAGGTGTAAGCTATTGGTCACATGATGAGAATTTGGGAAGGAGTTTTAGATAATGAGAACAGGTGTAGAAACTGGGTGTGAAGAGGAACCAGATGAATGGGTTTAAGATTGAGGCTGGGGGCCAGACAGAAGGTGCCAGAAACTTATTCCTTTGGTTGCCTGCCTTTGGAGTGGTGGAGGTTGAGTGGTTGAAGGTATTAGGCTCAGTCTGACATCCAATGACTATGAAGAAGAAAACTCATTACTTGGCTTATTGGTTTCCCCATTATTCCAAACTCCCTAGATTTAGGTACACCACTAGGCTTTTTTTCTTTTTCTTTTTCTTCCTTTTTTTTTTTTTTTTTTTCATCCTGTTAATTCACATTTATTTATCTGTCTTGGATATTTCCTACCAGATCTCTTTAAAAGATATTCTGGTTCACTAAAGCTCCCACTTTATTCTTTCCAGACTCCATTGCCTCCTACTTCAATGAGAAGATAAAAGCCAAAAACAGATACCACTATTATATTCCTCCTCAATAAAATACTAAATATGTTTTTCCAAACCCTTTCTGTCTCTGAAGAAGAAGATTCCTGGGGAACGTGGGTGGCTTGATCGGTTCAGCGTCTGCCTTCCTCTGGGGTCATGATCCCAGAGTCCTGGGATCGGGCCCTGCATTGGGCTCCCTGCTCAGTGGAGAACCTGATTCTCCCTCTCCTCCCCTCTCATGCTCTCTTTCGCTATCTCTGTCTCTCTCTCTCAAATAAAGAAAATCTTAAAAAAAAAAAGAAGAAGATTCCTTTGGGCTGCTGATTTCATTCTCACCCCCCATCTTTTGAAAGATCTTTCTGCTTCCTCTACTTTTCCATATTGCCACAGTGGTTCCCTTTCTAATGGAAACTTTCTCACTATGGATAAAGAATGGGCTTACTTTTGCTCACTTGGTATCTCCAGAGCCTAGCACAGAGCAGAGGTTCTGTAAATAACTGCTCACTAATCTTCTAGGACTTGGTTTGCAAGATAGGAACAGCGTACAAAGACCCAGTGTTGACTTTCAACACTCTTCTTCTCTTTTCAAAAAAGCTTGATCCCTTACTCACCTCCACAAGGACCTTTTTCCTACTCTGAAGGGAATAAAAAGAAATATTGGTTCAAGATGTTCAAGTTGCCTTTAAAATATTTTCTATCTCACACGTGGATAGTACCTTTAGAACCTAGAAGTCAAGAAGTCATCATCTTAATTCTTAGGTTCTGCTGTAACCACTTCCCACGGAATGAACTACATGTTTTTATTAAATGTGGTTTAGGATAAATGGGAAGTCTCTGTGATATCTTCGCAACTTTTCTGTAAATCTACAACTATTCTAAAATTAAACATTTCTTGGGGCACCTGGGTGGCTCAGTTGGTTAAGCAACTGCCTTTGGCTCAGGTCATGATCCTGGAGTCCCTGGATCGAGTCCCGCATCGGGCTCCCTGCTCGGTGGGGAGCCTGCTTCTCCCTCTGACCCTCCCCCCTCTCATGTGCTCTCTCTCTCTCATTCTCTCTGTCTCAAATAAATAAATAAAATCTTTAAAAAAAAAATTAAATTAAATTAAACATTTCTTAAAAAATAATAGGACATTAGGAAAAATGTTAAAAAAAATTGTGATTTAAATGAAATGGATTAATTTTGGGAAAAAAAGACTGCATAACAAAAACAACAAGTGTATTATTCAAAATTCGCAAAGCTAAAAAAATACAAAGGAAATTTAAATAATCAGTTATTCAAAAATATTTTAATTGCAGCACTACACTTCTGAGGTTATTAAAGTTAAAATTCCATTAAGACCTTTGGGATAATCTGTATTTATGTATACCTAAATGTATTAATAATATAAAAATAAATATAAATATAGCCATAATAACTATATAAAAATGCATTTCTTGGGATAGAAATATCTTTTCTTTAATATTTTCTCATGAATTCTACATGATTATATATATTTTCACAACATAATCTTAACATTGACTTATTTATATTTTTATGCTTTTATTCATTGTTAAATATTTAGATTCTCCATTTAAAAACAATTTTAATAAATTTGTAATAAATATAATTTCCCATCAGTGACTTTTTATTTACTTAGTAGTGGAACTATAGGGTCCTGTTATTTCAGATTTGTTATGCACATTACCAACTTGTTTTCCTGAGTTCGTCCCAATCTATGTTTCTACTGGCAGAATGAATGAACCTGTGGCAGGATTAAAAATGCCTTACCCTGGGGCGCCTGGATGGCTCAGTTGGTTAAGCATCGGACTCTTGATTTTGGCTCAGTTCATGATCTCAGGGTTGTGAGATCAAGCCCCGCATCAGGCTCCACTCCCTGCTTAAGATTCTCTCTCTCCCTCTCCCTCTGCCCCACCCCACCCTCTCTCTCTCTCTCTTAGAAGAGAAAAAAAAAATGCCCTACCTTAAAGAGATCCACCTTTCTATTCCCCAGAATTTGTCAATATTCCCTTATGTGGAAAGTTGTCTTTACAGATGTGTTTAAGTTGTGATCTTAAGATGGGAAGATTATCCTGCATTATTCATGTGAGCCCTAAAAGTAATCACAAGCAGACAGAAGGAAGGAGATTTGACTTCAAAGGAAGAGAAGGCCCGGTGCCCAAGGAGGCAGAGACTGATGAGACACGGCCTCAAACGAAGGAATCTCAGCCCCCAACAGAAGCTGGAAGAGAAGAATGGATTCTCCTCTAGAAGCTCTGCAGGGAGTGTGGCCCAGCTGACACTTTGATTTCAGCCTCATGAAACTGATTTAGACATCTGTTCTCCAGAATTTTAATAGAATAAATTTCTATTGTTCTAAGACACTAAGTTTGTGATAATTTGTTACAGAGGCAATGGGAGTCTAACACAGAGCTTTTATCACTATAGCCAATTTATACATTATAAATACTTCCACATTTTGAAGGCAAACATATCTTAATTATTTGCATTCATTTGATTACTAGATTGCAAGAAAAATAGAATTTTATTATATTTTTATTATAAATTATCTCTTTGAGGTTTTTTTGCCATTTTTATTCTATTGGATTATTAGTGTCTTATTTATTTTAAGTTATGGTGCACTGAGACCATGAACACTTTATCAAATTTGTCTGAAGTAAATTCCTGAATCAGAAATTTAATTTCATTTGTCAAATATTTAGCCATCTGGAAGTTCTGACTTAATTATTTTGTGGTCTGATCTCTCTCTCCCTCACTGTGAATTTTTCTCACTTCTCTTTTGCTTAGAAAGAATCTCCTTATCATTTGCCTACGTTCCCCTCTAATGTTTTTATGTTTTACACTTTTACACTTTTTATTTCATATATTTTGTGTTAGTGTAAGATAAGAGTTGAGGACCTAATTTTATTTTTCCAAAGATATTATCAATTGTCCCAGCGCCACTTAGCACTTCTTTTATTTGTGTGACTATAATTTATTGAATGCTGTTTTATGCATTTAAGGGTTTGATAACTACTCTCCTCTGTTCTGATTTTCTAACTTTTTGTAATATATTAGTATGTATAAAAACAAGTCTCCTCTCATCACTTTTCTTTTAAAAAGGGCTTGAGTCTTCTTACCAAGACCCAATCTGATATTTTCAGGTCACCTTAGATTCTCATGTCCTTTAAAAATTATTTTTAAAAATTTAATTAGAGGGGCACCCGGGTGGTTCAGTCAGTTAAGCGTCTGCCTTCGGCTCAGGGTCCTGGGATCGAGTCCCTCATCAGGCTCCCTGCTCAGTGGGGAGCCTGCTTCTCCCTCTCCCTCTGCCTGCCACTCTGCCTACTTGTGATCTCTCTCTCTCTTTCTCTCAAAAATAAATAAATAAGATCTTTAAAAAAATTAACTGGAATGATACCAAATTTATCAATAAATCTGTGAGACAATGACATCTTGACAGTATTTATTCTCCACATTCAGGAACATGATTTGTCTCTCAACTTACTCAAATCTTTTTTCTGTGTCTATTTATAATATGGTTATGCAGATGGACTAGGCCCAGGGAGAGCCAAAATATGAAGCAGTAATTAAAAATAAGCAGGTTTGAGACTTTGACTTTCTGATTTGGGATGCATAACCGAGGCTCAGAGAGATAAGAAAAATTGGGTAAAGATAAAGGTCCCTGAGTAAGTAATTATGAAATGTTGATTAAGCTTCAGAACTGAATTGTTTAAAGAAATGCCTGATTCTCTAGAGCCTTGTGGTCATTGATATTAACAGTGTCTCTCCACAACATTATAAACATTTATTACAATAAATTAAATAAAGAAAATACATCTAGTTCAGGTGGAAATATTGGAACAAGGGGAAAAAAAATGGTTGCAGCTTCTCATGTCAAAATTTGTGGGCACGTCAGTGTCTCAGGTTGGGGAGAATTGCCAGGGAGTGATGTCCTTCTGGGTCCTGGATTCTCGATTACAGGGAGTACAGCTCTTATCATTTGGTACCCTGGTGAAAGAAAACCCTAATTAAAACCATGAAGTAACTACATGGTATACCTTCTGGCCCTTTTACTAGTCTTGAAGGGAGAGAGGAAGTCAGAGCAGTCCAAAGAAATAATGTCAGCAGAAGATAGTTAATTGAATTTGTGAAATTTTTGGACACGAAATGGGAATGGAACAAAATGATTTTGCAAGAATGGTTACAAAATTTCTTTTAAAAATAGATTAATTAATTAAAACAGCTAAAACACCATGCTTCTTTTTTTAGAAGAGGAAGTATGAGTACAGAGGCCTGGGAATAAGTCATTTCAGTAAACCCATCCTACAATGAATACCTCCATGATGCACAGTCACACATCATTTTCTTCTTCTACTCTCAGAGAAGGAAGGAAAGCTGAGGCTCAGTTGAAGTTGACGGAGCCACTGCATGTTGTGGAGCATTAAGTGCCATCTCTAAGCTCGCAGGGACCCTCTGATGTGATGGCACTGCCCAAGCTGTGCCCAGGAGTGTAGCTCTTATTGTTTCTTTCAGCATAATGATGGAGCTACCTGGCCCATGCAGTGCCGTAATATAATGGGTAATAAACTCCCCAAGGGTCCCGACACAAGTACAGTTCAACAAGTCACAGGAACTAATGAAAACCTGAGAGGCGCCATAAAAGTAGTCTTCAAAAGCCAGTCTCTAAGGTAATGGGGACGGAATGCACTATATGATGTGAGTTCTCCAAAGCAGTGATTCTTGAGAATGTCAGGAACACAGGACTGACATTCTGCAAGTGACAGGACTACTGAATTACTTGCACTGCAGGAACGTACAAGGAAGTAACTTAATCCATCAAGGAATATGTTTTTAGGATTGCTTCATTGGTTCAGGTAGAAAGATTCAGATATTCAGAGCACAGTAGGACACAAAATTGACATTCAGCATGAGTCTTCCATTCGCACAGTCAGAGACTAGATGAGGAGCTTCCTCACTCTTCAGAGGATAAGACCGAGTCAAACCCTCATTTCCAAAGTCAATGTCCAAGGTTTCTCCAGGAATTCACATGGTTTCCTCTACTGCTTGGATGCCTGATTGTGAAACCGTGGTCAAGGTGCCGCCGCACATCTGCGCAGCATAAAACACGGTGCTGCTTGTTTTAAAGGCACACCAAAGATTCTTCCATTTTCTCTCTCTATCTCTGTGTCTGTCTCTGTTTCTCTCTCTACCTCTCGATCTCCATCTCTATCTCTGTATTTCTCTGTCTCATTTCTTTCCCTCACACGCACACACAATCACACACGCATGCATACACCTGCACACACACACATTTGTGATTTATGGTAATCATGATGGAAGAGCTGCGGAGCATTAGCAAGTGGTCACCCAGAACAGAACTCCACAGAAAACAACTAAAAAGTGTCTCCTCTGAACCACTTCCTTCACCCATACTGATTCTGAGGGCTCCTATCTTGGTCTTTCTGCCACTCAGCACCCAGTGCCCCCATAATTTTCTAGCTCATCCCCACCCTTTCTCTTTAGCTCTGGACTGTCCAATACATTGACCATATATTGCTCTTATGGCCCAAATGCACAGCTACACCATTAGGTGCTCCTTAGACTAAAGGTCATTCTATTTAGGATTCATACTTCATTATACATATCGACCCAGTGGCCACTATGTGCCAGTCACCATTCTAAACACTAGGGAAATACAATGATCAAGAGGTAATGATCTGGGAATGTACTAGGAAGAAGTAGAAGAAATAATTGCAATACAATAGATGACTATTACAAGGTGTGGAGAGATCTTGAGGAGACCACCCCCTTCATTCACCCAATGAGTGGCAGAAGACCTTGCACATGAGGAAACATCTAAACTGAGACTCAGAACGAGCAACAATTTCCCAGGTGGCCAGAGGGAAAGGGCTCTCCAGATACAGGGAAGAACAGAGGCAATGGCAAGCATAATTGCAAAGACAGGAGAAAGTTATGGTGAGGGAGAGAATTTGATGTGGAATACGAAGCTGTAGAAGGCAGAGGAGATGTTGGAATTTTATCCTGTAAGAACTGCCTGAATATTGGAAGACAGTGAGCCTCAAGTTTGCATGATCAAATACGCTTCTTAGAGACACCCTTCTGTTTGCCATATAGAGGAAATTGGGTGGGTAGGATTGAAGAGGGGGCATGAGTTTAGAGACAGGGGCACAGTGAGGTGTTAGTTCTAGAAATTCAAGCAAGAAACAGAAAGGATGGAACTAAGGAAGAGGGAATCAGGATGAAACTGGGGGATATATGAAATATTTTTAGGAAGCTATTTTTTCATGTTATTATTAATTAAACAAAAAAGCAAAGGGGGAAAAACTAGGGGAAACTCTTAGATTCCTAACGTGGGTAACAGGATCAGGAGTGGTCCTAGCCACCCATATGGGAAATATAAGCATGGGGTTAGACCTGACGGGCTGGGAGGACATAATTGTATTTTTGCAAACTTGAGTTTGAGGCATTTGTGCAGGTGATCAGGAACCAGTTGACATTTGTTACTTCTTAAGATTCAGGGAGTTTAACTAATTCCAAGTATTTTATGTAACCCAAGGTTACATAATCAGCTAATTGTGGGATTCAACCTCTGCTTTATCTTACACTTAAATTTGTGTTTGGCCCACCATTACCAAGTACATGACTTCTAGCTTAGTGTCATCTGCCTATAGGTGTGATGAACGTCCACATTCACATCTGTAATAGACAATTCCCCTTCAAGTTTTGTGAAAGAACTAACCAAATTGTGGGTTCAGACATCAGCAATGAAGCAGAGTGGGGCTATCTGGCCCTTGATGGAAGTGAACCTATGACTTTGTCTTCAAGAGCCCCACATCTAACTAGCTGAACCTGGAGACCACAGATAGTTGTCACAATATATGGGGAGGATGTGATCCAGTCAAAGGAAGAAACTGACCTGGATTCTGTATTTCAGTCAATTTTTAAGAGGTGAAAACACCAGGCAGGCCATTCCCTCGAATTCCTGTGCCGTCTGAAGCCGAAAAGCACAGAATATTACAAAGAAGAACAAAGCAACTTATATTGTCTCCAATCAGAAAAAAATTAGTTGTCAGTATAAACCTTAGTGGTATCTTTTTATGGGTGTGTGTGTGTGTGTGAGATACATTTTCTTTAGGGATACAGGACATTTCTAATGCCAAAGATAAGTAATCATGGGGCTGGTAAAGGACCAAGTATTTCTGAATGTTACCAGAGTTCTCTCAGTTTGTTGCTGGAGCTGGATTTAGAGCAAAAGGACTTGGATATGTAGAATAGTCACATTCCTTCTCAAAGCATATACAAAATTGAGTGAATTGAGAGACCTAATGACCAGAAGACAGACCGGACAGCAGGAGGACTTCAGTCTGCAGTGGGGTGCTGTCCCCGTTATCCACGTGCCCAACGTACCCACCCAGGAGTACAAACCAAGAATCAGACTTGAAAATTTCCATGCAGTTAGTTCTTTATCTCTGGTCTACAACTTACTAAATACCCTTGTCCACTTCCCTGAGTCTTTTCATGAGACCAAATTGGGTACTTGGACAAAAAGACATTATCTTTTGTACTTCTTAATTATTATTAAAGAAAACAATATGACTTATTTTAAAGATCGAATTCAAATATATATTTTATGAGCCTTTCAAATACCACATTTTGCTCCACTCCAAAACCTTAAGAGTTTACCTTGTTAATATAGCTCTCTGTCAACTTATTTACCATGCCTCCCCTTCAAAATTGGAAGCTCTGAAACCAGAAAATGGGTTTTATTCATTTCTACATATACTGCTGTAGTCAATTCACTATTTTATACAAAATAAATAATATTATTTGCTGATTAAAAGCACATAAATTTCCCTATGAAGTAGGGGGAAGAAGCAGAAGCATTAAGTATTCATTTCATTTTAGTTATCTTATTGGCAGTATAGAAAAAATTCCCCCTTGTGGAAAGCTACATGAGAAAGGCAAAGTGAATATATGTAAAAGGACCACAGATGTAAATAATTATTATTTAATTGTTTGGCTTTTCTAGTGGTATTATCATATAGAAAAGGAACTACAAAGGGAAATTCACTTTATCCTTAGTTCTTAATGCATTTATTTTTATATATTTTAAAACTTCAAATGATTTCCACAATATGTTTTAAGAATCATTTTTACGTGACAGAATAATAAATTGAATCGAAAGACTGTGTGGCCAATTATTTAAAGAGTAGAATATGTCAGTGAACTATAATTAGAAAAACATGGACAAAAATACAATTTCTTTATTCCTTTAAAACCGACACTGATAAATGCTTTTTTGTTAATAATCTTTTATTTTTTAATTAAATGTTAGCCTTCCCCAGATGATTATAAATGCTACCATTTGATCTAGTTAAACACAAGTTGAGCAACCATTTCAATGCCTCATCTTTGTTGGGTTCAACATCCTCTCTATCTAGTTTTTCCAATGTTCTTTCTCAGGTCTGTAGAATTATTTTAGCACAATATGACAAAAGGCTCTCCTAGAACTTCTGAGTTCTCACTACCACTTCAAACATCAAAAATAGAAAATGTTTTAAGGAATTATTTAATAAGAAACATTTTATAGTACCTTTAAAATTTATGATGCTATCTTGCATAATAAAAATACAGAATCTCGGGATGCCTGGGTGGCTCAGTTTGTTAAGCATCTGCCTTTGGCTCAGGTCATGATCTCACGGTCCTGGGATCAAGCCCCACATCGGGCTCCCTGCTCAGTGGGGAGTCTGCTTTGCCCTCTCCCTCTGCCCCTACCCCCCGCTCATGCTCTCACTCTCTCTCTTAAATAAATAAAATCTTAAAAAAATACATAATCTCGAGCAAATATTTTGTTACATGGGTCTTTTCCAATTATACTACCATAATGTTTGAAAGAAAAGTATGTATTTATGTTACGTAAAAGCCATTTTACATTAAATAAGTCAGATGGAGAAAGAAGAACTGCCACTGGATGGCAATACCTACTGCTTTGTTAATCATATCTTTTTAAGAACTAGAGCTGGATTAATTATTTCAAAGAACTGAAGTAAGACGCATCATCATGAAGTATTAACATATCTTCTTCAACTGATGAAGTCAACTGCATAGCTGAACTGTAGCCCATCAAATAGCAAAAATTTGATTTATTTTAACTATCTTTGATCACAATATTCTAAAATAGGTTATATATACATTTAAATTCAATCATGAGGATTCTTACGAGACAGACGCCACGTGGGACCTGTGCTATGCAATGATGACTAACATGGCAATTTCCTTTTAGGAACACAGGCAGGTTTCTATTGTCTTAGAAGGCTATTTTTACTGTTATTTTGAGGTCCAGATCCATCATTAAGAATGTCAGTTGAACTCAGCAGCAATATGATTGGTCCCCCCAGTGAGTACTACTTTCGAGAAATGTTGGGCCTCTCTCAGCCCTAACTTGTTTTCTGCAATAAGCATTTGAAGTTGTAGTTTTTTGGTTTTGTTGTTGTTGCAAGTGATTTAGGAAACTTGAACCAGCCCAAAGAAAAAGGAAAAACACATTTTGTTGGATCGATATCTGGGAAGCCTGAAGCTAGTTCTTCAAAAGGGCTGGTTCAAGGGGCTCAAGCAAAGCCATCTGGCCACTATCTTCGTTCTTTGACTTTACTTGGCTCCATTCCCTGTTCACTCTCTCTCTGCATGGCAGGCAGAACAGCCATCAACAAACCCAAACTCACTTCCTACCAGCTTGGCAACTCCCCAGAAAATGAAGATCTTACTCTCTGTATCTACTAATCAATCTCGGAGAACTGTCCCTGTCTGGATTACTTGTCTATCTATAGAGAAGCAGTCAAGGTAGCAGGGGCCTGGCAGGAAGGTGGAAACTAGTCTGGGCAGCTCCACCAGAACCATGTGGTACTGGAGAAGACTTTCTGAAAGGAACAAGAAGAAGGAGGTCAAGAAAGCATGCTGGGCAACACACCATCCAAAACTTGCCTTACACCTTTTGGAAGCAAAGAAATTAACCTGATGGAATGTGAGTAACTCTTGCTTTACTAAGCCAAGAAACTTAGAAATAGACTTACATTTTTATATATCTTGCATTTAAAGTGGGAAAACACTTAACAAAATTGTTGCAGAACGCTGATGCAGAGGCCCAGCTCTTTTGGAAACAGCTCTTTCTCCACTATTCCCTCCCTCCTGACTCTCTGGGAGTTCCTAGCCCCAGACCTCAAACTGTGGGATAGACCTTCTGCCACTCAACTGAGTTTCTGCCAGCACTTCATCATGTCTGATGTCCATTGTCTGGCATTGTCCTGATGCTGTTGGTCCATCACCTGGCCTGAGCCGGATAACACTGAGGAGGAGGACTTTCAAAACTGGATAATTTCCTGGAATAAAACCTGAGAGTGACTTCACTTCCTTGAACTCATCTGAAAAGGATTGTAATCCCCATCTCTCATGCTGAGGGACAGATTTAGCTTTGGCCCTGAGTTACCCTCCTGTTTCCATTTCTCCCTCAAATTCTTTTTTTTTTTTAATTTTTTATTGTTATGTTAATCCCCATACATTACATCATTAGTTTTAGATATAGTGTTCCATGATTCATTGTTTGTGCATAACACCCAGTGCTCCATGCAGAACGTGCCCTCCTCAATACCCATCACCAGGCTAACCCATCCTCCCAACCCCCTCAGTTTGTTTTTCAGAGTCCATCGTCTCTCATGGTTCTTCTCCCCCTCCGATTTCCCCCCCTTCATTCTTCCCCTCCTGCTACATTCTTCTTCTTTTTTTTTTCTTTCTTAACATATATTGCATTCTTTGTTTCAGAGGTACAGATCTGTGATTCAACAGTCTTGCACAATTCACAGCGCTTACCAGAACACATACCCTCCCCAGTGTCCATCACCCAGTCACCCCATCCCTCCCACCCCACCCCCCACTCCAGCAACCCTCAGTTTGTTTCCTGAGATTAAGAATTCCTCATATCAATGAGGTCATATGATACATGTCTTTCTCTGTTTGACTTATTTCGCTCAGCATAATACCCTCCAGTTCCATCCACGTCGTTGCAAATGGCAAGATCTTATTCCTTTTGATGGCTGCATAATATTCCATTGTATATATATACCACCTCTTCTTTATCCATTCATCTGTTGATGGATATCTTGGCTCTTTCCACAGTTTGGCTATTGTGGACATTGCTGCTATAAACATCGCATTTCTCCCTCAAATTCAGTTCTGCTTTTGTTCTCAGGATTATGGGCAGTGCCATACATGAGCAGAAACATTAAAGTCTGCTTCTACCCTTGTATTGTCAACTATATTGTCAAAGTTCAGTGTTTACTTTTCACTCTGTTTCTTTCTTTCTTTATGTTTGTATCCCATCCTATCTCTTTTGTATCTCCTGCTATCAGTGTGTTTTCCTCTAGAATGTTCTGCTGTACATTATCACCTGTTACTTGTAACAGATGGTGGACTTAGAGACCAAAAATCAGAATTACTAAGGTAGTAACAGATTTCAGCTTCCTAGATGACTATTTGTGAGTTGATATTGCAGTCAGGGAGATAAGTCAGAATTCTGACCCTCAGATCCTGGAGAATTATGGTATCAAGGAGGATGAGGAAAGCCCTATTATTGGATTTGTTTCAGGTAGTCTTTCAGGTCTGAGTGATACTTGAATTCATACCATATGTATTTTCTTTATGGTTTGGTGATTATTAGGTTACTTTTCTACTGTGTCTGCCTTCTATCCTAGCACTAATCTTCCAGGATTCTGAGGAACTAACTGTTCATCACTAAACTTGGGGAGCAACTTCCTGCTGTGTCTGATGAATACATGTCACAAAGTTTGTCTTGGGTCACTGACTTCTCACCCTGCCTCCCTCTATCTCTCTAGACAGAGGTCTGCTTGGAATCAAGAATATTTCTCCTAGGGGCGCCTGGGTGGTTCAGTCGTTAAGCGTCTGCCTTCGGCTCAGGTCATGATCCTGGGGTCCTGGGATCGAGCCCCACATCGGGCTCCCTGCTCCTCAGGAAGCCTGCTTCTCCCTCTCCCACTCCCCCTGCTTGTGTTCCCTCTCTCACTGTGTCTTTCTCTGTCAAAAAAAATAAATAAAATCTTAAAAAATATATATTTCTCCTCAGACCATTATGTTATATACCAGATTTTTCTTTGGGTCACAGCCCAGGAACATGTTGTTGGGAGAGTAAGACTGCAGTTTTTTCTTCATTTCTGATTGCCACAGACTAATAGCAACAGAAGGAACCCAAAGGATGATGCACCATATCCTTTTTTTTTGGAAATAAAAAAATGTAAAAATGAATTATAAAATATATCTCTCTTTTCCAAAAAAAAATGTATTTTTTTCCCAGAATTGTAGAACATTATATCATTGGTGTATGGTATTTTCATTTCTCCTGAAATCACATTTGTGTGTGTATATATGTGGAGGTATAGTGCTTAAAAATGAAAATATTAAAAATATTATTTAGTCTTACAAGAGTAATTAACTTTAAAGTTTATAATCCGTTATCTTTAATTACTCTTTAAAATGAATGCTCCAATTTTCTATTGCTGTTTAACACATCATCTAAAAACTTAGTGGCCTAAGGGCAGCCTGGGTGGCTCAGTGGGTTAAGCCTCTGACTCTTGATTTCGGCTCAGGTCTTGATCACAGGGGCATTATCTCAGGGTCATGAGATGGAACCCCACTTCAGGCTCTGCACTCAGTGGGGAGTCTGTTGAAGATTCTCTCTCTCTGCCTCTCCCTTTGCCCCCCCCCCCGCTCTCTTTCTCTCACTTTCTCCCTCTCTCAATATATAATTAAATAAATAAATATAATAAAAACCTAGTAGCCTAAAACATCAGGGATCATTTTGGCTCTCATGATCCCCATAGGTCAGAAATTTTGGAAGGGATTTTTGGAGGGATCAGGCAGGCAGCTGTGACTCAGGGTCTGTAATACAGTCAGAGACAGAACAGCTGTAGCTGGAACAGAGGTGACTGGGGTAGGGTTGGGACAGTTGGGGGCTGTGTGGGTATCTCTTCTTCTCTCTTGATGTCATCTCAGAGCCCATCCATGTGGTCTCCACATGGGCTAGATTCAGCTTCCCAATAGCATGGTAACCTCAGTGCTGTCAAACTGCTTACTTGGCCAATGAAGACTTTAAGAACAAGTATGCCAGTACGCAAAGAGAACTTATGTCTTCAGTTCCTTTAGCATTTCAAGTCAAGAGCATAACTTCTGCTATACCCTTTTGGTTGAAACGGTGACAAAACGCTTCCAGGTTTCAAGAAGAAGAGGCATAGACCACATCTCTCTGCAAGGACTTTCAAAGAATTTGCAGATCTATTTTTAAACTGACATAATGAAAATAATATGGCTATTATCACATGCACTTATCCAAGTGAGAAAAATCCTGGCTCCTATAAATTCAAATATTTAACCAACAGTTCTTGAGGGCTCACTATGTGTCAGGCACCGAGCTAAATGCTGTGGCTAAGAAAGATAAATACAGAGTTTTGGCCCATGAAAGTGCTTACCTTCTAATAAGGGAGAAAGACATAAACTGATAATTATAATTCATGGTAGATATGATGGATGATGATTGATTATTTTTTCCAGGGAATGGGGTCAGAACAAAGGCACAGACACAAAGTCAAAACAAAGCAAAATGTGTTTGTGTGTGTGTGTGTGTGTGTTTAGACACAAGCAGTGTGTGTTTCTGGAACTTATGCTTGGGTCAAGGAGGTAAGGTTGGAGACAAAGACAGGGGCCAGAACATGCAGGGTCTTATGGGCCAAGGAAACTGGCTTGAGTTTCTCCGCAGTTCTTGGGGAAACTGAAGACTTTTAAGCAAAAGAGTGATAGCCCATTTATTCAGGCAACTGTGTTGAGGGCAGAGTAAACAATAGCAACAAAAAGAACCAGCCAGAAAAATGTTGCAATGACTTTGGTAACAAATAATCAGATAAATAGTAGTAGCAATGCAGGGGATGACACCCCTAATACATAAATTCATAAATGCAACCTGATGACCAATTGGATAAAGGACCTGAAAGAAAAAGAAGTGAGAAGTTTACTAGTGTGGGCAGCAGGATGACCACTAACTTAGATGGTCACTAACTTACCGAAGAGGAAGAAATTCTGGAAAAGATGAATTAAGTTTTGCTCGCATGGAGTTTGATGGTCCTTTGAGGCGTCTGAGCCATATGTGATGGCAATTATAAGTAATAATGACTGGGGTTTGTGCTTTGTTTATATATCACTGTTCTTAGCAGTTTCAACTTCTGTGACACTCAGCAACCCTTCAGGTCTTGGGCAGGCCTACATCCCAGATAATCTTTCCAAGATACCCAGGGATTCCCCACATGAGGTCAAATGCATAGCTTAATTAAGTGTACATCACTAGTCCTAAAGATTAAAGACATTGAAAAATAGGATAATATCAATAGATAGAGATAAATATAAGGTACTCTGATGGCTACTATTAATATTTTTCTCTACATTAGGAAAATAATAGTAGCTTCTTATAGGGTAAAAATGTTTGTGTTCATGTACTTCCTATCCCATGGGACAGTTTACCTTCTTAAATCCCAAAATCTTTGGGATTTCGAGGACTTATTTTTGACTTATGAAAGTGTGTAAACTAAACCCTGTTTGGGTTCTCTTACTTCAAAATGTGAAGGGAGTTATTTTTCCTATCGATTATATAAGTAAAAGATGCTTGACAAATCTAATTTGATTTTTAAAACAATGACTTGGTTAAATGTAAAATCTTATTCTTTTATTTAATCATTTCAAAACATCACAGATTATTGGTTGAAAAACATAATAATAGAACCATTTTACTTTAATTTTGCCGGTGTAAGAGGATCAGTGATAACTGTTAGTAAATATTATCATCTCTTTAGTTTTTAACATATCCATGAATTTACAATATATGTTTAAAATAATAGCTTATGGTTGGCTCTTGCCTTTACACAATCTGACAATTTTTGTCTTTAACTAAAATGCTTAGATCATACACATTTAATGCAATTACTGATATGGTTCAATTTTACCATCTTGCTATTTATTTTCTTTTTGTCTGGTCTGTTTTGATACTATTTTCTTCTTTGCCTCTTTCAGAATATTAGAATATCTTTATGATTCTATTTTTATCACGACTATGGCTTACTTGTTATAGTTCCTTATTTTATTTTTCATGATTGCTCTGGAGTTTACAATATACAACTTTAACATACCTGAGGCTGTCATCATATAATAGTAAACTCTGTTATAAGGTAAGAATCTTACAAGAATGTACTTCCATCTCCCCCTATTATTATTTGCTATCATTATATATTCTACTTCTGCATATGTTTTAAACTTCACAGTACATTATTTATTTTTATTTATTTGCTTTAGACTCTAATATTTTAAAAGGATTAAAAATATAAAAAAATGGCTTTTAAATTTACCCACAATTTTAGTTTCTAGAGATCTTCATTCCTTTTTGTAGATCCAGCTCTTACTGGATAATCATTTTCCTTCTATCCAAATAACTTCTTTTAAATTTTCTTGCATTGCAAATCTGCTGATGATAAATTCTTCCAGCTTTTGATTGTTCAAAATTTTATTTAGCCTTAATTTTTGCAAGATAATTTCAAAGAATAGAATTCCGGGTGATAATTTTCTTTGAGTGCTTTAAAGATGTCTCTCTGTGGTCTTCTGGCTTGCACAGTTTCTGTCAAGAAGTTTCCTCTGGTTTTTATCTTTCTTCCTCTACATGTAATGTATCTTTCACTCTGACTGATTTCAAGATTTTATCTTGGGTTGTCAGCAGTTTGTCTATCAGATGTACTTAGCTTGTTTTTTGTGTGTGTGTTCCTCCTGTCTGTTTCTCCAAGCCTCTTCGTTCTGCGATACATTGTGTTTCATTACATTTGGTTAAACCTTTTTTAAAAATTTAGTTGTTTCTTTGGTTTAAAATGTACATTTTTACAGGGCTCTTAGGTGGCTCAGCCAGTTAAGACAGACTCTTGATTTCAGCTTAGGTCACAAGCTCAGGGTGGTGAGACCTAGACCCGCACTGGGCTCCATGCTCAGTGTGGAGTCTGCTTGAGATTCTTCCCCTCTCTCTCTGTCCCTCCCTCCCTCTCCTGTTCATTCTCTGGAAAGAAGGAAAGAATGAGTGAAAGAAAGAAAGAACAAAAAAGAACAAAAGAAAGAAAGGAGGGAGGGAGGAAAGAAAGAAAATATTTTTTAAAAAATAAAAAAAGAAAATATACATTTTTAAATAATTGGAGTCTACTTTCAAAACCACTATACTGTTTCAGGTGTGGTAAGGGTACCTTATAACAGTATCCCTAAATCTTTCCTCTCATCCCTGTGACACAGCTGTTATTCACTTCACTTACACATGTGGTAGAATCACTCAACACAGCATTGCTGTATTCTTTTAATTTTTTATTTTTGTATCAATTAAGAGTAAGAAAAAGAGAGAAGTTACATTTTATTTTCATTTAGTCCTTCTCAGACATTCTTTTTCGTGGAGATCCGAGCTTATGACCTCCAACATTTTTCTTTTACCTAAAAAAACTTCTCTAAACATTTCTTTCAGGGCATGTCTGCTGAAAATGATCACCTATAGTTTTGGTTTGTCTGAGAAAATCTTCATTTCTCCTGACTTTTTGAAGGTCAATTTCACCGGATGCAGAATTTTAGATTGGCAATTAATTTCTCACACAATTTGAAGATTTCATCTACTTTCTCACATGGTTTCTGATGAGAAATCAGCTGTCTCTCTATTTTTGTTTCTTTAGGTAAGAGTAGGTTTTTAGTCCCCGTGATTCTCTTCAGGATTTTCTCTTTTGTCTTTGATTTTCTTCAGATTGGTCTTTTTTTTTTTTTTTTTTTTTTAAAGATTTTATTTATTTATTTGACAGAAAGAGACACAGCAAGAGAAGGAACACAAGCAGGGGGAGTGGGAGAGGGAGAAGCAGGCCTCCCGCAGAGCGGGAAGCCCGATGCGGGGCTCGATCCCAGGACCCTGGGACCATGACCTGAGCCGAAGGCAGACGCTTAACGACTGAGCCACCCAGGCGCCCTGATTTTCTTCAGATTGAATATGATATACCTTGGTGTTGTCTGAGCTTTCTACATCTGTGGTTTAGTGTCTATCTTCATTCTGGATATTTCTCAGCCATTATTACTTCAAATATTTCTTATGCACTGTTCACTCTTTCTTCTCCTTCTATTATTCTAATATGTGTATTTTTTTGTATTCTGGTATTGTCCCACATTTAGGATGTTCTGTTCTTTATTGTTCATACTCTTTTTTTCTCTTTGCTTTTAAATTTGGGAAGTTTTTATTAACTGATTTTCAGTTTCCCTGATTCTCTCCTGAGCTGCATCAAATCTTCTGATGGGCCATTAAAGGCATTCTTCATTTCTGTCATGATGCTTTTATTTCTAGTATTACTTTTGGATTTTTCTTTTTTTCTCAGAGTTTCCATCTTATTGCTGACATTACCGATTTGGTCTTGCATGTGGTCTACTTTTTCCATTAGATCCCTTAATGTGTTAATTATAGTTGTTTTAAATTCCTTGTCTGATAATTCCAACATCGGTGTCATATATGAGTGTAGTTCTGACTGCTCTGACACTCCAAACTGTACTTTTTCTTGAATGTTTTGTTGAAACACGTTGTGTGAGTATAGTTTCTGAAGTAAGCAGTCCTTTTGTGTGAGGATTTATGTTAATCCAGTTAGGGGTAGGGCTGTGGTTAATGTTTTTATTATAAAGTACCTGAGGCTTCAGACTCCTCTAGTGTCCTTGTTTTTCTTTGCCTTCCTGCCTTTGGAGCTTCTTGCTGTATGTTCGTCCAAGAGTCCCTGTTGTGAAGTTCTCTCCACTGTATTCCATTGTTGTTATACTGGAGTTTTGGTGTGGTGGGAGAGTGTGGGAAGGGAGGAGAGTTCAAGCATCTTTGCTTAACTTTGAGTTTTCTAGTGGACCTGTGTCTCAGAGGTATGGCTTTCACATGTGTTTTTATCCCTTCTCTAGAGATATAGTTTTTTGTTTTTGTTTTTACCTCCCTCTGCCTTCTACTCCTTTCCCTGACTGCAACAGTCCTAATCCATTTCCTTGAAACCCAGTCCCCTGTTAACTAAGGATAGCCTTAGATGAGACAGGAAGGCTGGTATGGGCTGGGGTGGGGAGATACTCTCCTCTCCCAGATGGGATAAGCTTTCAGTATTGCCCTCTAGTGAAGTGTTTTTCATGGAGAGTATGGAGAAGGTTCTGGGAGGGTTTCATAATGGCTACTTTTCTTTTCTTTCTTTTCTTTCTTTTTTAAATTTTTTTTAAAGATTTTATTTATTTATTTGACAGAGAGTGAGAGCACAAGCAGGGAGAGCAGCAGAGAGAGAGAGAGAAGCAGGCTTCCTGCTGAGCAAGGAGCCTGATGTGGGACTCGATCCCAGGACCCTGGGATCACGACCTGAGCCAAAGGCAGACGCCCAACCAACTGAGCCACCCAGGTGCACATAATGGCTACTTTTCAACTCCATTGCCAGGAACATGAGAGACTCTTACATGAATTCTCACAATAAAAAATTGGTATAGTTCCTGGAATGAAAGCCCAAGAAAGTATGGAGACCCCCTTTGACTGTAGCTTCAGAACTTTCTTACTTTCATTTTAGTTCATACTCATCTTTTAACAATTGATCAAATTTATTAGTTGTGATAGTTAAGTTTATGTGTCAGCTCATCTAGATATCCAGTTGTTTGGTCAAATACTAGTCTAGATGTTGCTGTGAAGGTATTTTTTAGATGTGATTAACATGTAAATCAGTAGGCTTCGAGTAAAGTAGATTATCCTCCATAATGTAGGTGGGCCTTATCCAATCAGTTGAAGGCCTTAAGAGAAAAGATTGAGGTCTCCCAAAGAGGAAGGAATTATGCCTCCAGACTGCCTTTGGACTCAAGACTGCAACTTTGACTGCTGCCAGAATTTCCAGCCTGCCAGTCTGCCCTGTAGATTTTGGACTTGCCAGATCCCACAGCCGCATGAGCCAATTCCTTAAAATCTCTCTTGATATACACACACGTACACACACTCTCTCTCTCTCTCTCTCTCTCTCTCTCTCTCTCGTTTCTGTTTCTCTGGAGAACCCTTACTAATACAGTGCTATTTACATTTTACGAAGGGTCTTTAACACATTAATAGAGTTATTTCTATATCCTTATCTGATATTCCCCACCTCTGAATCTGGTTCAGTTAATGATTTTATCTTTAGTCAATGGGTCAGTCATTCTGCTATTCTCACCTTTTTTTGAGTACTTCATAGTTGATGACTGAATGACAGGCATTTTGATAGAAGAGCAAGGCAGAGATGGTGGTAGAGTATTTATACCCAGAAATTAGCATGCCCCTTCCTCCGTAAGACCTTTGTTGTGTAAAATTGAGTCAATATGGTCGACAATTGAGCTGAGTTTGGGTTTTGTTATTGTTCTCATTATCTTCAGTATACCACAGCTCCTGTGGAACCCTGTCACTGCTTTGTGTTTATATTAAGGGCTGGCCTGCCAAAGAGATTTTCTCAAAAGTCCTGCTCCACATTTAGCTTTCAGTAGGTCCTACACACCTGTGCCACAGAGGATTCGCATGTCCCTCCACAATTGGTGAACTGCTGTTATCTGTTACACAGTGAAAGCCTCATAGTGGGACAGGGGTGCTTCTCCTAATGCAGTCTCAGTCACAGGTAAGCTTTTGTGCCTCAGCTTCAAGAAAGATGCTTCCTCGGAGTCCCTGCCCCCTTTGTATTTCTGTGTCAGTGGATGCCGGGCATGAACAGTTTCCCTGACTTTGGCCAAGTGACACTGTTGGTTAAGAATGACATGGAGGGGGGCACGCCTGGGTGGCTCAGTCGTTAAGCGTCTGCCTTCGGCTCAGGTCATGATCCCAGAGTCCTGGGATCAAGCCCCACGTCGGGCTCTCTGCTCAGCGGAGAGCCTGCTTCTCCCTCTCCCACTCTCCCTGCTTGTGTTCCCTCTCTCGCTGTGTCTCTCCCTGTCAAATAAATAAATAAATAAATAATCTTTAAAAAAAAAAAAAAGAATGACATGGAGGCATGGCTCTTTGTCTACTAAGTAGGAGTAGAACTGTCATAAGCAAAAACAAAATAAAAAGTTTCTAATTTATTGCCAGTTGTGGAATTCTAAAACTTCTCTATGTTAGGAGAAAATTGATGTGGTTTGTAAGTTTTGGGGTTCAAAGTTGATGACCAAGAAAATTCTTGAGATGTCTTCAAGGCAAAATGGTGGTTTTATTAAAGTGCAGGGACAGGACCTATGCACTGGGGTTGTGATGGGTAGCTGATGATATGCTTTCAAGTTGGGAGCGGGTTAGACGTGCTTAAGTCTCTAAGGAATTTGGAAGCAAGGTTTCTAGGACCTTGAGGGGTCAAGCTATTGTTAGGAAAAGGTCATTTACTACTGTTTAGTAAGACCTCAGTCATGAGACCCTTCAGATGTATATCAGGGGGTCACATGCTTGAGAATGATTACCAACATATATCTTGGGGGATTTACAGATATAGGAAATTTCCAAAGGAATTTGTTAAAGTAGACTTACAGGATCCTGGGGGTTTGGGATAATGTTAACCTAAGGTTGCCTTTTGCCCTTAGCAAGGTGTCAACATCGAGGCAGCTGAGTCCCTAGAGGAACGTCCCTCTGCCTGTCTCAAGGACTTGTCAGTGGGCTGTAAGTGGTAAGGACATTTAATTTTTTCTTTTTTTTCTTTCTTTCTTTCTTTCTTTATTTATTTGACAGAGAGAGACAGCCAGAGAGGGAACACAAGCAGGGGGAGTGGGAAAGCGAGAAGCAGGCTTCCGCTGAGCAGGGAGCCTGATGTGGGGCTCGATCCCAGGACCCTGAGATCATGACCTGAGCTGAAGGCAGTCGCTTAACCAACTGAGCCACCCAGGCGCCCTGGAAATTTAATTTTTTCTTTTGCCTTTGTTTCCCACATCAAAATGGGTATGGTCTCTGAAGAAAGGAGAAATCAACAATTCTCCCCCAAGTGGCCAATCAATGAATTAAACTAATTAGTTAAAAAATACCAAACCACCTACTTTGTTTATATGGTGCTGAGTCTAGACCTGTAAGACATCACGTTCTGACTTCATTCAGGCCGTTGCAAGTGTTTTAGAATCACGTTCATCGCCTTGCTCAAAGTTCCCTTATTCTTCAACGCACTGAGTTTCTATAGAAACAGTAAGTAAATATATATATACTGTTCTGATACAACATATTTAATGAAACAAAAACTTGGCACGATACTAAACCCATAACAATGGTGTTTTATCAGGTGTGAGGTGCTGAGTCTATGTTTGACAGCTTGTTTATTGTATTTGGATTTCATCATTTCATAAATCCATCTTCCCTACTAATCTCTGATTATCCATATCCCTTCTTCTTTCCACACACCCAGTTTAACAATGCTACCGCCAATGCTCTAAAATAAAGTTACTCTCTTACCGTGAAGTATTTCTTGAAGGAACTGACTATATGTCAACTCACAAATTGTGGACATTCTTATGCATTTTCAGATCTTCGTTATTCAGGTTTGATTGCTAAATCCAAGTACAATGTTGAATTTTTGTTCTTGTACTACTGCTTCTCCCTTTGGTCACTGAGTTATATTTGACTCTGAGGATAATGTGACACAAAGATAAAAAAGCATATTTACATTGGTATCATTTTCCAAGCAGTTCTTACTGTGCTGCCTTGGGAAGAGTCCTAAAATTAAAATTCTATTTATTTTGCTAGAAAATATTGAAACAACTGTCAAATATTACTATTTTTATACTCATCTATGAATTTTTTTTCAATGACTGTATTCTCATGTTTTCTTATTCAAGTAGACAACTGATAAGTGTGAGCTAAACTAGACAACTGATAACAGTTGGTAACAACTGATAAAAATAACAACTGATGGGGTGCCTGGGTGGCTCAGTCGTTAAGTGTCTGCCTTCGGCTCAGGTCATGATCCCAGGGTCCTGGGATCAAGCCCCACATGGGACTCCCGCTTGGCGGGAAGCCTGCTTCTTCCTCTCCCACTCCCCCTGCTTGTGTTCTCTGTACCACTGTCTCTCTGTCTGTCAAATAAATAAATGAAATTTTTAAAAACCTTAATAGTCTTTTTATATGCTTTATATTTAAAAGTTTGTTTTAGTTATTTTTGAAAAGACTATTGCTTCTGCAAGTAGTTATGTGATTTACATTCTAAGCTTCAGTAAATTTGTTTAAGAGCATCTTAATAACCTGAGCATCCACTTGGAGAATGTTCATGTGGTCTAGAGTTCTTAACCTATGTCCTTAACATTCTCCATGACCCAAGACCACTTATAGGATGAGTCTATATGTAAAAATAAAAAGTAAAGCCTTATTTATGGAAGGAATTATTCTAAGGGAAAAATCCAGGGTCAAGCTATATCTTTTATGTCATGTCTTTCTGTATTGCATGTCTGGTTATTTTATACCATTTGTTTATCCCTTCAGATTTCCTATGCTAGCATGATAAATCATCATAGAACATGTTTGGGGTATAAAACTTTGATACAAAATAAAAAAAAATAACAACTGATAGCTGGCAGTAGACTTACAGTATAAGAGATGATAGTTTTCTATAGAATGCACAATAAGTGATAGAAGATCTTAATAGTTCTGCAGTATAACTTTAATGAGAAAGACACTGGACTTGAAGTCAGGATATCTTGGTTCCCTCCCATCTCTGCCACTTTCTATATGCTTTGTTGGGAAATCCCTTTTCATCTCTGGTTCTCAGTTTCTTTACTTAAAATTGTATTAATACCCTGTGTATATCACAGGACACCTGAAAAGAACAAATGGATTAATGCCATTTGTACCTAATAAAATTAAAAATTAATCCACGATTATGGCTTGCATAAATTAGCATCGCATTTGTGAAGACACTGACGTGCAAGAGTTCAAAGGATTTAAAGAAGAGCTCATTGTGGACTCCATACAACTTCATGGTAGAATTCACAAACCCAAAATTTCAATCAATTTCATTTTAGGGATTGGTCTTTCTTTAATTCTAACACGTTTTCTCCATTTACAAGTTTCTTTTCAATATTTCAATTTATTTTTTAACAATTTCAATTGTTTTTCCACTTGCATTTGGAAAAAAAGGAGTTCATTGTTATTTTGATTGTGTCATCCAGGCAATAAATAGCGTCGTTCTAGTCGTGTTGGCTTATGGATTTGAAAATAAATGAGCTTTTCTAAGAAACTGAGACATAAAATTTTGAATTGTCAATCTTTTGGCTTTTAAAAATTTTAATTCAGGAAATAATTTCCATGTGAATATAGACACTTCTAATTAAAATGTTGTTCTTTAGAAGCTTTTTGTGTATCAACACATTTCTCTAATGGACCACACAATGCGCCATTCTTTTAAAAATCTGCACGGAGGGCCATATCATTAGTAGGAGTAGGAAAACTAATTCTGGTAAAAATCAAAATTTCCCACAAGTCTTCCCATAAGTCAAAGTAACTTTGAAGACATTTGATGATTTTTCCCTTAATGTTCATACCTTTTTTGAACAAGAGTACAGTTAACAGAAAACATAGTGGTGCCCATAAATATAAACCCAGAGTCAGAAATTTAATGGTCTGCTAAAGTATTCTTTGCCAATCCTAGGGGAAATATTTCCTTGGCACTTTGGTGAACATAACACTTGTAATTAGTACTTCTGCTTAATTTGAAGTCATTTGCTTTGAAAACTTACTGATATTTCCCCAAAATAAAGATCCACTGATTCTGATCTTCAATTCTTTCTCCTCATCTGGTGGTCATTTTAAATTTGATAAATACAAAAGCTCTTCCTGGGGGGCATAGTCTGGCATGAATAAAGGCCAATATTAACGTGATTAAGGGAGTAGGAGTTCTTTCTTTTGTTAGCATGAATCCCGTGATTTTCTGTAGACATGATATATATGGTGGTAGAAAGAATATAGAGTCTTGTGTGAACATCTGCCACTACAGCTTACAAATCCACTCGCTGAGGGATACCATCCCAAGGCTTCATTGTAAGACAGGGTTTTCTAACCAGGCATTTCTCCTAAGTATGGCTTCTGAACAAAATACCTTGTGTTTTAAAAGTTCTTTTAAAGGATAAAGGTGATTTAAGAGTAAGAAAGGAGGGTAGGTTTTGTGATGTTTCCACTCTGCCATCTAATTAAGGAGGATGACTGACACCTTCTGCTCTATTATTGTCTGTTTATTTGAATATAACCTTCCTTGTATATCTCCATTATGCTTCTTGTTATATAGACAGTAGAAAATATTGTGTAAAATACTTACATATTTTCTGCCTCTTCTAAGTAATGTCTTTACTGTGTCACCCAAAAGCTCCTGAATGGCCTTTAAGCAATAAGATTTTTAGAACCAGGATGAAAAGAAAACTGAGAACCACCATGGGTAATTCCTACCTAGTCTTAATTGTCATCATCAAAGGTTTAGAATCCCTGTTTTTATCATGTGCTTCTAGGATACATGATCTCATATGTTTGCAAAAGAGATAAAATTATAAAACTGGCCCATCCTATTCTCTTGTTAAGTGTTGTAAAATTTCTTAATCATAGCATTGCTGAAGATAATTGAAATGCAGCTTCTGTCTTCTCGTTCCTCTATTGACATGAAAGTTGTTTCTTGTCAGTGTATATTTTCTTTCATGGGAATATTAATTTATAAAGCAAACTGTTTGTGATCCACTATATTTAGTGTACCATAGTTATTAAAAATGGTCTTGGAATTTTATCTAAGTTCTAAATTCAACATTTGCCAAGTATTTACTTGGCTATTGTGAGCTACAATATTCTTAACTGTGGTACAACAATTAAGGGGGATAGCATATAGGACAGCACTTAATAAAATGTCTAGCTAGTGTAGAATAATTTCTCAATGTACATATATGTACAAGTGACTCCAACACACATGATGCATGCATGCATGCACACATGCATACACACTTATATGTATAACTTAACAGTGGTGTTAGGTCTGTGATTAAAATGGTACAAGAGCTACTTGTATGCACTGTCAAGAATTAGCATTTGGGGAATGGTGATTGATGGAAAAGCAAAGTACTTAATTTTGTTTCATCTTTGAATATCACTGCCAATTCTAACCATTTGAAGTTCATAATAACTCAACAATAACTCTTTATTTTATATTTTGTTTGGCTAATATGAATATATATAGCCAAGTACCTCTTTACAATAAAATAGTTAAATGAATACATATTTGTTGCTGGAAAAGACAAAGCTATTTCATTTGGACTATGTCAGCTAAATAGTTTTTTAAAGAAAACTATTGTAACAAAGGTAATGGAAAGAAATGAGCTCTATATGAATGTGTTCATTTGTTTATGCAGAGATGAAAAAATTAAATGAAGTTTGAGAATGGATATTTTTTTCCTTTAAGAAACTCTCATTTACCCTCAATGTTTGTTTTATGATGTAAAACGAAGCCAGATTCTTTCCTGAACAGACTTTGTGTTTCTTTTTTAATTTTTCATGATCATGGTTATAAGAAATTTGGTTGAAAACATAATAATAAAAATTTTGAATTGATAGATAAAATTGTAAATATATTAAAGCATGTTGTCAAGTACTATATAGCAAAGATATTACTAACCTTCTGTTTACTAATTAAAGATTCATTTTAAAAGGACATACAAAAGCTTCTTTAACAACAGGTGGTATGAAAAATGTCTGCAGCCCTCTTGAGCTACTCCTATTGCATTCATTCATGAATTAATTTTCTCAGCAAACACTATGGAATGCCTATTGTATTCAAAGCACTCAATTAGCTCTGAGTAGAGAAACTAGCAAGCTTTAATGGATCTTACAAACCATGACTGTAAAAAAGAGTCAAGAAGTGGTGCAACCATACCAATATTTAGAATATGATTTAACTAGAAATTATAAATTATGTCTGAACAGAGCCCATGAAGTCAAGTTTTAAACCACTGCCCCATTAGTAATTTAACACATGGTGATAGTAAAGATGACCACTTAAAAGACTGGCAAATCTTTTTGGCTTGTCTCTCTTTCTTTCCAGATGATTCCAACCCTGAGAGCAGCCTTATTAGTCCACAGCTTATTTCAGCCTGATCATTTACATATAGGCAATGAGGCAAATGTCCATCACTTGGATAAGGTTTTCATGTAAAATCTAAAATATTCTTTGTTTGCACCAAAATAAATTTAGACATATTGTCAGAAATGATAACATCTAACAGGTCATAATTGGTTTGGAGCTGAGCTGACTCTTTCCTGACTTGCTTTCTCTCCAGTGATCCAGAGCCAAAGAGTGTGTCAGCTACAAGCCCCAAATCATTAGTAATGAATTTCATTCTCCCAGACAGAACGGTTCCCAGTCATCACACATAGAGGTGGCCGTCTTCCCTAGGAACAAGCCAGGATTAACATGGAAAGAGCTATTTTCAACCAGTCTCTTCACTGAACACTTCCTCCAGCTTCTGTTTGAACCCATACTTCTCCCACAAATGTGCACAGAATGGTTCATGCAAGTGCTCAGATGGAAACCCACCTCTTGGTGTGGGACCTTTCTGGCTACTAGAAACCTATGGCCTCACTTCTGCAAAGCTTATTAAAACTGCCACTCATCTATGTTTCCATCATCTGAAGTACAAGGCCACTCCTTACCATTACTGGCATCTAGAATGTTCTAGGCTCTGACTCTCTGGCCTCATCGTTCTCTAAATTCTTGCTTCCTCCTGCAATTATTCCATGCCCATATAGCTGACCTATTGAACAACCTGACCCCTTGGTTTTCAGTAGTCTCCCTATGGTCAATCAACTGCACCCAGCTTCCTTTCAGCCGCACAGTGCCATGTTCACCCTGTACTTCTTAGTTCCACTGCTAAAATCACTAGTTTGGACATCCCGCTCTGGCTACACCTGCCTATCCTTCAAGCTCTTAATTTCATTGTTTTTTACTCATTTCTTGACCTAGTCTCTTAATTGCTTCCCTATCAAACACTGTTTTGGTGTCTCTAGCTTAGACGTCATGTTTCGTTATTCTCACTACTTGCTCAGTAAGTGTCCTTGCTAACCCTCTTGCTTCATCATCCTTCTATCAACCACCAGGTCTGGGTTGGCTTAACAATCTGTCATTTTTCCACAAATGCCTAGCTTCTAGGATAATGAAGAAGCGTCCACACTAAAAACAAGCTAAAAAGCAGTTGGGCTGCAAAGTTGATGAGACCCGCCTGTCTACTTACACTCATACCAAAAAAGGGTATTTCTTGTCTTCTTCCAGAAGTGGTATCTCTTTTTCTGTCTAAAGTTAGTATCTTCATTTGAGGACTAGCTCCCTTTTCCTTCTGCCTGGTTTTCCCAGTGTATTAGTTTATCTATTGTTACAAATCACCACAAATGTAGCAAGTTAAAACATCAAACATAGAATCTCACCGTTTCTGAAGGGCAAGAATTCAAGAGTGGCTTAGCTCTGTGGTTCTGGCTCTGGGTCTCTCATGAGATTGTTTTAAGCCAATAGTGGAGACTGTGGTCTATCAAGATTCAACTAGGAAGGGTCTGTTTTTAGGTTCGCTCTTGTGGTTGTGGGAAGACCTCAGTTCCTCACCATATGCACCGTTCCACAGGCTGCCTGAGCTCCCCAGAAACGTGGTTTCCCCCAGAGAGAGAGCTAAAAAGAGCAGCCAAGACAGAAGCATAGTATCTTTCAAACTCTAATCTCAGAAGTATAACATCACTTTTTTCATACTCTATTTGTTACACAGAACCAACCCTAGTAAAATGGAGTCAATTACATCAAGGTGTGAGCAGCAGGGGTGGAGTTCTTTGGAGGCCATTTTGGAGACTGACCACTAAACTAAGGTAATTCAGATTCTTGATTTTCCCCCTTTTTCTTATATTGTTAATATAGGACTATTGTTTCTATATGCTTAGGCTCTCATCTTTGGGCTTTTAATATTTAAAGATGTTAAATTTGTCTCACTGGAAAAATCCTACAAGTCTTTCTATTGCAACCTGACTTTTGTCCACACTGCTCTGCTGAGATTATGATTGCCAAGGTCACGGGGGGCATCATTGTGGTTGGATCTTATGGACAATGTTCAGTCTTTAGATCTCACTTGAGGACTGAGAAACAGTTCATATTGAGAACCACTTTCTCTCTTTCTTTTAATATACTTTATTGTTTAGAGCAGTGTTAACCTCACAGCAATACTGAGCAGAAGGTACCAAGATGTCCCCCTGACCCCATACGTGCATAGCCCACTGCCCCCACTATCACTGTCCCCCACCAGAGTGCTACATTTGTCACAATCAATGAATTTACACTGACACACCATTATCACCGAGTCCATAGTTTACATCAGAATTTACTCTTGGGGTTGTACTATGGGTTTTGACAAACATATAATGACATATATCCACTATTTTAGTATTGTATAAAGTATTTTCACCACCCTAAAAATCCTCTGGGCCTCACCTATTCATTTCTCCCTCCCCGCCTCAAGTCCTGGCAGCCACAGATCTTTTTACTGTCTCCATAATTTTACCTTTTCCTGAATGTCATAGAGTTAGAATCCTACAGTATTAGCCTTTTCACTTAGGTATAAACATTTAAGTACGCTACATGTCTTTTCATGTTTTTTTTTTTTTTTTCCAGCCACTTACTGAGATTATATTTTATTGGGAAGAAATAAAAAATAAATACATCAAAACACCTGATATGTGAAACTCTACATCTGTTTCCTTTTCAAGGTTTTATAGCACATTTCTTTTTAGCACTGAACAATGCTCCATTATCTGTCTGTGCCACAGTTTTTAGCCATTCACCCACCAAAGGGCATCTTGTTTGCATCCCTGTTTTAGCAATTACAAATAAAGCTGCAATAAGTCTCCATGATCCTGTGTTATCTAGGCTTTACATAACACCTTTGCCCTCTGGGTCTTGTTGGTGTTACTTAAAGTCTTGTTTTGGTCTTACTTTCTTCTCACATTAAGTTTCCTTCTTAGGAGACCTCACTTATTTTCATGTTTTTAATTACATCTACCTACTGAGAATGGTGCAGGAACATCAAATCCTTGGGGGTAACTGATGATAAAATGTTGAAAACAAGTTTCGTATGGATAATGGGCTATAAGACATATTGTTTTATAGTGCTTGAGCTAGTTTTCCCATTGAAAGACATTTTTAAATATTCAAACAAAATTGGGATAAAATGTGATGCAGATAAATAATACTAATTGCTAGTTATAAGTTTGCACTTTCAAAAAATTATCTTGAAAAATATGCTGGTTAATTTTTTGTATTTAGAGCATTATAATGGCATGACGTTTTTGAAAACTGACTTTATAAAGTATGAACTGTTTCCTTCAGAAAAGGTTTTCATGTTGCCTTCTTTCATGTGTGGTTCTTGTATGTGAGAAAACTATGCTTGTACATTCATATTGCATTTGATATATATTTCCTTCCAAAAAATATTGTATCAAGAGGGAATGAAATTTTTTAGCATATAAATTCCAGGAAGGAGACTGACTGAAAGTTTTCCACATAATTTAATGTAGCCATTGTTTGAAGTTTCATGTGGAACCTAAAAGTAGCTGCTAATGGTTAGAACTAAAATTTGGGTTTATATTGTCTGAATCTGTTAATTTTAATTTTAAATATGTAGTAGGGTTTTTTTTTTCTTTTTTACATTCTCTTTTAAAGGCTCCTATCATTATCAATTCATGAGTTGGTATGGCAATAAACAGAGGATGGCCAGATGTTTAGAAGGAGGGACAAAAATGTGGAAAATTCTTTCCAATATCCCTTTCCCCCATACACATGCATGTGTGTGCATGCTCACTCATTCACCCATTCACTATATGTGTCGCAAGACCTGAAGTCTATGTTGCTCATTAGAGCTTTATGGTATGTATTTATTCCTTATAGATTTGGCTATTTTGCTGTTTGAGGACAGAGGCTACCTAAAGTACAGTCACATTGGATTAAAATGTGTGCACAAACAACATTGTCAACACCTTCTATAGTTTCACGCAGGAGGAATTCATAGATAGTGGCATTATCCTGCAGCAGGGAGGCAACAGCCCTTGCAATAAATTGCCATAATTCGGCTACTAAGGATCTGTGCAATTGGGCAGGTTTTGGTGGTTTTCTTTTGTTGTGTTTTGCTTTGTGTGACGAGTTGCTATTCTGTTTTCCAGAAAGTGTGTCTCAAATAAAGAAACTAGTTTATGCCAGTTTGACATTCTGGAAGCTAATGAACTCTTTCAGCCCTGTAGGGTGTCATTTGGTGCATGGGAGCAACTTAGTGCTCTACAGCTGTATACATTATTTGTTTAGGATACTAAATGGTATCCTTTTGGCCCAGAAGAATTAATGCACTTCCTAATGTGTCTAGCTTATATTCAAGGGATGTCTTATGAGAGACTCGATGCCAAAGTAGGTTCATATTCACTGAAAACCCAGTTCATGATTGATGTCTGCTATTTGTATGCATCACTGTTTTCTTGGACAAAATGATGGCCAGGGATTGAACAATCAAAATGAAATGAGAACCACATATGATCCTTAAATCATAGCTTGCATCCATAAACAACTAGCACATTGAACCAAAGGACCTGATTAGATTTAAGTCAAGGGCTATGTCAAAATTTTCAGTTTTCAAATTGGGTACATGCTGAATAAAAGAATAGTCTATTAGAAGCTCGATAGATATCTCCCTCCATCAGTCTATCGGAACCATTTAGTTAATCCAAAAAGCTACTGAAGGTAGAAAACCATGGAAAATGAAAACATATATACATTAACTTAAAGCATATAAATGCACATTTTGTTTTTCTAATCTTTTGATAAGCTCTTTCTCTGAGTATCAGTTAACTGAAGTTCCTCCTTTCCCTGTGGTCTGGCAAACAAAAATCACACGCATGTTGTATTCTGCATAATTCCCAGTTTTTAATCTTAATTGGAGCAATGAAGTGCATGAAGACACTTGTTTAGTAAAGTGTAAAATGTTTATTGGATTTGATGATGTTTTTCTTAAATTTTATTTATTTTTTAAATTTTATTTTATTATGTTATGTTAATCACCATACATTACCTCATTAGTTTTTCATGTAGTGTTCCATGATTCATTGTTTATGTATAATACCCAGTGCTCCATGCAGTACGTGCCCTCTTTAATACCCATCACCAGGCTAACCCATCCTCCCACCCTCTCCCCTCTAGAACCCTCAGTTTGTTTCTCAGAGTCCATAATCTCTCATGGTTCGTCTCCCCCTCCGATTTCCCCCCTTCATTTTTCCCTTCCTGCTATCTTTTTTTTTTTTTTTAACATATAATGTATTATTTGTTTCAGAGGTACAGTTCTGTGATTTTCCTAAATTTTAAAAAATGCTCTGCCCAAACCCATTCTGACTTATTTTTAGCAGCTTGCAATCATTGCATTTTTAAAACATTCAACTTGGTTTTTATAAAACAAAAACTAAAACTCTTTCAACACTTAGGTTTCATTGTTTTATGTAGTATGCAATTAAATAGCATAACTCCAATACCTAGAACATCTGACAATAGGCTTTCCAGAAGCATAACTGACACTTAATAAGTGAGCAGCCACACCTGTGGGAGCAGCCTGTGTAGCCACACGATGCAGGGGTACAATTGAGAATATGACAGTATGAATTAGAGAAGGTGTGGATAGTTGCATGAGTCATCCAGGGGAAGCTTGCTAAGAGCTGCTGTAGATTTGACATACTAGCTGGAATCAAGATTTTGAACACTGATTCCACCCGGTGCTGCTGCTCAGATGAATTATTAAATTGTTATCACTAGAAGATGTCAAGAAATGTTTTGATCGTGATCTGTCACGATTTGTCATGTGACAAATTATAATAAGATGGCTGCTCTTTACGCTCACAAGATGGCTCTTTATGCTCACAAGATGGCTGCTGTGACCAAACATTGCATCTCTATTCCAGGTAGGGAGAAAAAAGTATGTGATGAAAATAAAAGTGTAGCCCTTATATTAGAAAAATAATGTTTTCCGAGAATCACTAGCAGTGTTCTGATTACTTCTCTTGTACAAGAAATTGTGTCATACAGGGACTCCTAGTTGCAACAAAGCCTGGAGTTAGTTCTTCAGAGCAGCATACTGGAAGCTAGAAAAAAAGAAAAAAAGAAACAGGATTCTTTTGGTAAGAAAGAAGGGGACTTACGTGGTACAGGAAACTAGCAAGGTTTGTGCACTTTCAGACGTCAGTTCAAATAGCTCAAAGACCATTTCCTCAGGAAAGCCTTCCCAGACTTTTTATCCTAGGTTCCCCATTATGAGTTCTCAGAGCCCCAGATACATTTTCTTTAAGTAATTTTGATTTTATGCTTCTGCTCTTTGATTACTATGTTCTCTTCTATATGAGGATGATGGCAGGGGTCTGTTTCCATCTTTGCTCACTAATTTATACAGAGCACCCGACATACTGCCTAACACTCGATATATAAGTACTTGATATGTTTATTATTTTAAAAAAGGAGGGGCACCTGGGTGGCTCAGTCGGTTAAGCATCTGCCTTTGGCTCAGGTCATGATCTCAGGGTCCTGGGATCAAGCCCCACATCGGGCTCCCTGCTCAGTGGGAAGCCTGCTTTTCCTTCTCCCTCCACTGCTGCCCCCGCTTGTGCTCTCTCTCTCTCTGTCAAATAAATAAATAAAATCTTTTAAAATATGAATAACTGATTATCATTACTTTAAAACATATCCAAAGAAGAAATTATTTAGTGTTGTTTTATAGTCTATTTGGTGTTTAAACACCATCAAAATTAGGTCTCTTTTTTCCCTCCAAATTTTTTTTTTTTTCTCACTGAAACCCATTTTTACTGTTCATTTGTAGGAAATGAGAAAATAATTGGTCAGGGTCCTCATCAGAACAATTTTTTTTATTTCTCTGCTTTAGAATGAGTTCTTGAGTGAGGTGCTTATATATTTTCCAGGGAAACTGTCCACATTTTTTTTTTTCAAGAAATTCTATTTTTACAGTTGCTGCTTTGTTCAGTCATAGATATAAAACACTAATGTGAGAAGGGACCCCAGGACTCATCTAATTCAGCTCCTTCACTTTGGAAGTAGAGAAACTGAGGCCCAGAGATGTTAACTGAATTTCTCAAATGACATAGAATGAGCTACTGGCAGAGTCAAAATATGGGCCTGATTTTCCAATTAATTCCCCATTTTGTGCTCTATTCTTTTATATACATGGATTTCACAATCCAAACAAGATACAGTAATGAACAAAGGCCTCATCACCACGTGTGTCCAAAACAATTATCTACTGTTCTTGGTTGTTCCATCTGTACTGGAATTGGCAGAAGTTGAATTTGCTCTCATATTTAAAACAAGAAATGGATGTTTGAAGATGTATTAACTAGGTTTACTTTTATATTTGAAATCCTTTAAAAATGGTCTTTCTGTTTTAATTATCATCTCTAAATTACATTATATCCTTATAGTGTGTCAGTCAGAGTTTGTATATTTGAATTTCATAAATATGAGCTTAAAATACTGTATTAGTTTGAAAGAGCTGCCATAGCAAAGTACACAGACTGCGTAGCTGAACTCACTGCAATTGACTTTCTCCCAGTACTGGAGGCTGGAAGTCCAAGGCCAATGGTTAGTTTCTTTCAAAGCATCTCTCCTTGGCTTGCAGATGGCTGCCTTCTTCCTGTGTCCTTATGTGGTCCTTCCTCTGTGGTCTGTGCCTAATCTCATCTTCTTATAAGGGTGCCAGTCAGATTGGATTAGAGTCCACCCTCATGGCCTTATTTTAATGTAATAACCTCTTTCAAGCCCCTGTCTCCAAATATAGTCACATTCTGAGGTGCTGGGGGTGAAGACCTCAACATAAGAATTCTGGGGGACACAGTTCAACCAGTAAGAAATACCCATCAGGTAATTCCCAGAAGAAGTCTGCAGAAGGACCCAACATCCTAAGAGAATATATTTTTATTATTTAGTGAGAAAATGTTTTTAGAAGTTTAATTAATCAAATATCATCAACTTTTTTCAAAGAAATGGAATAAATAATCCTAAAATTAGTATGGAACCAGAAAAGACCCCTAATAGCCAGAGGAATGTTGAAAAAGCAAAGCAAAGCTGGTGGCATCACAATTCCGGCCTTCCAGCTCTATTACAAAGCTGTCATCATCAAGACAGTGTGGTACTGGCACAAAAACAGACACACAGATCAATGGAACAGATTAGAGAGCCCAGATATGGACCCTCAACTCTATGGTCAACTAATCTTTGACACAGCAGGAAAGAATGTCCAGTGGAAAATAGACAGTCTCTTCAACAAATGGTGTTGGGAAAATTGGACAGCCACATGCAGAAGAATGAAACTGGACCATTTCCTTACACCACACACAAAAATAGACTCAAAATTTTGAAAGACTTAAATGTGAGACGGGAGTCTATCAAAATCCTAAAGGAGAACACAGGCAGCAACCTCTTCGACCTCAGCCGTAGTAACTTCTTCCTAGAAACATCGCCAAAGGCAAGGGAAGCAAGGGCAAAAATGAACTACTGGGACTTCATCAAGATAAAAAGCTTTTGCACAGCAAAAGAAACAGTCAACAAAACCAAAAGACAACCAACAGAATGGGAGAAGATATTTCAAATGACATATCAGAGAAAGGGCTAGTATCCAAAATCTATAAAGAACTTCTTAAACTCAACACCCAAAGAACAAAGGATCCAATCAAGAAATGGGCAGAAGACATGAACAGACATTTTTCCAAAGAAGACATCCAAATGGCCAACAGACACATGAAAAAGTGCTCAACATCGCTTGGCATCAAGGAAATCCAAATCAAAACCTCAATGAGATACCACCTCACACCAGTCAGAATGGCTAAAATTAACAAGTCAGGAAACGACAGATGTTGACAGGGATGCGGAGAAAGGGAAACCCTCCCACACTGTTGGTGGGAATGCAAGCTGGTGCAGCCACTCTGGAAAACAGTATGGAGGTTCCTCAAAAAGTTGAAAATAGAGCTACCATAAGACCCAGCAATTGCACTACTGCATATTTACCCCAAAGATGCAAATGTAGGGATCTGATGTTTATAGCAGCAATATCCACAATAGCCAAACTGTGGAAAGAGCCAAGATGTCCATCGACAGATGAATGGATAAAGAAGAGGTGGTATATATATACAATGGAATATTATGCAGCCATCAAAAGGAATGAAATCTTGCCATTTTCAACGACATGGATGGAATGGGAGGGTATTATGCTGAGCGAAATAAGTCAATCAGAGAAAGACATGTATCATATGACCTCACTGATATGAGGAATTCTTAATCTCAAGAAACAAACTGAGGGTTGCTAGAGTGGTGGGGGGTGGGAGGGATGGGGTGGCTGGGTGATAGACATTAGGGAGGGTATGTGCTATGGTGAGCACTGTGAATTGTGTAAGACTGTTGAATCACAGACCTGTACCTCTGAAACAAATAATACATTATATGTTAAAAAAAAAAGAAGAAGAAGAAGATATCAGGAAGGGAAGAATGAAGGGGGGGAAATCAGAGGGGAGATGAACCATGAGAAACTATGGACTCTGAGAAACAAACTGAGGGTTCTAGAGGGGAGGGGGGTGGGGGAATGGGTTAGCCTAGTGATGGGTATTAAAGAGGGCACATACTGCATGGAGCACTGGGTGTTATATGCAAACAATGAATCATGGAACACTCCATCAAAAACTAATGATGTAATGTATGGTGATTCATATAACATAATAGGGCGCCTGGGTGGCTCAGTTGTTAAGTGTCTGCCTTCGGCTGAGGTCATGATCCCAGGGTCCTGGGATCGAGTCCCACATTGGGCTCCCTGCTCGGTAGGAAGCCTGCTACTCCATCTCCCATCCCCCTGCTTGTGTTCCTGCTCTCGCTATCTCTCTCTCTGTCAAATAAATAAATAAAATCTTTTAAAAAAAAACATAATAAAAAAAGAAGCTTAATCAATCAATGTGCTTATAACAATACCATTTTTTTTTAACCTCAATATGAGGCTAATACTGTTAATGAAAAACTGGAAAAATTCTGTTGTAGATTGCGATACAATCATTGATTGACTTCTCAATTGTCTTCTAAAGATACTGGTTACCCAACTGATTGCAATTTAGTCTCCCATAAGAACCAGGACTGTATTGAGACGTACCTAGACCCTAGACCCAAACATCACTTCTTCTAGCTTTGGGGCCTTTGGAAAAAGTTCTCAATCTCTTTAAGCCTCCTCATCTGTAAAATAGAGACAGTGCCTACATCAAGAATTGCTAAATAGCTTAAACTAAATTAAGGTACAACATATATGGGTATTATTATTATCTTTTCATATCACTTTTCAGATCTCATTTTGTCAATTTATTACTGTGTCATAGTTTTATTAACAAATTCCATGTCCCAAGAAATTTTGAAATTTGAATACCTAATTATTTTTATAATTCTAACTTTAACTTTATTTAAATCTTTTTTTTTTTTTTAAGATTTTATTTATTTATTTGAAGAGAGAGACACAGTGAGAGAGGGAACACAAGCAGGGGGAGTGGCAGAGGGAGTGGCAGAGGGAGAAGCAGGCTTCCCGCCAAGCAGGCAGCCCGATGCGGGGCTCGATCCCAGGACCCTGGGATCATGACCTGAGCCGAAGGCAGACGCTTAACGACTGAGCCACCCAGGCGCCCCTAACTTTAACTTTAATTTAACATATAGCGTATTACAATGGGCAATATTCTTGAAGGTAACCAGCCCAATCAGATACAATTGGTAAATTTTACACTCAGTTAAAAGAACAAAGTTAAATTTGATTGTTTTATGTGAGACTGGACAGTGGACTGGAAGTTCTTTGTTTCTGATCCCATCTAGTAAGGTTTGTCTGTTGAGCATGGCATTATCCCAGCTCCCTTGGAAATGGCTAAGGGACTGAAAAATTGTCAATGTGTTGCTTAATTACCTGCACCTGTCTACATAAGAACATCTTATGTGGTAATTATGGATCTGGTGCAAACCATCATGCATGGGGCTTTATTGTGCTTCAATTTCCCTTCATATCTCAATCCAGTCCCAGGGCTACCTTTTGGCTTATGAGCACCCCCATTCAACACAAAATAAATTCGTTCCACTCAAGAAGATTAGAAATGGTGGGAAATATAATTCCCCCTTATTCTTGGCAACAGTGTATGTGTTATTCTAAACTAGCAGAAAATATGCAGAAAGAAGAAGAAAATAGATTTTTTTTCACTTCAACAAAGTTGAAGCTCTACCAGCTAACTGGCCAGACACTGACTTCAAAAACCACACTGATGTGTCTCTCTGATTCTGCTCTTCCAGGGCTTGAGAGACAAGTTTGGAGGGGTTGTCCAGGGGAAGGCTTGGGTTCCTCTCTCAGCAATAAGTATGCTTTCACTGCAGGAAAGAGCAAGCAAACTCAGAATCTCAAGGGCAGTGTGACAAAGAAATGAGGATGGTTCCAAGTAGAGTTGAAGCTTCTGCTTCCTAGCTTCCTCACATTGTTCCATCTGCCTCTTCTGAGAGCTCCCATCTCCCACTGTGTGCAGCTGAGTTTCAAGCACTCCTGGTGGCATAATGACTGAGACAAAGATATTTCCTCCAGTTGTCAATGGCACTCCAATCCTGAAACTGTCCCAGGAACCTCATCCAAGTCTCCCCCCTCCCTGTCCTTGGTCTCTATGAACAAGAGGGAGGGCTTCACTCATTGATGATCATCTTAGCTTCAAGACCACATGTATCTAGATATGAAATAATATTTTTATTTTCAAATGTAGGTTCTTTGGAAGATCTTGTCTATTGGAGCATGTAACTATTCCTGTAGCCAGAAGAGGAGATCACTACTCAGAGGAAGAGCCAGACTGCTGTGTCTGGATACTTAAAAAGACATTTGGAGGGGGAGAGCATCTGCAAATGTTGATGAAAATGGTTTTGGAACTTCTCCTTTGATCAGGAAATAGGTGGACCATAAAATGTCTGATACATGATGCTGCCTGCAGCAAACCCACATTCTGAGACCCAGTCATCTTATTACTCTAGAAACACCAATAGATAAAGGAAGAAGGCTTAAAAGATCCAACACTTTCCAATTGCAATCGATGTGCAATGTTGAGTTAACCAAAAGTGGTCATATTTTTGCGACTGCAAAATGACTGATCATTTATATTTCATATCTCAAACTAGAGGCTTGTTTTGACCAGCATTCAAAAACACATACTGCTATTAAAAGATACAAGTTTGCTTATGACCTGTTTTGTTTTCTATAATGTCTGTGAGTCTCTAAAGGACAGGGCCCATGTGTTATACTTCTTTGCACATCCGGTATTTCCTTACTCATAAGGGACACCCAACAAATTTTATATTCAATGATGAAGGTGATACAAATGTATGATCAATAACAGAAGCTTGGAGCTAGAAGAGATATTTTATCATCTACTTTTTGTTTTGTTTTATTTTTGCATTGTCTACTTTAACACCTGTACATTACAAATGAGAAGATTTAAAAATGCTTAGATCCAAGATCTGAGCTCTGAGTTAGGTCTCCTGAATTCTTTCATTAAGATATAATGATGATAATAACAGCAACAACAAAAACTTTATAATTAAACAATGTAACTCAATGGAGCAAAATTTGTTAAGGAGTAAGAATGCAGTTTAGTGGATAGACATTGGTTTGGAGTCAAAATCTTAATACTGTTGTCTTATCTCAGCCATGTATAGATCTGAGTGGCAAAGGGATTTTATGGGGAATCAGCTAACTGTGAATTGTAACCACATGCCACAAAATTCACTGAGCCCTCAGTAATCACTGTCATTAAGGGTAAGCACAGAGTTTTTTCCCGAGGAAATCTAGGGTTCTAGTCAAACTTAGATGATTCAAATGAGTTTCCTTTTCTTTTGTATTTACAGAGAAGCCAACAAAATATATAGCTCCCATCCTAATATGCCTGTTGAATACATTACAAAATCTACTGAGCTTTCAGGAGTGGGAAACAAGTAGACCCCTTGTGAGGGCTAGTTTTGATAGAGAATGACACAGTATTCACACAAGAGATGGGCTAATTTATAGAGATTTTTAAAAATCTCTTGGATCGTTTTCCAAAAAAAATGTAGTGCAAAAATCAGAAATGTTTGTTTACTAAATATGTATCTGTATGATTACACAGAGGATCCTCCCATCAATGGTGACTCTATCCTATTTCCTTCATTTGTTAGAACAGCTTGGTCTATACTGAAAACTTTTTGGCTACATCTAAGAACTTTTAATCTCAAATTTCTTTCTAAAGGAAATGGGGTTTTTGAAACAGAACAGACTAATTTGCTAAAAGATTTTTACAATAATACATGAGGGCAGTCTTGGTATTACTATTCTGGATGAATTGGGAGCTGGAAAACAGAGACATTTGGTTCATCATTAACACCTCAATTCTGTAGTTGGCATTCATGTAGGCAGGGTTGGAACAGACATCAGAAATGCAGAGATAAAATGTTCCCTATATCCCTCACACAAGAAATAAATGATATTTGTAGGTGTGCCTTCATCCTTTGTCTTTACCACATTTGAAAAGTAGGGCAAAGTGTTAGAAATCAATATATAAATGCATTTAGTTAATAAAACTTAATATAAAAAATAAGGACATTTATTAAAATCAAACTGAATGAAAAAATATAACTAAAAAAGACAAAATAAAAAAATCAAGTGGAAATCATTCAGAAGACCTTTTAGACCTGTACACTGAAAAATATAAGACATTGATGAAAGAAATTGAAGAAGATGGAATATAAATGGAAAAATATCCTCTGTTCATGGGCTGTAAGAATTAATATTAAAATGTCCATACCACCCAAAATGATCTACAGATGGAATACAATCTCTATAAAAATTCCAATGGCCCTTTTCCCAAAAATAAAAAAAAAATCCTAAAATTTGTATGGAACCACAAAAGATGCTGAATAGCCAAAGCAATCTCGAGAAAGAAGAACAAAGCTAGAAGCATCATGTTTCCTGATTTCAAACTATTTTACAAAGCTGTAGTAATCAGAACAGTATAGTATTAAGAGCCCAGAAATAAGCCCACACATATACAATCAACTAATACTTGACAAGGGCACCAAGAATAAGCAAAGATAGTCTTTTAAATTAATGGTGTTGGGAAAGTGGATATCCATAAGCAAAAGAATAAAATTGGACCCTTATGCCATACACACAAATTTACTTGGAAGAGATTACAGACTTAAATGTAAGATCTGGAACCATGAAACTCCTAGAAGGAGACATGGGTTGGGGGGAATCCTTCACATTGGTTCTGGCAATGATTTTTTTGGATATGACACCAAAAGCAAAGGCAACAAAATAAAAAAAAAAATTAAAAAGTGGGACTACATCAAATTAAAAAGCTTTTGTACAGCAAAAGAAATCATCATCAAGATAAAAAGACAACCTATGGGATAGGAGAAAATATTTGCAAATCATATATATGGTAGGAGGTTAATATTCAAAATATATTAGGAACCCACACAACTAAATAGCAAAAAAAAAAAAAAAAAAAAAAAATCAAATGAGCAGAAGTCTTGAATAGACACTTTTCCAAAGACATACAATGGTCAAAAGGTGCTCTAAGTCATTAATCATTAAGGAGATGCAAATCAAAACCACAGTGAGATATCACTTCACACTTGTTAGATTGGCTATCATGAGAAAGACAAGAGATAAGAAGTGTTGGTGAAGGTGTAGAGAAAAAGAAATCCTTGTACCTGCTGGTGGGAATGTAAACTGGTGCAGCCACTTTGGAAACCAGTATGGAGGTTCTTCAAAGAATTAAAAATAAAGCTACCATATGATCCAACAATTCCACTTATGGGTATACATCTAAAGTAAATAAAATCCATATCTCAAAAGATATCTGCACCCCCATGTTCATTGCAGCATTATTTACCATATCCAAGATATGGAAAGAACCTAAGTATCTATTGAAGTATGAATAGGTAAAAAAAAATACATGTGTCTACATGTGTGTTTGTGTGTGTATCACACATATAAAATGGAATGTTATCCCATGTTATTCAGCCATAAAAACAAAGTAAATCCTGTCATTTGCAACAACATGAATGAAACTGAAGGACATTATGCTAAGTGAGAAAAGCCAAACACAGAAAAACAAATATTGTATGATCTCATTTATATCTGAAATCTAAAAATGTTGAATTCATAGAAGCAGAGAGTAGAAAGTTGGTTGCCAGGAGCTGATGGGCTGCAAAACTGGGGAGATGTTGGTCAAAGGGGACAGAATTTCAATAATAAGACGAATAAGTCCTGGAGATATAATGTACAGTATGGTGACTGTAGGTTGATAATATTATACTGTATACTTAAAAGTTGCTACAAGAGTAGATCTGAAATGTTGTCACCCCTACAAAAAAGATTGTAACTGTGTGAGGTAATGGATGTGTTTATTAACTTGATTGTGGTAATCATTCGCAATATACACATACATAAAATCATCACATTGTACACCATAAAAAAAATCAACAACCAAAAAAATAAATAAATAAACAAAGGTCTTTCAGTGGAGGCTACCACAAACCACAAGCTGATGTCTTGACTGTCTTCCTGGGGTTTACGATTATTTCAAGAAATGTCTCAGGGTGAGGGGTGCTTTCTCCATAGGAAAGCCCAGTGGGTTCTGCCACCCAACCTTTGGGAGGGCAGGGTCTAGACAGATGCTGTTAAATCCAACTGAGATCTTTTTAGTTCCCCCAAATTTTCTGTTCTACCTTTCAGGAACCAAGCATACCACTTCCCTTTCAAACTCTCTATTTTTCTTTTCTTTTTTTTTTTTTTTTTTGTTTAAGATTTTATTTATTTATTTAAGAGAGAAAGAGAGAGAGAGAGAGAGAGAACACAAGGTGGGGGGGAGAGGAGGAGGGAGAGAGAGAAGCAGATTCCCTGCTGGGCGGGAGCCCAATATGGGGCTCAATCCCAGGACCCTGGGACCATGACCTGAGTGGAAGGCAGAGACGCTTAACCAACTGAGCCACCCAGGTGCCCCCAAACACTCTATTTTTCAAATGTACCTAGTTGTATATCATCTAACCACCTTGTCTCCATGTTTTCTCACATGGAAATTCAGAACATTTGCACTTATTCATTGTCAGTCATAATAACACCATGTCAGAATGACAGAAGTACAAATAGTGGACTATAATTCTCTTATTACTACATTCAGATTCAGAAAGTACTGCATCATCTTGTTTATGTTAATTATGAATGTCTTTTTTATTCTTGTTTTGTAGGAAAGTGTTGCTTTAAAATGTTTATGATTGGTGGCCATCTGATATTTTTCAAATGTTAATCTTTATTTAATTGCTATCACTTATAGAAATATAATAATGCAGAAGCTAGCTTGTTAAATGCCATAGTCTCTTAAAGAGGCAGAGGAAATAAATGCATTGCTAATCTCAGGAATCTTAGCAGAGACTCATCCAACATTTCATTATCTTTAAAAAAATAAAGCCACATATCACTGCATGGTGATACAGATAAGTTTGACTGTTTAAAAGAGTAATTCTGAAGAAATATTACATTACAAATGCAAACAGATTGAGAAAGCTGAGGTTGCTCAGTATGTATTGATAATATTAGATTATATCTCTGCATTCAGAGTAATAAAATTCAAGTTTCTAGGAAAGGAATGAAAAATTATGTACCATTTTATTTGTTTATTATTCAAACAAGTTGGTGATTTATATCACTTTCAGGGAAGTAGGAGTAAGACAAAACTTTCTAAGGATAGGAAACAAGATATAGGACTTCTAACATAAACATTTGAAAATAAGTATTTGCATATAAGATGGTTATATGCAAGAGTTAGTCTCACCTATGAAAAAAATGTAAGAAATTACTGTGTCTCATGTGTGTGATCAGTTTGTTTTAATACAGTTTGCTACACCAATATAGTTCCTTCATGACCAACATGATGGCCTGAAACTTCTAACTACAACTTACAGCATGCCTAGGTATATCTTATATAAATTTACTTAGAAAAATATCTAATATAGTTTGATCTCTATAAGAGTGCATACTGGTCCTTTATATTTACAATGCATTTCCATTTATGTCTAAAACATTTATTTCTGCAAATAATTAGTAATCTATTAATCATTATCCTTCTCTTACTCCACTTCAGACTACCCTTGCCATATATATATTAATTTTTAGGAATAGAGATGGCTTTCTAGAAAGAATAGAGAGGTAGGGAAAGGAAAGAGAAAATAAGAGAAATAGTGTGGTTTTTTTGGATAACAGTAGGGGAACTCATGTGTAAAGATATACACAAATAAAATCATCAGCTACAGCTTGAAGCAATACATTGTGATAGGTAAGCAGAGAAACACTTCAAAAGCTAGATATGTTAAGAAAAAGAGACTGGTAAAACCAGTAACATAAAATATTATCTCTCTACACAAAATGGTTGTATATAAAAAAAGAAAAAAAGCATCAAAATCACCAAACACTGTTCTAACAAGGTCTAATGAGAGAATGAATAGAGACTGTCTTCTGGCTACAATGGAATAGCTTGTATTAGACCAAATAGCCTGCTGAAAAAAACTATAAAAGCTGGCAGTTTGGGGGCAACAGAAAACAAAGAAGGCAGATGGGACTTGAGAGGTCAAGACTCAGAGGAAAGGCAAGTGTTGATTAAGTGAGCCCAAAATTCTCTGCTAAGTTTTCTCCCCAAGGCCCTTGGTGATTCCAAATTCTGAGCATTTCAAATTCCAGGAATAAACTAGCTTCTGTGAGGCTAAGAAGTTACATTCAGGGTTTACCAAGGAGGACCTTCCTAAACACCTTACATTTTTAGCAGGCACTCCTGAAGGGCTACACCTTAAGAGTAGAGGCAAACGACAAATAGACCAGCCCTCAAAAATACCTAAAGTCAGCCTCAGTTCATCTCCATCCTTTATTGAATCTAGGTGACATGTTCCTACACTAACTGCTCATTACAAGATAAGTCGATCCCATCTGGAGAAGGTAAACATCATTTGGAGGCTCTAAAACTTTTCTTACTTAATGCCTGCTATGACAATTACCAAAAAAATCACCTGGTGATTTAAAAGGAGCAAAAATAAAGACTAAAAATTGACTTTCCAAACAACAGAATGAAAGTGAGAAGACAATAGGATAACATCTTTCAAAAAAAGGGAAAACAGTTTGCCAATGTAGAGTTCTAGTATATTGAACATATTCTTCAAGAATGAAGGTGTAATACGAATGTTTAAAGACACTGAGGTATTAGTCAGCAGCAAAGCCACACCAAAAAAAAAAAAAAAAATAACAAAGGGTGTCTTTCAGATAGAAGAATGATGTCAGAGAAACACATCTAAAGGTAGAAGGAATAAAAAGTGCCAGTGGGTGATAAATCTAAAGGACGGCTGACCATAAAAAGCAATGCTCATGAGTAAGATTGGCTTATGATTATTATAGTTTTTGTAATATTTTTGTCAGGACTTGGAATCAAGGTAATGTCAGTCTCACTAAAAATGCATATAATATAGAACTTTAATTGAGATAATGCATTTCAAGAGCTTTAGCAGTCTCACAAAATATAGGTGCTCAAAGAAGTGATGGGGTAGTGGAGAGGTTTGAAATTCCTTGCATTTGAATCTTAGCTGTGCAATTTACTACCTGCATAACTTCAGAACAGTTGTTAAATCTCCTTGAGTGTCAGTTTCCATGAGTATAAAATAAGGATAAGTCTAATGTCCTCATTAAATTTTCCCATGAAGGTGAAATATTTATTTATTTATTTATTTATTTATTTATTTATTTATTTATATTTTATTTATTCATTTGAGCCACAGAGAGAGAGAGAGAGAGCATGATCAGGGGGAGAGACAGAGGGAGAGGGAGAAGTAGGCTCCCCGCTGAGCCAGGAGCCTGATGTGGGGCTCAATGTGGGGCTTGATCCCAGGACCCCGGGATCACGACCTGAGCCGAAGGCAGACGCTCAACCATCTGAGCCACCCAGGCGTCCCTATTTTTTTAAAGATTTTATTTATCCGAGCGGGAGAGGGGAGAAGGAGAGGGAGAGAGAAGCTCTTGAGCAGACTCCCCACTGAGCACGGAGCCCTACCTGGGGCTCCATCTCACAACCCTGAGATCATGACCTGAGCCAAAAACAAGAGTTGATCGTTCAGCCAACTGAGCCACCCAGGCACCCTGAAGGGGAAATATTTAAATCAAATGTTTCTGTAAAGTGATTAGCTCCATGACTGGCATATATTTAGTGGTTAACAAATATGAGTTTATTTTTTCCATTTCATTTTCATTTATTCCTTTGTACTCTCTTTTTCTCTCCCTGAATGTTTCCAGTTGGGTTTTCTGGATGCACATCCTGAGTTGGAGTTTGGAATGAAGGGTCTTCATTAAAGATGATCAGAAGGAAGAGGGATGGGAAGCAGAACTGAGCAGAGGGAGAAGTTGAACTGAGATACAGGTCCAAAAAAAGCCTTAGCTAATCCCTGTAGATCTCTGGGGTTGTATATGTATGTGTATATAAAGTAGAGAGTAGAGAAAAAGTAAATATATGGAGAGTAGAAAGTAGAGAAAAAGTAGGATAGATATATGGCATCTGACTTAACTCACATTGGACCTCAGGTGAATTTGCTCTCCATAGCCGAGGTAAATCCAGAAACACCATACAGCTGGGGCAACAAGTCTTCCTTAAAGGGATTCAGATGACACATCTCCGTGTCCACCACACCATCACTCTCTTGTCCCTTCCTCTATTGTCCCTCTTTTCCACCTTTCTTTTCCTATTTCCTCCCTCTGTTCACCTTAGTTACAAAAAGAAACCATTAATTTGAACATTCTACATATAATCCAATATACGAGCTATGAAAGGGTCTTACCATAGTAGACACCTCTGCTTGAACTGGATTCAAATTTGCTCATCTACAAACATACAGAGTGGAGAAAAAGTAGGATTGTTCACTCCAAAGAGTAAAAATGTCTTGATCTTAAAATGTGCTTTATCACCTTTCCTAGGCTATGTGGCTCTAATATTTAGCATTTAACTGTTGATTTTAAAGACAGAAACCAAAATAGAGCTACCTTTTATCTTAATTTAATTAAATATTACTATTGACATTAATATTAATGTATTCAACTGCACATGAAATTAGTGTTTGGCTAGAATTTTCAACATGTGTTTAATCTCTATAACAACCATTAGAAAAAGTTTAAATTATTTAAATATATACAGTTATGTTCTCTTTTACATAACTCAACTAAAATTTGAAAAATATTTTACTGTTATAATGCTTTGAAAATATTAAAGTATAAGTGTTAGGAATATGGAAAATAAAGACATGTATTATTCCATTGCAGTTTTTTGGACCATAACTATCTAATACATTTTACTTCACATAGAGAAATTCTTTTGTATTTAGATTCTTTTCTGATGGGTAATTATTAAAAGTCACATTCTCCTTGGTGAAGTGGACTTAATTAGTCCTTCTCTTATCTCTTTTCACATGGTTTGGCCTTCACATGAAACTTCTCTAAATTGATCATTTATGAGAGCAGAAAAAAAACAGATAGTATGTTTTTGAAAAAGAGGAAAAAGCAGTGAAAAGAAATCAGTACGGCATTTTGCATCTGCTCAGAAAAGGACTCAGTCCTTTACAGAAATACACAAGGAACCAACTACCCTTGCATTTTCTGCACTCCCAGACCTTAAGCTCTTATAAATTTTAAGTGAAATCTTAAGGAAAGCTCTTGGGTGGAAACGCATTTGTTTAGGTTAGTTGGAAAACTGTTTATTTCGTAGATATAAGCAGTCAATGAGCAGATTAGATTTTTGCATCATAAAATTATTTACATCCAAACTGACAAGCTTGCACTGGAAGATTGTGCACGCATCTGTTTCTTGACTGCTTGTCATGACTCTTGTTTGAAAGCTAGGATTAAGCATGTGCAGAATGTTGTGTACCATGACCTCATACACATGGAGGCTACAATGTCAACCTGAGCATCTTCTCTATGATAATTTGGGGATTCCTGTTTCTGTTCATTTCTGCAACTTGTTGATAATTATGTGTGTGTTTTTAAATTTTTTATTTTCTTTTAAGTTTTTTTTTATTTATTTGAGAGACAGAGAAAGAGTATGAGTTAGAGGAGGGGCAGAGGGATAGGGAGAAGCAGACTCCCCACTGAGCAGGGAGCCTGACGTGGGGCTCCATCCTAGGACCCTAGGATGATGACCTGAGCCGAAGGCAGACACCTAACCAACTGAGTCACCTATGTATGTTTTTTAATGCTTTGGTATTTCCATATAAGAAAACTGGGAAAATATTTTTGGATTCATTTTCTTTGACATGGAGAAACTTCACTAAGCAGTATTTTGACCGTATATATCATGACCTTTAAAAAGACAATTTGTGGCTTCTGATTTATTACCAAGTAATAAGATGAGGTCCCTTTATAGAACATATATCATTAAGTACATTAGTGGAAATTTGTTTCACTTGTGAAAACCATTCAGCAGTATAGATTTCTCTAATATAGAGAATATATGATTTCTCTATGAACTTGAGGCTTTAAATCTCAAGGACTTCATATCAGCTGCCTAAGTTAGTCATGGAGTCAGCAAAAACAAATTAAAAGAAATAAACAATATGCTTTTTATTGGCATATTTATTTATTTATCATCATAAAAGAGAAAAAACATCTTTTTATTATTCAGGGATAGCTATATACAGTGCTTTTCTTTGTGTTCAGAAAAGAGAATAATAAAATCATCAGCCATTATATGTTTCCTGGAAGCATCTGGAAAGCTGTATTTATTCATTTGACAAATAGTTTTTGAAAGTTACAGGTGCTATTTTCAGGGCTGGTGATATACTGATGAACAGACAGATCCTTGTTTTCATGGAGATTCTACTCCAGTGGAAGAAACAAAGAAATAAAGAAGCAAGCAAACAAACAAAAAAATCAAATAAACAAATTAATGTACCATGTAATTTAGACAATGATTTTAATCAAAGATAGGCCAAAAGCATGTCATCTAAGACAAAACCTCAGTGACTGTGTATTTTAAGAATTTACTAGTATCATACATTCAAAATGAAAGATTCTGAATGATGCAAGAAATTTCTATGTATATGAGCACTGGAAACATAACAGGGTAGACACCAACAATGAAAAAATTGTAATGTCATGGGTAATTATTTTCTTTATATCTATAACATGACTTCTGAAAATTTCAACCTTTCAAATTACCAAAGACAGAAACATTCTCAGTAGAAACATATTTGAGTATGACAGTCACCAAAATGACTGTATAACTCATTGTATCTCACAGTCAAATTGCAATTTTGAAGAATGATCAGACTGCGGAAGTGAGTTTCATTTAACTAGAGCCACGTTGTCTCATTTGCTGAGAAACAGCCATGTTATGCAATGGCATGCCAAGGGAATTAATAACTGATGGATGATCAGACCTGCTAAAAGTGGTGGTAATCATTTGCTACTTAAACCACCACATTTTGGCAAATAAAAAGCCTTTACTGGTGCCAAATCTGTAATTACTTTACTTAACGGTGATGACATGTGTGCCTGTTCTGCAAGATCCCATACTGATGCTTCTGTTGTTGGCTAAAAACTGCCCAGTACTTGAGATGATAACATCATTTCTGCATCTGTCTCTCTGGAGGATGGGGTTTTTAATTCTGTTTTTTCCCATTTCATCTTGTTTTGTTTTTTTGGAAGTTAAAAGAAAGATTTAAACTTTACTTTTTTTTTGAAGGGCTTTGTTTGAACAATTTTACAATCTCTTAAACATAATTTTTCAAAACTGCTTGTGTCTCCACATGGCTATCCTAGATAATGACCTTGAAGTAACAGTCTATTGATATATAGATGATAATGTGTATACATATGCATATTCCCGTGACCAAGTGTTATGCAGATAGAAATCAGGGCCAAATTTCCCCTAGTGACTTCATCCGTTTCCTAGTAGTAAGACCCAATTTCAGGTTGCTAGTGTAGTACAATGAACCAACAGTGGTGCCCTAATGTGTCAGGTGAAAAGTGTCCCCCTAGAATCTGAATGCCTAAATTATAGCTAGAGAGTGATTTAGGCCTGGAAGAATAAATCCAAATGTGTGGAATCTCAAGTGGAACGTTTCCACTGAAGAAGGGAAAATGCCAGGCAAATCTACTTAAAAAACATGAGAAAGGGGCACCTGGGTGGCTCAGTCAGTTGAGAGTCCAACTCTTGATTTTGGCTCAGTTCATGATCTCGGGGTGGCGAGATCCAAGTCCTCTGTTGGGCTCTGTACTGAGAGTGGAGCCTACTTAAGATTCTCTTTCACCCTCTCCCTTTGCCCCTCCCCACTTGTGTTCTTGCTCACTCTAAAAAAAAAAAAAAAAATTATTTTCCTAGAATAGAATAAAAATACTTTGTTGGATCTCGATATAGTCTCTCTCTTTATATATATATATATATGCCTAGATATATAATATATATATTATATAGTATATATATACATTTTTCCATTACTTTTATTTATTTTTCCATACTTTTTTAAATCAATGTGTGTATTTATATTTATTTTGTAAATGTACTAATTTTAGTTAAGTAGCTTTCTTAGCATTGGGCTTTGCATTTTTGTCCATTTTGACAATCTTTGCCTTTTAAAAGGGATGTTTAGGCCATTTATATTTAATTCAACAATCGGTACGATTGGATTTAAATCTAACATTTGCTATTTTTTGTATCTATCTGTTCTTTGTTTCTTGCTTAGTTTTTTACTACTTTATTTTCAAATAATTATTATTTAATGATTCATTTTATCTCTGTTATTGGATAAATACCAGTACCTCTTATGTCTGTGTGATTGTTCTAAGATTTCAACATGCATTTTTAACTCTTCACAGTTTGTCTTCAAATAATATTATATCACTTCATATATAGTGCAAGTACATAAACAGCACTACTCCTTCCCACTCTTGTTCTTCATCCTATTATTGTCATGAACTTTAATTCTACATGTTATAATAGTACATATTCTGTTTTTGCTTAAGTAATCAGTTATCTTTTAAAGACAGTAATCATTGAGAAATATATATTTTTTATATTTATTCAAATATTTACTGTTTTTTTTTTTACATTCTGTATTCCTTTTTTTTTTTTTAGATTCAAATTTCCATCTGGATTATTTTCCTTCTCTTGGAAGAATTTTTTTTTAATATTTATTGTACCATATGTCTGCTACTGATTAATTTTCTTAGCTTTTTATGTCTGTTAATAATTTATTTCATCTTTATTTTTGAAGGTTATTTTCTCTAGGTATAGACTTCAGAAAAACAGTGTTTTTGTTTTGGTTTTAATTTAGCTAAATTTGATGTCCCTTATATTTAACGGTCTTGCCATTCTGGAACAACAATTATTCCCATTCTTCTATGAGTTCCAGAAATTTTTCAGCCTAGTGATTTCTGGTGATCCTTCCCCCATCCTTGGGTAGTTTCTTCTCATACATATTCTGTCAATCAAAGACATGAGAGAATCCCTGTGAGAGGGATCTTCAGAACTCTCTGTATGCAGCATCCTCCCATTTAGTACTTTATCACAAACTTTAGCCACCTTGGCTCCCCCAAATTCTGATCTGTCTTCCTTCAACTCAGTAAGGCTGGAGCCTCTGTTTCTGTCTCCCCTTCTTGTATCACAGCCTGTAACCTGTACCAAGGCAGTAAACTTGAGAAATCATAGGTCTCGCCATTCTGGCTTTTTTTTTTTTTTTTTTTTCTTGTCTCAGGGATGACCATCCTGCACCACCTGCTGTCCAATATTTGAAAATAGTCGCTTCATACATTTCTTGATTTTCTATTTGTTTAAGTCAGGGAAAGATTTGTTATGTTTATTTAGCCTGGTTGGAAATGTAGGTCTCAAAATCATTTCAACATTGTTCTTCTCAATGAGAAATTATCAACAATAATCATTTTATTTTTATATTTACAAGTGCTCCTAGAAGGAATTTAATTAAAAATCTGAAGGACTGGAAGAAGGATACATTTCATTTTCATGTAACTACCTTTTGTACTATTTTATTAAGATTCTTAATTTTTAAGGAATCTCTACACCCAATATGGGGCTTGAATTTACAACCTCAAGATTAAGCATTGCATGCTCTACTGACCAAGCCAGCCAGGCGCCCCTACATTTTGTACTACTGATTATTTTCATGGTAGTATTTCTATGTGACACATGTAATAATTTAAAGCATTGACATTTTAAGAAATCCAATAAGTACGTATCATGTGAAATGATCTTGCTATGCTCCTCTTCTTCCCCAGATGTAATAATTTAGTGGGGATCAGAATCTTTATAATGCATTTACATATGTATAATTTTACTGTTGTTATTTTACATATATAAGGTCTATACATGCTGGCGTTTGTTTTCTTTTGTTTAATTTTCACCAAATTTCTTAGGGCTATTTTGAAGCTCAAACAGAGTTTGATGTTACCTTTTAGTGCTACATAATATTCCATACTGCAGATACAGCATCATTTATTTAAACCTGTGTATTAGTGTTTAGGTCATTTCTGATTTTTATTACCACAATCACTGCACAAAGGACATATTTGCAAATATCTGTGCAATATGCTAATATTCTTATAAGACAAATGACAAGAAATGGAAATACTTTAAGGGTAAACACATATTTTAACTTTAATAAGTAATGCAAAATTTCTCTCTAAAATGCTGTACTCCAAAATGTTATGCACAACAAATATATAAATGCATTTATTTATTTATTTTTTATTTTATTTTATTTTATTTTATTTTTAAGATTTTGTTTATTTATTTGACAGAGAGAGACACAGCGAGAGAGGGAACACAAGCAGGGGGAGGGGGAGAGGAAGAAGCAGGCTTCCCGCAGAGCAGGGAGCCCGATGCAGGGCTCGATCCCAGGACCCTGAGATCATGACCTGAGCTGAAGGGAGATGCTTAACGACTGAGCCACCCAGGTGCCCCTATAAATGCATTTATTTTCTCACAATTTCACCAACACTAGGTACTATCAATCACTAATATTCAGGGAAATGCAGATCAAAACCACAATGGGATATTAACTTATTACCTATCAAAATGGCTAGAATCAAAAAGACAAGAAATAACAAGTATTAGTGAGGATGTGGAGAAAAAGGAACTCTCATACACTATGGGTGGGAATGTAAATTGGTGCAGCCACTGTGGAAAACAGTATGGAGGTTCCTCAAAAAATTTAAAATAGAATTACCATATGACCCAGTAATTCCACCAGTGGGTATTTACTCAAAGAAAATGAAAACTCTAATTCAAAAAGATATATGTAGTTCTATGTTTATTGCAACATTATTTACCATAGCCAAGATATGGAAACAACCCAAGTGTCCATCGATGGGTGAATGGATAAAGAAGATGGAGTATATATATGCAATAGAATATGACTCAGCCATAAAAAAGAATGAGATCTTGAAAAAAAAATGAACAAAGGGATAAAAGAAAGAGAGCGAGAGAGAGACAAACCAAGAGACAGATGCTTAGCGACAGAGAACAAACAGATGGTTGTCAGAGGAGAGGTGGGTAGGGGAGATGGGTGAAATAGGTGATGGGGATTAAGGAGTGCACTTGTCATGATGAGCACTGGGTGATGTATGGAATTGTTGAAATAATTATATACCTGAAATTAATATAACACTGCATGTTGGCTATATTGAAAATAATAAAATAAAATAATAAAATAAAATAATCTTGCCATTGTGACAACATGGATAGACCTAGAGGGTATTATGCTAAGTGAAATAAATCAGACAGAGAAAGACAAATACCATATGATTTCACTTATATGAGGAATCTAAAAAACAAAACAAATGAACAAACAAACAAACAAAAAACCCCAAACTCGCCCAGACTCTACAGAGAACAAACCAATGTTCCCAGATGGGAGGTGAGTGGGGGAGAAATGAAATAGATAAAGGAGATTAAGAGGTACAAACTTCCAATTATAAAATAAATACTTCACGGAAAAGTATGGCATAGGTAATATAGTCAATAATATTGTAATAATGATGTATGGTGACTACACTTATTGTGGTTTGCATTGAGTAATGTATAGAATTGTTAAATCAATATGTTGTACACCTGAAACTAATGTAACATTGTATGTTAATTATACTTCAATGAAAAAAATACAAATCCACCCCTCCAAAAAATGCTTTTAATATAATGAAAATATAATGAAAAATAGTTAAACACAGATGCATTACTCTGATTCCAGCAAAAGTTGAAGTAGGTGCATGCTTAAATATATAGTGCATAGTCTAGTCAATTACCCTTTTTCTTTGAACCTATGGCTCTTCACAATTTAATTCTACTAGTATTTAATCATCTGCTCTTAAGTATTTAATTCTTAAAGAGTGCTTTAATTCAACAAATGTGACTTTTAAAGAGACATCAAAGCCTGTTGTCATTTAAAGATGCTTGCACTAACTTAAGTTGTTACTAGTCACTTACTAGTCAGATATAGTACAGTACTGGGAGGGGATGTGCCACTAAGCTTGCAAGGTGAGCCTCCCCTGTGGTAGAAATGATTATTCAAAATAGAGTGGGGGGCGCCTGGGTGGCTCAGTCGTTAAGCGGCTGCCTTCGGCTCAGGTCATGGTCCCAGGGTCCTGGGATCGAGCCCGCACATCGGGCTCCCTGCTCAGCGGGAAGCCTGCTTCTCCCTCTGCCACTCCCCCTGCTTGTGTTCCTGCTCTCGCTGTCTCCGTCTCTGTCAAATAAATAAATAAAATCTTAAAAAAAAAAAAAATAGAGCGGGAAAAATGTTTCACCTCTACTATGGTGCGGAGAGTACAAAATGGTAACATGGTTGCATTTAGTTGGGGAAACTTAGACTTTAAGAAAAGGTGCCTTTTGAGATAGGGATAAGGTTTCAATAAAGGGCTTGAGCAATCAGGGGACATTTTCGAAATTTATGCAACACAAAGGCCAAATAAACAGAAATATGAAACAAGAGGCTCTATTTGGAAAACAAGGAGAGGTTTAGATTTTGGAAGAGTAGCAATCTCTTCTTTCTTTACTTCTAAAATCCCTCTTTAAAAATGCACAATTCAACATGACTTATGTAAACCAAACGTGAATTCTTTCTTAATTGTTTTATAAATGAAAGTAAATGTTATCTTTCTAACCAAGTTTAAGCTCCTTAATGGATAGTCTGAATGACATTTGAAAAGTTTTCTTTTCATTCCATACTGTGTTTAGTAGACTGACAAGTTAATCACAATTTCTGTGAGTGGTCAATAATAGAGATTGCTCAACGTAACCTACTTAGCCATATGACTTTTAATTGTATTTTTATTATTTGTTTCTAGATATTGTTGCATTAAAACTTGGTTCATCTTTAAATACGATATTTTGCTGGGATCTTCAGAATTTGGACAAAAGCAAAAATAAGGCATTGTGTCTTTCTCCCCCCAAAACTGTAGGGCGACTTTCTTTTGATTTTTTTTTTTTTTTTATAGCAATACTGCCATGCTCTCTGAGACATAGACGAAATCCTGAAGAACTTTTATGACATTCTTGTCTTTGATAACCTCCTTTCTAGTCCACAGTGAACTAAATGAGGATAAAATATCCCAGATGTAACTGCTAGTACACAGGAGATATCTGCAAAGCTCTTAAGGCATGTGAATGACCCTATGGTAAATCCCTTTAAGCTTTTCCCCAGCTTCTTCTTTCTTCCTTATATATACTCCTCTGATCTTATTAGATCTAACTCATGGGCACAACATGCTCCATGTGCAGGTTATATCACTGGTTCTATCACTGAAGCAAAGAACTGAACTATTTGGGGAATTCCTCTGGTTTATTTATATGTTTGCTTTGTTTTGTTTTGTTTTGTCTTATAGCCTCAAGGCCTAAGCCTCTGGGCTTTCTCTATAGTTAAGTGTCTTCCTTTATATTCCCCTGTGCAGTTGCTCTAGGACCCAACTTAGAACTCAGGATGAAGATTGACAAAGGTTTTACCCATGTTGGGAAATTCAGTGGAGAACTGATGCAAAGAATCATATTTCTGAAATAACGCTGTAGACATTTGGCAGTGATTAATTTCACTAGCAAAGTAGCAGTTTAATTCTACCTTTTTTCTGGTCTGTGTAGACTCCCAGCCAAGTCCTGTCTTCTGTGTGTGTTTTGCTTCCAGTTTTAATGCCTTTTTTGAGGGAATCATAAAAAACTCCCCACCTTCTTCTACTTGGCAAAGAGCTCTCGGAACAAAAGAGCAAATAAACTACACTTGATATTTTTATTGACATGCACACACATGCTAAACCCTGACTTACAACAGTGCGTTTACACAGTTTGTGAAAAAGGTGAGTCACCTGTGTCTTCAACTGTCACCTGGAATTTATTTATTTCTCCAGCCTTGTTTCCCCATCTGGCTTATTCTGTAATGGAAAAAAACACATGTTTTAAACGGCTTAGCTAGAAGCTTTATCTATTTCAAAGTATTTATCCTCTTTCTTAGGTGCAGCACCTGCTAGTGCTCTGTTGTTTGTGTTGCCTGGGACTTTATCAAGGGGTGTAAGACAGAAGCTTCTGTAAGATAGAGTGCAGTGAAATTTGGGCTTTTAGATCTCTGTGTACCTCAGGATTCAGATAAGATGATAGCTATTGGCAAAAGCCACTTGTAAGGAAGATAGCATTTTATTATAGATTTGTAAACGTATAATAAAATCTAGCTAGTTAAAATTTTTAAGAAACAGTAATTGCATGGTGTTAGACTTTTTAAGAGTAATAATAATAACAATAAAAAACTTAACATAATCTCAAAGAATAAAGCTAACCCTGGTGGCTTTCTTTGCAGCAAATACCTTTGACTGACAGATTTTGCGGTTGCTTTGGCTCTTTAGATCCTTTCCAAAACACTGTCTCTGTGTTAAAATAATACAATGTAGTATTGTTTAATTTTGATTTTTCTAGATTTGGTGACAGTTTTGATAATGTCATAGAACTGAATAGAGTTTGAGGAGGGAATTAATTTGGGTGGGAAAACTCTGTACTCTACTGTACGAGTAAACCAATAAGTAGTGTTGATAAATAAAACAATAAATATAGAAATACAAAGAAATAAGTATAAAATTAAAAAAATAATAACTATTACCAATTAGATTAATTTATTTAATACCTACTATTTTCCAGGCCACTATTATAGATTCTGAAGATACAGAGTGGGATAAGAGATATTTCCTGCTCTCATGAAGTTAATATCTTGGTTAAAGGAGTGAAACACTAAAAACAAAAACAAAAACTCCTGTTCCATACACATATATAAAGTGGCAGCTAAAGACAAGTGATAGATAAGGAGAGAAAAAGCAGGATGCAGGGGATGGAGACCGAGGAGCAGTAAGCAAGGTTAATCAGACAGATCGGAGGACTTAGAGAGGAGAAGGAATTTCAGCAGCCGTCCAGTGAAGGGAGTAAGAAAACAATCTTAATACTCAGGGGAAGAACTTCCCATGCAGAGACATCAGCAAATGCGGATGCCCTAGGAGAAAGATGTGCCTGAGATGGGGTGAGGAACAGCCAGAGGACAGGGAAGACTGGAGCACCATGAGCCATGAGCTTTGGTGATAGAGAAGAGGAACCAGGGCCACTCATTGAGGGGCCCTTCGGTCCACAGATAGGACCTTTGGATTCATTGTTAGTGCACAGCTGAGAGCAAGACAGTGAGGAGACTTATTTGTTTTTGTTTTTGTTTTTTAAGATTTTTATTTATTTATTTGTCAGAGAGAGAGAGCACAAGCAGGGGGAGCAGCAGAGGGAGAGAGGGAGAAGCAGGCTCCTCATTGAGCAAGGAGCCCGATGTGGGACTCGATCCCAGGACCCTGGGATCATGACCTGAGCTGAAGGCAGACTCTTAACGACTGAGCTACCCAGGCGTCCCAAGACTTATTTGGTTTTAAAAGAATATAAAAGATATGCTTGTGAGGATATACCCTTATGCACAGGAGACAGGAATAGGAGCAGGCAATCTACTATGAAGCTATGTCCTTGCAGTCTAGACATGGGTGACCTTGGATGTATTTGCCAGGATGACCCTGGATCACTACAGGGCCCATGTTTCTAAGGCTTAGAGTCTGGGGCCACACCCTACGATAAAACACATTAAATTGCCAGAACTGAAAAGATGACTTACTTGTTAAATAGGACTTCTTAATGTGTGTGTGTGTATTTACATATTAAAATAGCTGTTGTGCCAGGACACCTGGATGGCTCAGTTAGTTAAGCAGCCAACTCTTGATTTCAGCTGAGGTCATGATTCTGATCAGGGTCATGCTTAAGATTCTCTCTTCCTCTCCCTCCTGTTCCTCTCCTCAACCCTACTTACATGCATGCTCTCTCTTTCTAAAAAAATAAAATAAAATAAAATAAAATAAAATAAAATAAATAATAGCTGTTGTGCTTGAGCAAAATGCTAAACTAATAAATAATATAAATGTTTTCTAAATCACACACACATTAGTAATTCTGCAGTGAAACATATACCTGTTTTTATCCAGTGGGATAAAAAAGGAACATGAATGGTTTCATGTTAGTTTAGGTCAAGTGTTCCCACTAAATGAGTAACAACAATACTTTGGATTTCCAGAGATTTTTGGACTTTAAGATTTCAGATCTGTCACTATGGATCTGTACAATAACTGTTATATCTACTTATTAGAGTCGCTGCAAATATTGTTCAAAAATCACCAACGCTATACAAAGATAAGGGAGCCTTTGTTCAGAAAGGATTATCTGAATACCCATGTTCCAACTGATGAAAAGAGGAATCAAAATTAAGAAAGTAAAACAAATGAATATATCTATAAAAAGGAACTCTGAGATCCTCCCTTACTCATGTGGCCCCTGAAGAACAGCAGAATGTGCCACCTCGAAATATGCCACTTAGGTACAATTTGAGCTGTAGGCACTTGAAACATAGCAAACACAGGGAGAGGATTTCTCTGAACTCCCCATATCTGCCTAAAGACAGACCCTCCAAAAGGAACTCAATTGTCCTAAGAGCCCTCCCTGGGAGTTTCATCAACCAGGGAAGATTGACTCTGGTCACAAGAGAGGAGACTAGAAGTCCATACCACACCCAGAAATATTTGTCACAAACTATCATACTTCCCACCTATTCTTCTAAGACCCCACTCATCTTTCCTAAAAATCATTCCTTCTCCCTTAAGGGGCCTGCACCTTCTCTCCCTTTTCCCTAGTAGGATTGTATTTAATCTTGAATTCTAAAGCCACCTTTTTGAGTAACCCATTTCTCCCTGGATATCCCCCATGTGTGCATGAGGTACATATGTTAATACATATATACATATTATACAGATAATCTGTCTTTTAGTATAGGGATCTCAGCTAAGAACCCAGGAGGGTAGAGGAAAAATAATTTTTCCTCCCCTACAACTTCCAAACTTAGAAATTCAATTAGATTATTGTTGCCAGTGTATTCTGAAGTCCAGAGATGAAGCTTAGGTTTTCAGACTTTTCTTTTCCTTTCCTAGTACCAGGAATTGACCTTCTTAGGCCATATCCTTCATTCCACAACTCAGACTAAATCCCATGTTTGGTAACCAATTCATGAAGGATTTCAGAAAGTGGATGAAACCATAGGTTTGAGTCAATGAAGGAGAGATATTTGGCGGTATAAAGGCCTTCCAGGAATCCCTTAAGTTGTACATTCAGTAGGTTCCTATTTTACGTGCAGGACAGGGAACATGGCAGGGGACAATCTGGCATCATCTCTGAAAGGAATGGCCTGCACAGAGCTCCTGGAGGGGAGCCAGGCTGGTTGATTCTCCCGTCCTCCCACCTTTACAGCTGTGGTTGTCAAAGAAGCTATATAAACTTCTGGGGCAAGAAGGTGCCACTCTTCCCCCAAAACAGACATTTGAATGTTGGCTCCTGATGGCTGGAAGTCCCGAAATTAGGAGGTAAGAATGGGCAGACTGTTTAAATAAAACTATGCCTACTTACCAGTCAATTTTGTTCACAAAATATAACCAAACCAATAAAAGGAAACCAAGCCAAATGAAATATCTGCTTTGAACATATAAAAGGTAAATATAGCTTCTGGTTGGACTTTTAAACTGCCATTCAGTCATGTAGGTATCCTGTAGTCAGAGCAGCTTAAAATCCTATTTTTCACCTCCTTTGAAATTTCATCCAGTGACTTACCAGTTCAAAGTCAATAATCTATATGACCAATGCTCATTTTTAGCATATGTCTTAGCATTGTTAATCTTATTATACATGATTCAAACTTTCCTGATGGAAATACACTTATATAAACTTAATTGAATGATTATTTTAAAAAACTGTCTTTAAAAATGTGACCTTCCAAAATAACTCCATGAGCACTCCCTTCTTGGTCTGGAATAAACTATGGCTAATGTTTAATGACTGTTTCTGTATCCATCCATGTGTCATTGGTGTGGAAAATAATTTATTGCCAACACAGTCATCATCCAGAATAGAAGCATATATATTCCAATTCCATATTGCTCTGTTTTCTCTCTGTTGGCTGTAGACAAACAACAACAACAACAAAACTGGGTAGTAGTGCTATATTAATTTTCCAGAATCACCATGGTGAATTTATGCTAGAAACACATTCCTCTAAGAAGTAAGAAGATCAAATTCTTTTATTTTTTAAACATTTATTTATTTATTTTAGAGAGGGGGTGGGGAGGGAGGGAGCAGGGGAAAGGCAGAGGAGAAGGAGAGAAAGTCTCAAGCAGACTCCACACAGAGGAGCGTGGACCAGGGTGTGGGGCTCGATCCCAGGACCTTGAGATCATGACCTGAGCTGAAACCAAGAGGTGGATGCTCAACTGACTGAGCCACGCAGGCGCCCTGAAGATCAAATTCTTTTAGAAGGAAGTAGGGAATAGTAAAATATATGCAATTGTAAAATTACCTGGCATGTCATTTTACATGTAAATAGAGCAAAGAACTACAGACAGGGAAAAGGAAAGAGATAAAAGGAAATCATTACTCAAGTTAAAATACGATTTTCATCTTCATCTTCTAGACAATGCAAAGTAAGATTTTAAGCTTGTGGGACTTGTGTCTTTTTGCAACATTTACTGAAATCCATCCAAAGAATTGATGCGGCCCCGAAGCCTTCTTTGGATATATCATCCAGTTACAGTAGAAGGAATTTCATTCTCTAGGTACAAATATAACTATAACATACAAATATAACTATAACTATAACATATCATTACTGAGAAGCTAGTTTTCTATAAATCATATTGACATAAGTTTACTCTATGTTGCTTGAAACATGGTAGTTTGTAGTCATCATTTCACATATATAATCTCCTTATATGACTTGAAGCACTTTCCTATTTTGTAATAGAATTAACAGGGTACTTATCCAAATTTTACCAAAAATGAGACCGATGACATACATTACAAGCAATTTTTCTAAGCTTGAAAGCAATTTCCCATCGTTAGAGTTGTTAACTGTATTGATTTGCTAGAACTGTCATAACAATCACCACAGACTGGGTGGTTTAAAAAATAGAAATTTGTTTTCTTGCAGTTCTGGAGGCTAAAAGTCCCAGATCGAGGTGTCAGTGTTGGTTTCTTTTGAGGCCTCTGTCCTAGGTTGATAGATGGCTGTCTTCTCCCTGTGTCCTCACATGGTCTTCCCTCTTTGTGTGTCTGTGCCCTACTGTGTCCTCATCTTCCCTTTTTATAAAGACATCAGTCATATTGTATTAGGGCCCACCCTAAATGACCTCATTTAACCTTAATTAGTTCTTTAAAGTCCCAGTACTTTCACATTCTGAGGTATATGAATTGGGCGGTGGGGGAGACACAATTCAGCCCATAACACTGGCTGAAATAAATACGCTTGAAAAGCAAAGAATGACCCAATCTTTGTGAATTTTTCACCTACGTTATTTTTTTTAAAGATTTATTTACTTATTGAGGAGGGGGCAGAGGGTCAGGGAGAGAAAGAATCTCAAGCAGACTCCCCGCTGAGCACCAAACCTGTCAAGGGGCTCCATCCCATGACCCTGAGATCATGACCTGAGCTGAAATCAAGAGTCCGATGCCCAGACTGAGCCAACCACATGCCCCTCACCTGAGTTTTCTAAACACATTGCTGTGAGTTTATGTGAGCACGGAGTCCTTGTGCGTGTCGGTGTGTCTGTTTTATTAGCCTAAGTTAGAAAGCTTTAGCAAAGAATGGGTACAGCAGTAATTATATGTGGGCTGTTAATGCTTTTGAAAGACAGAGAGTTGAAGAGTGAGCTTTGAATATATCTTAGCATTTTTAATGCTGAGCCTCCCTTGCAATTAAAATATGGTGAGAAGCACAGAAGTGTGAACAGAGTAGAAAGCATGGCCTTACCCTTTCTGTTTCACATCAGATATTACCATAATGGAGTGAGAATCAATATAACCAAACTTACCATTTATTACCTAAAGAAATGAAGCCCGAGAGAGGGCAAAGATATTGTTACTATAGTTAGCAGCAGAATCAAAACCAGAATCTAAATCCCAGGAAAACTATACATCTTTCTCTTACTTTATGTTCTTTGCATTGAATAGTTGCAAACTCTTCATTTCTTTAATGCTTTGAATCCTTGGCTATCAAAATCCATTTGCAGTAAACATCTATTGTTTTATTGTTACTTGGCATCCCTTCCTCTTCATGTGATATCAGACCTTTCTTTGGCTTGAGAAATTTCCTCTCCTCAACTGGCGGGAGGTGGGGCTCAGGGGTGTCAACCCAGGTGTCAGTCCTGTAGTCCTCACCACAGAGATGGCCACATTACCTAGGATTCTTCATCAAAAACCCTTGAGCGAATTGATATTGAAGCTAGCAGAGAAAGATTCCCTTCTTTTGGAGATTATGGCCCTTGAGGAGCATGTAAGCCTTGGGACTACAGCAAAGAGACCATGATTGAAACACAGGAAAGAAAAGCTGAATGAGCTGCAGAGAGGTAAGAAAAGAAGGGAGACAGAGAGAGAGAGGGGTGGGGGGCAGGGGGCTGGTGAGACAGGAAATAAACAACCCACCATGCTCTTTGAGCCTGGATCCCGCAGGGCCTAAGGGATATGCTGCATCTGTAGTTTTTAGTTAGTGAAACGATGCATTCTTTCTTTTTTTTTTTTCCTTTAAGGTAGAGTTTGCGTTAGTTTTCTGCCACTTGCAAAAGAAAACAAACTATCACCCTACAGAGAAAAATTCTAGTCTGGATAAAGGAAGTCAATTTCAGCCACTTACTGTGAGGTCTGGCACATGCCTCATGGATGTAGTCAGTGTCTCTAGACTCTGAATCCCGGTCCTTGAATGGATAAAAAGAGTTCTAAAGGGCAAGAAAGGGTGATAAATGACTGAGTACGTATAGAATGGAGCCATTGAGATGATTGCCCAGCACAGATGCAGTAGGATGCTTCTCTAAATATATAATTAGAACTCACAGTGTGTCTATTGCCCAGTTTCCCTGAGGATTATTATTTTATGTCTGTTTTCATTAGGGTTATTGTGGATAACTTAACTTCAATCAACACTTATAATACTTTCTTGGGATGGAAAAAAAGAACAGGTTTGCCTCTCTAACATATGTTGTAATTTCAAAGTATATTTTTTTAGAGATTTTATTTATTTGAGAGAGAGAGAGAGAGATTGAGAGAACGAGTGGGGGGAGGGACAGAGGGAGAAGCAGACTCCCTGAAGAGTAGGGAGAATGACTTGGGACTCCTTCCCAGGACCCTGGGATCATGACCTGAGCTGCAGGTAGAAGCTTAACTGACTGAGCTACCCAGGTGCCCTCAAAGCATATTTAAGGACATTACAGACTTCTGGCATTTGTGCCCTCAGTGATGTGTTCTATTTATATTTGAAGGTATCTAATAGAAATACATGTCTGGGTAGCTCAGATTCAAATCTGATATATTTTACCCCCCTTCCCATACCCCACTCCAATCAAAATTCCAGAATTAGGAGGTATTGTACACATGGAATAAAAGTTACTATGTGTTCCTATAGGTTACCATACATCTATATTTCTGGGCTTATTCTTATGGTATAAATCAAGTATGGCAAAGCCAAGATACCTGACTGTAGTGCAGAAGATAAGGGATACACTTCAGGGCCAGGGTTTACTCTGGGTAGTTGAAAGGCTCAACATCCATCTCATGGTCTGGAAGGAATCACGTGTAGAATACAAGACCCCATGGCCAACATTTTCCAGAGTGAGGAAATCTGCTAATAGTTAAGTTGTGACTAGTCAAACAGCATTTTCTTCTCCAGCTAAGGAAACCACATACAAGGTTTCATTTACATGAAATGAGTTGGTTCTTGATATACTTCTTTTAGTTATAGATTCAAAATTCCTTCTTTCAGCATTTATTATGTTGATCACAGCAAGTCTGATTCTTTTGCCATGGCTCCTCTACGATCTGCCCATTCTAACTCCAGTTTTATGGAAATGTGCTCAGAAGCTTCTCTGAGTGGTCTGGGAAATCCTATCAGACATGTACAAAACAGAAACTGTTGAACCTAAATTCAGATTAATTTATCTATAAAAGGTCATTTTGTTTTGGTTATGGTAAATCTTATCTAGTATTGTTTTTTAAAAATAGTCATAAGATATTTTTGGTCATATAAAATATGTTAGTTATGGTACCCACAACAGAAAAAAAAATATGTGTGTGTGCTCACACGTGTGTATGCTGTATTTTGGAGAATATAGAGTAAAATAATATATGTCAGTTCAGCAGTTCAGCTAATATGTGATGATCTCAGTCCTGAACAAAAATAGTGCCCACATCAGTAGATGACCTCCCAAGTCACTGAGGTATAATTACCCTGAACATGGGAGGTGACAGAAGGTGACAGAGTGTGACATTCAAGGAATGTCTATAGATATAATCACCAGCATTCATAAGGGAAAAAAAAAGATAAATGAAATTTCTCCCTTTGTATTTTTGAGCATTAAGGGCAAAGTGCTTGTTTTCCCCTTGACTAATGTCCCATATGCTTTGCGGGAAGCTACTTAAAGAAGAAAATAATCCAAGGTCAGATGAAAAACAAGTTAACAAAATAAAGAATGTCCAGAGTGCCAAAATGATGTGTTCATTGACAAAGAAAGTAGTCACCTTAAACAGAAGACTATTATTAGATAAAAGACTGTCTGGAATTGAGAGATTGAGGATTGAAAGTCTGGTTGATTTCTTTCTTGAGGTAAGCAATAGTTCCATATTATGTGGCTTAAAATTTTGCCTTCAGAAAATCTGAAAAATGACAAATTTTCCTGTAAGTACTGTACCCATTTCACAAATTTTCTTAGTGATTATTAAACAACTATGAGTCGCTAGTTTTTCTATTTTAAAGATAAGCTGAATTCCAGCACATTTGCTTAATAAAAGATCATATAATCAACAGGATGATTTTTATGCCTTCACATTGCTCCCTAAGGACAGCATTTACCCTAAGAACTATTTTGCCTGATGACAAGTAGAAGTTGTACTTACTTTGATAGTGTCCAATACATTGCTTTGCCTAATTTGAATCTATCTACTAAATGGTTTAATTAATTTTGCATTGTGCTTACTAACTAGTTTTAATTAGCAGTTAAGTCAGTTCAGTTAACGAAAAAAATGTAGGTGTTTACGTGAATGCAAATCACAATGAGTTCTCAGGGCTCAATTCAAAAACTGGTTCCATGTCATTGATGTTGGATTTCTTTAGGCTTTGCTTTAAAAATAAAAAAAAAAAAAAAAGCATTCTGTAGCTATAGTTTTTCCCTTAATAAATTATAAAAGTTTATGATTTACTATCTGGTCTACCCCTCCTGAACTACCTTAAGTTCTATAGTGAAGAAGGTTGTGTGCCCAGAAGAAAGGTAAGGATGTCCCAGAGAGGTGTCCTCTGTGCTTTAATGAAGAACCTTCTCATATGTGAGTTCTGGGAATGGCTCTTGCAGTTCTGGCTGTAGTTGGATTTTCCTTGGTAAGTTCCCTAGGGCAACCACAATTTAGAGGTGCCATAAATTTCTCCAGGCATGGGTAGATGGTGACACAACAGAAAACATAATCCTGTTATGGTTCTTTGGTAAATTGATGTTCAAGGAAAAAAAAAAGAGATGCTTTAATTTTTTAAATCCTGTTTCATTTCTACAATCAGTAAATTTTTCAACCACTGATTTGGCTTCCATATAAGAAAATAGTGAACCACAAACAAGAGTGTTTAAGAAACAAAAACAAAAACAAAAAACAAACTTTAATTATTTCTAATTTATAAAAAAAAATAATTATTTTATAATTCCTGGATTTTTTGATTCATTTTAGAGGTGGTTTGCCAAAAAAAAAAAAAAAAAGTGCTTTCAGAAGGGGGAAGAAAACATTAAAGAAGAAAAGCCTTTATATTTATTTGAATTGAAGTTCAAGGTATCTCTTCAATTTTAGAAAAGCCAGGATTGCAGGTATTTATACCTATATAGCGTATAAGGGAAATGGAAAGTGGATTCAGTATATGGACAGCTTAAAGACTGTATATTAGAAATGTGAATGGTAAAATCCTAAAAAATATATTTTCCTCAAAGGTAACCTTCAGTGTTTTCATTGTTTGGGTGATGACTTCAGTTCTTTAATCAATTTATGTGTGTTGATAAATCACTGTTTAAGAGGTATGTTAAGTGGCAACACATTTCTCAGTAATCTCCAGCTACTAGCTTCTCCTCAGAATGCAGGAGAGTTGGGATTGCTTCTTAGGTTTAAAGAATCCCATATAAGGAGAAGGCAGTGCCTAAGAAAGATTCATTTATTTATTCGAACAAAAACCTTTTTCTATGCTATATATGTTAATATCTTTCTCAATATAAATTGAGAAATGGAGTATTACATAGTACAATTGGGTTATTGCTTCTTACTAGAGAACAATTTCAGAACAATTAATAAATCTTAGAAACACAATCAATGTTGGGATTAATTTTGATATGAAACAAGTGGGACCTGGAAACTAGGGCAGGAAAAAAATCCACTAATGATCCTGATGATGGTTAGTTATGGATCTAGTTGCAGGTCTAGGAAAACTTGAAAACATGTTTCATATACAACAGCCAGAGAGAAAGTTAAACTATTTTTGCTGGAGAGAAAGTGATACATCAATACATGCTCTAGTGTGTAGAAAATTCTGTTTGGCAATGGATTATCATGATGTCCAAGACAGAGGCTGCAAATTTATGCCACAAGATTCTGCTTAGTCCCCTTCTCCGTCTATTTAATTGTACTATTCTGAATTCTGGAATCTCCCAAGGAATACTTGGATGTTGATTCATTATGCAATTATTTATTTTATTTTTTCACAAAATAACTCCTAACTTCCCAAAATAGATGTTTAAAAAGTTAAACTTTTATAAATAGCATGAGATATCTTTATCATTTTGAGGGTATTATAAATAAATGCTAGAGTATATTACAAACCAACACTCAGTGTATATAGGTCAAAAAAGATTATGACTATTAGTAGTATGTCTTCAATGAAATAACTTTTATAATGTTTAAAAGCAATAATAGTAATTTCAATGATGGTCAATAATTAAGAGTTTGTAATTCAACAATGACTTTACCAAGGCAAAGCAAAAATTTCATATGTATACTTTTACAGTTTAGTGAAATAGTTATTACATATATTCCACAGAAAATGAAAATATATTAGAAACTGAAGCAAAATACCTACTATTATCATGCCTCACCTGTTAACTAGTTTCCTCTTCAAAAGTAAAATTATAGGGGCGCCTGGGTGGCTCAGTTGGTTAAGCGTCTGCCTTTGGTTCAGGTCATGATCCTGGGGTTCTGGGGTGGAGCCCTGCCCTGGTGGGGCTCTGTGCTCAGCAGGGAGTCTGCTTCTCCCTCTCCCTCTGCTCCTCCCCCTCCCTCTGCCTCTCCCCCTTCCCCTGTTCCTCCTCTCTCTCTCAAATAAATAAATAAAATCTTTAAAAGAAGTAAAATTATAAAGTGATTTTTATGCATGTATATGTATAAATTCATAAAGATATGTATATTCTTTTCCAATTAATTTTGATTAAAACTTTTCTAGTGTATGTATAGGAAAATATATCAAAATAGTAGTAAACTCAATCTTCAATATTTTGAAGTTTATTAAGATGTAATTTAAAGCTCAATATGTGGTCTGTCATGGTGAATGTTTTCTATGTAGAACTGAAATTTTTATTCTGCCGTCGTTGGGTGTAGGGTTCTATAAATGCCAATTAAATCAAGGTGGTTCAAGTTTTGTTCAAATCTATATTATCACTGATTTTATCTCTAGTTATTCTGTTACTGAGATGAAGTGTTAAAAACACCAACTATAATGGTGGACTTGTTCACTTAGTTCTTTACTTCTATTAATTTTTACTTTGTATGTGCTTTTCAAAAAAAATTTTTTTTTAATTTAAATAGGCTCCATACCCAGCATGGAGTCCATTGCAGGGCTTGAACTCATAACCCTGAGGTTAGGACCTGAGCTGAAGTCAAGAGTCAGATGCTTAACCAACTGAGTCCCGTTGCCCCTGTGCTTTTTAAAATTTTTGATTCTGAAATACATACAGATTCACATGAGGATGCTAGGATAGTACAGAGGGATCCCTGTGCCCTTCACTCAGCTTTCCCCAATGGTTACATTGGTTTTTATCTAGAAATTATCACTAATAGCAACTTATTAGGTAATTGCTGAGCCAACTAGATATAAGGTTCATTATGCAAATGTCCAGTTATGGACATTTTACCCAAACACATTTTAATCCCAATATAAATATCAAACAGAATGTATTCCAAACTAAACATGTTCAAATAAACAAGTAATTATAAGTAGTACTTTATTTCTCACAAATGAGAATATTTTTTCTTTTTCTTAAATTTATAGCTTTATTGAGATATAATTCTCATCATATAAAATTCACCTATTTAATGTGGTTTTTAGCATACTCAGAGTTGTGTAACTAATTTTATTTATTTATTTATTTATTTATTTTTTTTTTTTTAAGATTTTATTTATTTATTTGACAGAGAGAGACACAGCGAGAGAGGGAACACAAGCAGGGGGAGCGGGAGAGGGAGAAGCAGGCTTCCCACGGAGCAGGGAGCCCGATGTGGGGCTCGATCCCAGGACCCTGGGATCATGACCTGAGCCGAAGGCAGACGCTTAACGACTGAGCCACCCAGGCGCCCCGAGCCACCCAGGCGCCCCTAGAGTTGTGTAACTAATTTTAGACCATTTTCATCACACTCAAAAAAAAAATGTATTTATTGGTAATTATTTCCCTTTCCCATTTAACCCTAGGCAACCACTAATCTAATTTCTGTGTCTATAAATTTACCTGTTCCAGACATTCGTGTACATGGAAACATTCAATATACGGTCTTCTGTTCAAATAGGATAATGTTTGCAAGATTCATCCATGTTGTAGCATTTATCATTACTTCATCCCTTTTTATTGCTAAATACCCTTCCATTTTATGGATAAATCACATTGTTCATCCATTCATCAATTGATTGGTGTTTAGGTTGTTTCTACTCTTTGACTATTGAGAATGATGTTGCTATGAACATTCATGCATGAGTTCTTGTGTGGAAATATGTTTTCATTTTGTTTGGGTATACAACTAGAGTTTATATGGAAACTCTATGTACCATATTGAGGGACTGCCAAACTGATTTCTGAAGTGGCTGCACCATTTTAGAGTCTTGTTAATAATGTATGAGAGTTCCAATTTCTCCACATCCTCAACACTTATTATTTTCTGAGTTTTTAATGTAGCCATCCTAGTGAGTGTGAAGTGATATCTCATTGTGATTTTGATTTGTGTTCCCCTAATGACTATGATATTGAGCATCTTTTCATGTGCTTTTTGGCCATTTCTATAATTTCTCTTTAGAAATATCTACCCAAATTATTTGTCACTTCTTAATGAGCTTATTTTTTTATTGTTTTATTGTAAGGGCTATTTATTTTCTTGACAAAAATGCTTTGCCATTTATATGATTAACAAATATATCCTCTTATTATGTGAGTTATCTTTTTATTTTTGTGGTGCCGTTTGAAGAACAAACATTTTTAATTTGGATGAGGTCCCATTTATCTATTTTTTCTTCTTATGTTTTTGGTGTCATATCTAAGAAATCATGATCCGAGGTCAGGAAGATTTAGCAATTTGCTGAAAAAATTATTCTTTCTTTCTCCCATTGAATTGTACTGACACCCTATTAAAAATGAGTTGATCCAAATTCTCTCTTAATTGTGTTCCATTGACTCATAAGTCTATCCTTAAGCTACTTCTATACTGGCTTTTAGTGTGATTTTGTAAGAAGTTGGGAAATAAGGGTTTTCCAACTTTCTTTTTCTATTTTAAGATTGTTTAGTTATTTTGGGTACCTTGAATTTCCATATGAATTTTAGCATCAGCTGTCAATTTTTGCAAAAAAGCCAGCTGTGATTTTGGTAAGAATTGCATCATATCTATAGCTTTAGTTTTTCTTTACAATGAAAACTATAAGATAGTGATGAAAGAAATTGAAGAAGACACAAATGTACAGAAAGATGTCTATGTTGTTGATTAGGAGAATTAATCTTGTTAAAATATCCATACTACTTAAAACTATAGATTCAATGCAATCCTTATCAAAATTCAAGTGAGATTTTTCACAAAAATAGAGCAAACAATCCCAAAATTCGTATGGAACCACAAAAGACCCTGAGTAGCCAAAGCAATCTTGAGAAAGAAGAAAGCTGGCATCACACTGTCTATTTTCAAACTCTATCATAAAGCTATGGTAATCAATACAACTATAGTATTGGCATAAAAACCAGACACATAGATCAATAGAACAGAACAGAAAGCCCAGAAATAAACCTATAAATATATGGTCAATCAATTTACAACAGAGGAGCCAAGAATACACAATGGTGAAAGTATAGTTTCTTTCATAAATAGTGTTGGGAAAACCCACAGCCATATGCAAATGAATAACGTTGGACCCATTTCTTACACGATATGGAAAAATCAACTCAGAATGGATTAAAGACTTAATCCTGCAACTGTAAAAATTCTAAAAGACAACATAAGGAAAAAGGTCCTTGAAATCAGTCTTGGCAATGATTTTTTGGATATGACACAAAAAGCACAAGCAACAAAATAAAAAATAAATAAGTGGGACTATACATTAAACTAAAAACTGCACAGCAAAATAAATTGTCAAAAAAATAAGCAGGCAAACTATAGAATTGGAAAAAAACTTTTCAAACCATACATCTAATAAGGGGTTAATATCTGAAATATATAAGGAACACATACAGTTCAATAGCTAAAAACCAAATAATACAATTAACAAATGAGAAAGGACCCGAATAGACATTTTTCCACATAAGATATTCAAATGGCCAACAGATACATGAAAGGCACTCAGATTACTAATCATAAGGAAAATGTAAAAATCAAAAGCACAATGAGATATCACCTCACACCTGTTATAATGACTACTATCAAAAAGTCAATATATATACATATCAAGATCCATAGAAAAGATATATAGATATAGATATATCTCCATAGAAAAGAAGAAAATCTTGCCATTTCCAAGAACATGGATGGATCTTGAAGGCATTATGCTAAGTGAAATAAATCAGACAGGGAAAGACAAATACTGTATGGTCTCACTTATACGTGAAATCTAAAAAACTAAACGTAAAGAAACAGAAAACAGATTGATGGTTTTGGTGGTTGCCAAAGATGTGGGGTGGGGGGAGAAAATGGGTGAGTGGTTTGAAGGTAAAAACTTCTAGTTTAAAGTTAAGTAAGTTCTGGGATGTAATGTATAGTATGGTGACTATAATTAACAATAGGTGTTGTATATTTGAAAGTTAATAAGCTAGTAGATCTTAAAAGTTCTCATCACAAGAAAAAATATGTGTGAGGGGATGGACATTAATGTATTATGGCAATCATTTTGCAATATATACATATATCAAATCATATTTTTCACCTTAAGCTTATATACTGTATATATAAATTATATCTCAATAAAACTAGACAAAGTTAAAAATAAAACTATGATCCACTTTAAAGTATGATCCATTGAGTCACTTTTTGTAACAGGTGTGAAGATTAGTTGAGACTTAAATTTATTCCTATGGATGTCCAATTACTCTAGTACCCTTTGTTGAAAGGGCAATCTTTTCACCACTAAATTGGTTTTTCTTTTTAAAATATCAATTGAGCATATTTGTGTGGGTCTATTTCTGGATAGTTTATTTTGTCCTATTATTTTGTGCATCTGCCTCTCGTTAATACCACAGAAACAGATAGATATAGAATGTCTTAGAATCATAGTAATTCCTCCCAATATTTTCTTCTTTTTAAGAAATGTTTGCCTTCTTCGATTCCTTTATCTTTTCATATAAATTTCAGCATACTTTTCTCTATTTATACCAAAATCTTTCTGGGATTTTGAAGGAAATTTTATTCAACTTGTGTATCAATTTCGGAGAATTGACAGCTTTGCTATATTGAGTCTTGTAATCCATCATTACATATGTCTCCCAATTCTTTTAAACTTTGATTTATCAGTATTGTGTAGTTTACAGCATATAAGATCTGTGCTTGTTCTATTTAATTTACACCTACTTCCAGTAGTATGTTGAATAGCAGTGATGAGAGTAGACACCCTTCCTCGTTCCCAGTCTTACAGGAAAAACATTTAAGAATTCACCTTTAAATACAGATTTTTTTTGTAGATATTCTTTATCAAATTGAAAAGTTCTATTCCTGGTTTTTTTGAGAGTTTTTATCCATAAATGTTGAAGTGTATTAATTTTTTTCTGTTCAAGTTATTATAATCATATAAATCCACTTTGTCTAACATGTATTTTAAATCCAATGTTTCCTAACTGATTTTTTGTTTGGATAATTTATCCATTGTTGAAAATGGGGCATCAAAGTCCTCTACTACAATTATTTTACTGCTGTCTATTTCAGGTCTGTTAATATTTGCTTTATATAATTAGATGATCCTATGTTGAATACATAAATATTTACAATGTTATATCTTCTTGGTGTATTGACTCCTTTATCATTATATAATGACCTTTGTCTTTCATTACAGTCTTTGGCTTAGGTGCATTTTGTCTGAAATAAGTTTAGCTACCCCTACTTTCTTCTAGTTCCCATTATCATGGAATATCTTTTTCTATCCCTTTACTTTCAGTCTGTGTGTGTCCATAAAGCGGAAGTGAGTCTCTTGTAAGCAGCATATAGTTGGGTCTTTGGGTTTTTGTTTGTTTCTTTGTTTTAATCCATGCAGCCCTTCTCTCTTTTGGTTGAAAGTTTCAGTCCATTTACATTTAAAGTAATTATTTATAGATATGGACTTTTGACATTTTCTTAGTTGTTTTCTGGCTATTTTGTAATTCCTTTGTTTCTTTTTCTCTTGCTCTCTTCCTTTGTGATGATTTTCTGTAGTGATATGCTTAAATTCCTTTCTTGTTTTCTTTTGGGCATCTAATATAGGTTTTTGCTTTGCAGTTTGCTTTACAGTTACCATGAGGCTTACAGAAAATATCCTAAGAAGTCTATTTTAAACTAATAACAGACCTCAAACACAGACTAAGGATCTACATTTTTATTCTGCCCCAGCCCCACATATTTTATATCTTTATGTAATAATTTTCATCCTTTTACCCTGTGAATAGAATAACAAATTATTTTAGTTATAGTTATTTTTAATACTTTGTATTTTATCCTTCACACTAGAGTTATAATTTTGCCAAATTTGAAAAAGTTTCAGCCTTATTTATTGGAATACATTTTCAGTCGCACTCATTTGCTTCTTCTTATGGAAATCCAATAACACAGTTGTTAGGTCTTTTTATTATAGTCACACATCTCCCTGATATTCTGTTAATTTTTTTTCAGACTATTTCCTCTCTCTTGTCTAGATTGAATAATTTTATTGTTCCATCTTCAAATTCCCTCATTCTTTCCTCTGTCCTTTGCATTCTGTTGTTGAGCCCATCTGTTCTTACTACTGTTATTTAATTTTTTAGTTCTAAAACGTTCATTTGGTTCTTTATATTTTCTGTTTATTTGCTAAGACTTTCTATTTCTTTGCTGAGTATTTTTTTTTCACTTGTTTTAACATGCTTCTAATTGCTTATTGAAGAAATTTTTTAACGGATGCTTTAAAATCTTTGCCAGATAATTTCAACATCTGTGACCTCTTCATGTTGGCATATGTTAATTGTCCTCTTTTCATTCAATTTAAGATCTTCCCGTCTCTTGGTATGATGAGTGATTTCCATCTGAAACTACTATGTGGCTCCTTATGCCATTCTATTTTCCTGCCTCCTTAGCCATTCTTTTTTCTCTCCTCTAAGTTTCAGTGTCTTCTTATGTTTGCTTTATATGCAATGACCAGGGATTTTAGCTGTACTTAGCAGAAGTAGAATACGAAAGTATATCTATTCTATCTTCCCAGAAAAGGAAGTTTTGCTTTATGTATTTTGAAGTGTCTGCATTTAGCATTGCTATGTCTTTGTGACATACATATATATACTTTATCATAACAGAATAAAGCCAATAAGATAATTATCGTGAAAATATAAAATAGGCATATGTGTATGTGTGTGTGTATATATATATATATATATATATATATATATATATATAGTGTAACCTAGATGTTTTCAGATTACTAAAATATGTTCAACTTGAACTCTGTCACATCTATCCTGGAACTAGCAAATTCAGGACTCAAGAAGACTTGACTGAACAACCTCTGATTCTATGTGAATCCATCAGATTGCACGTTTTGGAGCTACTGCTGTGCAGTCGAACCTGCATCTATGTGCATATATTGCCAATCCTTTAGGGTCACAGTGTAAATTACTGGGTTTCATTTTCTAAACATGTCTTGGTCCTTGGCCTTGAGAAATAGGCTAATTCTACTAAAACTTGAAAACCATGGTTTATAGTATTTATATTTTCTTTTCTGCTAACTCTGAACTTTGTAGCACTGATATTCATTTGTTGTTGTTGTTGTTATTTTTTTTAAAGATTTATTTATTTGAGAAAGAGCATGAGTGGGGGAAGGGACAGAAAGAGAGGGAGAAAAGCAGACTCCCTTGCTGAGCAGGGAGACCTATGCAGGGCTTGATCCTAGAACCCTGAGATCATGACCTGAGCTGAAATCAAGAGCTGGACACTCAACTGACTGAGCCACACAGGTGCCCCTGTTGTTGTTAAATCAAATACTTATCTAACATTTAATGAGGGCCTCCTCTTCTCCAGCAATTATACTGAATTTTGTGTTTCCTAATGTGCTATTTTGTTCCCTCACTAAAGTCTGACATTAAGTCTGAGGTTGAGCCTGGGAATCTGCATATTTTTAAATAAGTACCTCCAGCTGATTCTGTTGCAGATGGTCCACAGAATAAGCGTTGAGAAACTCTGCCCTCAGGCATCAGGTTTCAAATGTCTTTAGTCAACTGGAAATGCAAATAAATAAAATTGAAGCCACGACTAGGGGTATATGTTTATGGAGTCTTATTTCTTCCCCACTCTATCTAGCCCAATGACATTCCTTAAAAAAAAAAAAATCAGTGAAAGATAGAGTAGAACCACGGTATATTAACCTGCAGTCCAAAAAAAGGACATCTGCATGCTATAGTAAAAAGTTTTGGAGCAGAAATCAGATTCTGACCCTAATTCTAAAACAAGTTGTGTGACCTCAAAAAAAATCACTCAAAAACACCCCAAAACTTTAGGTTTTGGGGCAGGGAAAAGATGGCAGAGGAGTAGGGGACCCTATTCCAACTGGTCCCTGGAATTGAGCTGGATATCTACAAGACCACTCTGAACACCCATGAAATCAGCCTGAGATGTAAGAAGATCTGGATCTCTACAAATAGAAGATCGCAGGTGGTTGGTTTTGAGGTATGAAGCAGGGAGCCATGATTCTGCAGGCAGATATCAGAGGATAAATGGCAGCAGGAGGGACCCTGGTTGTGGGGATCCTACACTGCTGGTGAGTGATAGCCTCCCACACTGGGGATGGGGCACAGACTCACAGACTGGTAGCAGCGGGGAAAGGACTTTAGGACAGCTCCCCGGATGGAAACCTAGAGCTGCGAGGTCATGCGTGTGAACTGGGGGTGGCTGGCGGTTTTAGAAGCACAAAGGACAGAGACATACCCTGACCAGGAGGTGAGGACTGGGAGCGCTGCGGAGGGGCGCACAACCCAGGACGCTGCAGTTTATAGCAGCACAGACAGAAACGGAGAGACTGTGGCCTGGAGAGCTCACTGAAGAATAGACTGTGTTCTCTCTGCTCTGAGGCAGAGGGTTGGAAATGGTCTCTTCTGCTCTGACTCTCAGAAGAGATGTGGAAAGCCGCCAGGGAAAGCCATCAGAGAACAAAAGCCCCCAAAAACCAGTTCCCACTGAGTCCATCCCCCACCAGAGGGGGGCAGGGCAACTCTGCCCAAACAGGGTTGCCTTAGTAACAGTGCTGCAGGCCCCTCCCCCAGAAGACAGGCTGGGAGAACAAGAGGCCAGCAACCCTAAGGTCCCTAGAAAACAGGTGCATCTTGCTTGGGTTGTGGTCAATAATTTGGACTCCATACATTCCCTCAACCACCCATCAACAAAATGACTAGGAGGAGGAACCCCAAAATAGGAAAGACTCAGAGATTATGACTTATGCTGCAGATTTACAAATGGATGCAGATATAACTAAGATGTCGGAGATGGAATTCAGGCTAACAATTGTGAAGACAATAGCTAGAATGGAGAAATCAATTAATGGCAACATAGAGTCTTTAAGGGCAGAAATGAAAGCTGAATTGGCAGATATTAAAAATGCTATCAATGAGATCCAATCTAATCTAGATAATCTAACAGCTAGGGTAAGTGAGGCAGAAGAACAAATTAGTGACCTGGAAGACAATTTAATAGATAAAAAGGGAAAAGAGGAGGCCAGGGAAAAATAACTCAGAATCCATGAAAATAGAATCAGAGAAATAAGTGACACCATGAAGCATTCCAATGTCAGAATTATTGGAATCCCAGTGGGGGTGGAGAGAGAGAGAGGACTAGAAGATATATTGAGTAAATCATAGCTGAGAACTTCCTTAATCTGGAGAATGAAACAAACATTTGTGTCCTAGAGGCAGAGAGGACCACTCCTAAGATCAAGGAAAACAGGCCAACACCCCGGCATGTAATAGTAAAACTCGCAAATCTTAGAACTAAGGAAACCATCTTAAGGGCAGTTAGGGGGAAGAGATTCCTTACGTACAGAGGGAAGAACATCAGAATAACATCAGACCTATCCACAGAGACCTGGCAAGCCAGAAAGGCCTGGCAAGACATATTCAGGGTACTAAACAAGAATAACATGCAGCCAAGAATACTTTATCCAGCAAGGCTGTCATTTAGAATGGATGGAGAGATGCAGAGCTTCCACGACTGGCAGAAACTAAAAGAATATGTGACCACTAAGCTGGCCCTGCAAGAAATATTAAGGGGGGTTCTATAAAAGGAGAAAGACCCCAGGAGTGATCTACAACAGAAATTTACAGGGACAATCTCTAAAAACAACACCTTCACAGGCTACATGATGACAATTAATTCATATCTTTCAATAATCACTCTCAACTTGAACGGCCTAAATGCTCCCATAAAACGCCACAGGGTTGCAGATGAGATAAAAAGACAGGACCCATCCACATGCTGTCTACAAGAGACTCATTTTGAACCTAAAGATACATCCAGACTGAAAGTGAAGGGATGGAAATCCATCTTCCATGCCAGTGGACCTCAAAAGAAAGCTGAGGGGTGCCTGGGTGGCTCAGTCATTAAGCGTCTGCCTTCGGCTCAGGTCATGATCTCCAGGTCCTGGGATCGAGCCCCACATCAGGCTCCCTGCTCAGCGGGGAGTCTGCTTCTCCCTCTCTCTCTGCCTCTCCCCACTGCTCCTACTCTCTCTCTCTCTGTATCTCTCTGTCTCAAATGAATAAATTAAAAAAAAAATTCTATAATAAAAAAAAGAAAGCTGAGGTAGCAATTCTTACATCAGACAAATTAGATTTTAAACTAAAGTCTGTAATTAGAGACACAGAAGGACACTATATCATTCTTAAAGGATCTATCCAACAAGAAGATCTAACAATTATAAATATCTATGCCCCCAACATGGGAGCAGCCATCTACATAAGCCAACTGTTAACCAAAATAAAGAGTCATATTGATAACAATACATTAATTGTAGGAGACCTCAATACTCCACTCTCAGCATTAGACAGATCATCTAAGCAGAAAATCAACAAAGAAACAAGAGCTTTGAATGACACACTGGACCATATGGACCTCATAGATATATACAGAACATTCCACCCTAAAACAACAGAATACTCATTCTTCTCAAGTGCGTATGGAACTTTCTCCAGAATAGACCACATACTGGGTCACAAAACAGGTTTCAACTGATACCAAAAGACTGAGATTATTCCCTGCATATTCTCAGACCACAGTGCTTTAAAACTGGAACTCAATCACAAGAAAAAATTTGGCAGAAATTCAAACACTTGGAAGCTAAAGACCACTCTGCTCAAGAATGTTTGGGTCAACCACAAAATTAAAGAAAAACTTAAACAATTCATGGAAACCAATGAGAACAAAAAGACATTGGTCCAAAACCTATGGGATACTGCAAAGGCAGTCCTAAGGGGGAAATACTAGCCATCCAAGCATCACTCAAAAAAATAGAAAAATCCCAAATTCACCAACTAACTCTACACCTTAAAGAACTAGAGAAAAAGGAACAAATGATGCCTAAGCCATGCATTAGAAGAGAAATAATTAAGATTAGAGCAGAGATCAATGAATTAGAAACCAGAAACACAGTGGATCAGATCAACGAAACTAGAAGCTGGTTCTTCCAAAGAATTAATAAGATCAATAAACCACTGGCCAGACTTATCCAAAAGAAAAGAGAAAGGACCTAAATTAATAAAATTATGAATGAAAGAGGAGAGACCATGACTAACACCAAGGAAATAGAAACAGTTATTAGAAATTATTATCAACAACTATATGCCAATAAACTGAGCAATCTGGATGAAATGGATGCCTTCCTGGAAACCTATAAGCTGCCAAGACTGAAATAGGAAGAAATTGACAACCTGAATAGGCCAATAACCAGTAACAAGATTGAAACAGTGATCAAAAACCTCCCAAAAAACAAGAGTCCAGGGCCTGATGGATTCCTTGAGGAATTCACTGATCATTTAAAGAAGAAATAATACCTATTCTACTGAAGCTGTTACAAAGAATAGAAACAGAAGGAAAGCTTCCAGACTCATTCTATGAGGCCAGTATTACCTTAATCCCCAAACCAGGCAAAGACCCCATCAAAAAGAAGAATTTCAGATCGATATCCCTGATGAATATGGATTCCAAAATCCTCAACAAAATCCTAGCTAATAGGATCCAACAATACATTAAAAGAATCATCCACCATGACCAAGTGGGATTTATCCCCAGGATGCAAGGATGGTTCAACATTTGCAAATCAATCAATGTGATAGAACACATTAATAAGAGGAGAGAGAAGAACCATATGGTCCTCTCAATTGATGCAGAAAAAGCATGTGACAAAATACAGAATCCTTTCCTGATTAAAACTCTTCAGAGTATAGGGATAGAGGGAACATTCCTCAAGTTCATAAAATCCATCTATGAAGGACCCACAGCAAATATCATCCTCAATGGGGAAAAGCTGAGAGCCTTTCCCTTAAGATCAGGAACATGACAAGGATGCCCACTCTCACCACTGTTGTTCAACATAGTACTAGAAGTCCTAGCAACAGGAATCAGACAACAAAAAGAAATAAAATTATTCAAATTGGCAAAGAAGAAGTCAAACTCTCTTTTCACAGATGACATGATACTTTATGTGGAAAACCCAAAAGACTTCATCCCCAAATTACTAGAACCCATACAGCAATTCAGTAATGTGGCGGGATACAAAATCAATGCACAGAAATCAGTTGCTTTCTTATACACTAACAATGCAACTGTAGAAAGAGAAATTAGAGAAACGATTCCATTCACAATAGCACCAAAAACCATAAGATACCTCGGAATAAACGTAACCAAAGAAGTAAAGGATCTATACTCTAGGAACTACAGAACACTCATGAAAGAAATTGAAGACACAAAAAGATGGAAAAACATTCCATGCTCATGAATCAGAAGAATAAACATTGTTAAAATGTTTATGCTACCCAGAGCAATTTATACCTTCAATGCCATCCCAATCAAAATTCCATTGACATTTTTCAAAGCACTGGAACAAACAATCCTAAAATTTGTATGGAATCAGAAAAGACCCCAAATCGCCAAGGAGATGTTGAAAAAGAAAAACAAAGCTGGGGGCATCATGTTGCCCAATTTCAAGCTATATTACAAAGCAGTGATCACCAAGACAGCATGGTACTGGCACAAAAACAGACATATAGACCAATGGAACAGAATAGAGAGCCCAGATATAGACCCTCAACTCTATGGTCAAATAATCTATGACAAAGCAGGAAAAAATATGCAATGGAAAAAAGGCAGTCTCTTCAATAAATGGTCCTGGGAAAATTGGACAGCTATATACAGAAGAGTGAAACTCGATCATTCTCTAACACCATACACAAAGATAAACTCAAAATGGATGAAAGACCTCAATGTGAGACAGGAATCCATCAAAATCCTAGAGGAGAACATAGGCAGTAAACTCTTCGACATCGGCCACAGCAACTTCTTTCAAGATACATCTCCAAAAGCTAGTGAAACAAAAGCAAAAATGAACCTTTGGGACTTCATCAATATAAAAACTTCTGCACAGCAAAGGAAACAGTCAACCAAACAAAGAGGTGACCCACAGAATGAGAGAAGATATTTGCAAATGACACTACAGATAAAGGGCTGGTATCCAAGATCTATAAAGAACTTCTCAAACTCAACACCCAAAAAACAAATAATCAAGTCAAAAAATGGGCAGAAGACATGAAAAGACACTTCCCTGAAGAAGGCATACAAATGGCTAACAGACACATGAAAAAACTGTTCATCATCATTAGCCATCAGGGAAATTCAAATCAAAACCACATTGAGATACCACCTTACACCAGTTAGAATGGCAAAAATGGACAGGGAGAGAAACAACAAATGTTGGAGAGGTTATGGAGAAAGGGGAACCCTCTTACACTGTTGGTGGGAATGCAAGATGGTATAGCCACTTTGGAAAACAGTATGGAGGTTCCTCAAAATTTAAAAATAGAGCTACCCTATGACCCAGCAATTGCACTACTGGGTATTTACCCCAAAGACACAGATGTAGTGAAAAGAAGGGCCATATACACCCCAATGTTCATAGCAGCAATGTCTGCAATAGCCAAACTGTGGAAAGAGCCGAGATACCCTTCAACAGATGAATGGATAAAGAAGATGTGGTCCCTATATACAATGGAATATTACTCAGCCATCAGAAAGGATGAATATCCACCATTTGCATTGACATGGATGGGACTGGAGGAGATTATGCTAAGTGAAATAATTTAAGCAGAGAAAGTCAATTATCATATGGTTTCACTTATTTGTGGAACATAAGGAATAGCATAGAGGACATTAGGAGAAGGAAGGGAAAAATGAAGGGGGGGAAATCGGAGGGAGAGATGAGCCATGAGAGACTATGTACTCTGAGAAACAAACAGGGTTTTAGAGGGGAGGGGGGTGGAGGGATGGGTGAGCCTGGTGATGGGTATTAAGGAGAGCACGTACTGCATGGAGCACTGGGTGTTATACAAAAACAATGGATTGTGGATCACCACATCAAAAACTAATGATGTATGGTGACTAACATAACATAATAAAATAAAAAAATAAAAAAAATAAAAAACAATAACCTTTGACCGAAGTTTTGCATTTTACAATGATGGTTCCTAAATTTGAATTTCACGACTATTCCCGGCAGTCAGTATTTCCGCTCTATATTCCTTTTATATATGGGGAAAATGAAGCTCAGGTGTGAAGGCACCTATTTCAATCACATAGCTACTGAATGGGGAACCATGATTTCTGAATTTATATTTTTTAAATGAAAATTTTATTTTTAATAGACAATGTGGTAACATGATTCATAAATCCCTCTTTTCCTCCATGGTGCTTATACATTTTATCTCCATTTCACTCTCCCACTAGCAAGGGAGGTTGTGCCTGTATTTCCATATCTCTGCTAAAATATACTGTGATACATTTTTGGAATTTTGTCCATCTGATGGGTGAGAAAGGATTATCTTAGTGATATTTTATTTGCATTTCTTTCTTTATGAGTAAATTTGGCCATCTTCCCACATACTTAAGGGGCATTTGATATTTCATCTTGTTATTGTGAATTCTCTCTTCAGGTCCCTTTCTATTGAGGGTTTTTGTGGTTGTTTTGTTTTCTTGCTTTTTTTGGTTGTTTTTTGTTGTTTTTTCCTCCTAGATTTCTAGGAATTCTCTTTATTTACTGGAAGGATTAGCCTCTATAAATTTTTTTGCAAGTATCTTCCCATTTTTCTTTTACTTTTGAAATGATTTCTGGTGTTATCTTCCTTCTTTTACCATGCTGAAACTTTACCATGCTGAAAAATGCAGTTGGACTTTTCTTGCATTCAGGTAATAAAGAATTTACCTATCTCATCTAGCACCTGAATGGCCTCATTTTTTACATTTTAAATGTTGATCCACTTGGGGTTTATCCTGTTCACAGAATAAGATATGATTCCAGTTTTATCTTGCTTTCCCCTAATGATCACTTGCTTTACCCAACATCAGTTATTTAAATTTCCATCTGTACTTGACTCATTTGAGATCACTCCTTTATCATATGTTCATTACCTTGTGTGCATGGGTCTAGTCCTGGATTGTTTGTTCAGTTCCACTGGTCTCTGCCTGCTCCTATATCACCAGCACACCATGAGAACTGTTGAGTATTCCTGGTGCTTGAGCAACTGGTAAGACTGCTCCTTCCTCAAAGCTCTTCATTTTGAGGATTTTTCCTGCTAGTCTTGCCTACTTATTTTCCATTTGATCTTTTATTGACATATTTATTGGGAACACATTATATTTCTAAGTTAGTCTAAAAAGAATCAACACCTTTATGATATTGTGTCTTTCTGTTCAAGAACATTTTATTTGTACTATTTATTTATGGGTCTTTTAGTAAATTTGAATTTTTGCCTTTACATAGCTTTGATACATTTCTTATAAAGTTCATTCTTAGATAGTCCATCCCTTCATTGCTCCTCTCTCTGTGAATATGTATGTGTGTGTGTGTGTGTGTGTATGTATAACCTCACACATATATAATTTTATAACTAGTTGTTTGTATAATAAAATGATGTTGATTTATATTAGTATTTTTTCAATCTTAGTAATTATTCTACTGTTTGCAGTAGGTTTTTGACTGATTCTGTTGGGTTTTTCAGATCAATGAGATCATCTGTGTATAGTAGCTGTTTTATCTTCTTCCCAATATGTGTATCACTAATTTTGTTCTCTTCTACAATGCTGTTGGCTAATACTTTCAACATTATTAAATAATATCTGTGATCATGAATATCATTGTTTAATTCCTGCCTTTAACAAAATGGCTTTTCTATTTTACAGTAAGTATGATGCTGGCTTTTGACTGGGATAGTTATATTTTATGATGACAAAAGATGTTCCTTTTGTTTCTATTTTATTGGCTTAAAAAAAAAATCAAGCAAGTAATGTTGAATGCACCCAGCATCTGGTTTGATCACATTCCCTAGAAGCTGACCTTAGGAATAGTTCATATGTGCAAGTCAAGTCATTTACTAAGGAAATGCTCCTCAAAGAGACTGGCAAAGGCATGCAGAAAGCAGAGCAGACAAGGTGGAAGAAGCAAGCCAGAGAGAAGCAAGCAAGAGCAATAGCCCTGCAGAGGTAGGCTTCAGCCATATCCTGAAGGGCAGCTCTGAAATGTAAATTATGCCTCTGAGTTGTCCCAATCTGAGGTTAGAAACTGACTTTCATATTCCCAAACTTTATAATCATTGGTTAATGGTCACAGACATCATCTTGAGGGCGGGGAGTATGAACTCTCAGGCACTTTCAGTTCTCTGTGTAATTGTGCAAAGTGACTCTAGGCACCCGAAGACAAACCTGTGAAGACCAGCACCATTTCCTGGCTGTTGAAAACACACCTAACAGGAGTGGGAGGCCCAGAAATGATAAAAAGATATCTGAGGGCATATGAGCAGAGCAAGGACATTGTGCCCTATAGATCTATGGCATTGATTGTGATTGTTATCTTTATATCTTATGATATGATAAATTACTTTAATAAATTCCATAAAAAATTAACTAGAATAAACTCATATCATGGTAAAAGTTAAATGTAGTCCTAGTGATTTTTGGTGGAGGTGAGAGGTAGGTTTTGTAAAATTTTCTCTGTTTCGTCTAGAGAAAATTGACCTGTTTAAACTTTCCATGTCTTCTGAAGTCAGTTTGATAAATCATATTTTCCTCAGGATGTATCCCTGCTATCTATGGCTCAGATTCAATTTGCCTGAAGTTATGTAAAATAGATTCCCTTGAAAGTAATTCTAAGATTATTTACCCTTTGTCATTTCTTATTTTATATATTTGTGCTTTCTTCCTTCTATGCTTGATTAATCTATCTATCTTTCTATATATGTATATATATAAGATTTTATTTTTATTTATTTATTTAGAGAGAGACAGCATGCGTGCACACGCACATATATGCACAAGCTGTGGGTAGGGGCAGAGGGAGAGGGAGAAGCAGACTCCCCACTGATCAGGGAGCCTGACTTGGGGCTTGATCCCAAGACACTGGAATCATGACCTGAGCTGAAGGCAGATGTTTAACCAATTGAGCCACCCAGGCGCCTATATATATATATATATATATATTTTTTTTTTTTTTTAAACTGGATTTTATTTAATTTAGTACACCTACTTTTCTGGGTTTGTTGTTTGTTTTTAAACAGATGAATTTATTTGTTCTGCTGTCTTCAGTTATGTTTGTTTTTGTTTTTTTATTCCTTCTTCACAACACAGTAAAATCAATAGAAATGTAATCGTAAGTATTCCCACACTTTTCCTTGGTTGTTACCTCTTAAATATTAGGCAATCAGCATGATTATTCTATTTTATACTTTTTTTCACCTTCTGGTATTTTTGTTAGTTTTATTATTTTGATATTGTCATAGCATATGGCATTTGTATTCCATTTGGTCACTTTTATACCTATCCTTGTTTTTGTCTCAAATGTAGAGAAAAATATATATAATGGTTAAGATTACCCTATCATGTATTTAAGTTTATCCTGTAATACCTTGCTCTTTGGGTTTTATTTTCTAATAGTTTCATCCAGGAACACGATGTAAAATATATCCCCCTAGTTCCTTGTGTTTAAAACCTTAGTCTACAGAATTAATATTGGAAGATCTTAATTTGGTATAAAACTCTTGGCTAATACATTTTTTTTAAAGTATTCTACACATTTTGATTCAATCTTTTCTGAATAATGTTGCTTCGGGAGGATGTGATACATGCCAAATTTATTTTCTTTATGAATATGCATTCATGTCTTTCTCAGGCTAAGGAATTGCTTCATTATCTTTTAAAGATAATACATTTATTCAGATGTTTCCTGAGTTTGAATTTTGGGGTCAATTTTCATTGGAATATGGGCTACTTTTTTTCTATGTGAAACCAAGCACTCTTTTATTTCAAACTGGTTTTCTTCTTCATTTAAAAATTGTCTTATTCCATTATTTTAGTGTTTTCTTTAGCAATTCTATTATGCATATGTTAGATCTTTTGCTTTCTTTCATATCTATCATTTTCTTTCCAAACCTTTATAACTTTTATTCCTATTTTCTTTATTTTTCCTATTATAAATCTTTCTACACTTTGATGTATTTCCTATTTTGTCTATTCCTCTGAGTGTATCTTACAGTTTAGTTTTTTTAAAAAAACATTTTGCATTTTTAAAATTTTTCTTTCCCAAGTTCTCCCTGCTCCCATTTCCCTTCCCCTCACTGTTTGACCATGTCCTCCTATTGTCTGTCCACCAAATCTCCTACATCTTGCATTTCTGCTTACTGATATTTTATATCATCATTTTTTCAACATTTTGTAAAAATCCGTTAAGATATTATTATTCACATATGTTGACATTTTTTTTTTGCTGTATTTTTTAATTAGTAAGAAAATTTTGTTTCCTTTCTGAGCTTTTCTTTTTTTCTTATAGTATCTTTGTTTATTTTGCATTGTTTTATTTTTGGTTACTGCCATAGATGGAATGGTTGTGATGAGGGAGCAGGTGGCTAGCTGAAGACAAAGCATAAGCTGACACCCTGCAACCTCCCCCCAACCCCCACTCCTGGGTGGGGCATGTGTGACATTCTTCCAGGAATCTCCCAACTATCTTAAAGTTAATGCCTTGATAGAGGGAAAAACAACCTTAACTTGACAATGGCAAGGCCTCTGATAGCTTGTAGGTCCTTTTTAACATATGAAAATCCTTTTGAAACCTCCCTTTTCTTACTTCCCCCAACTCCCAAATATATAATCAGCCACCCCTCACAACCCTGGAGCAGCAGCTCTTTCTGCCCATGGGTCCTGTCCCCATCCTTTAATAAACCACCCTTTTGCTCCAAAGATGTCCCAAGAATTCTTTCTTGACTGTCGGGTCACCCCACCAAACCTCACCTATATTCCAAAACTATATCAGTTGTACCCCCTCAAAATTCATATGTTGAAATCTAATCTCCAATGTGATGATATTTAGGGGTGGAGTCTTTGGGAGGTGATTAGGTCCTGAGGATGAGGTCCTTATGAATGGAGTTAGTGGCCTTTTAAAAGAGACCCTAGAGAGCTCCCTCACCTTCCACCAATTAGGTAATTGTTTTCTTCCATCTGGGCTACTATAACAAAAATAACATAGGCTGGGTGACTTACAGAACAATCTCTTTTATTTCTGGAAGGTGGGAAATCCAAGATCAAAGAACAAGCAGATTTGGTGTCTGGTGAGGGCACCCATCCTCTTTTCTTCTGTATCAACACTTGTCTCAGGGCTTTTTGTTTTTTGTTTTTGTTTTTGTACTTTTTAAGGTGTTGCTGACCTTAGGAACTTTATACTACATTTATGCACAATTTAGAGTTTGCAGTTTTTTGTCTCTTATTTTACTGTAGATTAATCTTGAGTGAGTGACTTGTTCTTCTTATATCTATTTTGCTTTGTATGGTTTCTTGAAAAACATTGGGAAGATCTAGACTCAAGCTGCCATTGGGCTCCTACCTAATCCTTGGATTTCTTGCAGTATTTGTTTCAACCTCAACATTTTATTATTTTCTTTCTCAAATCTGGTTCTTCCTGTAATATGTTATTAGTAAGGCCATCACCAATTTTCTAACTATATAAGCTATAAAAATCTGATCCATTCTTAGAAGGTTATGCAAGTAAGCAACTCATTTGGGTTATCTTCCCAAGAAAATTTGTCCAAACTTCTTTCTGCCCTTTGTCTCACTCTAGCCATAATTTGCACATATTCTAAAAGTTTTTCCAAGTTCCTCCAGCCCTTGGTATATTTTTTTTCCTGTTTGGCATTCTTTTCTGGTGAACACATATTCATGGCGAAAATATCTCATCCAAGAATCTTCCACTGATCTACGATTAACAACAACATAATTAGTTATTTTTTTAATTAGTCATTCCTTTATCAGAGGGGATAGCTGTTCTAACCATTTTAGTGCTTGATACATTTTAATGAAATCATTTTCTCAAATCTAACTTGTTCCTGGGTGCTATTATAGGCCTTTGGTAGTTCTTTGTTGAATGAACATAAAATTAATTTGACATAACATAACATTGAGTAAAAATTAATTCTCTCTTTAGTTTCTCATCCAGAATGTAGGCTATATGAAAGTTGAGAGTCAAGTATTTTTATGATTACATCCCAAGAGATGTACATATCTCTTGCAGCACAGTAAGCCCTTCATGTAGGTCTGACTCTTTCATTGAAAGATGAAGGTCGGTGTATCACTGAGGATAAATGTCATGAGATACAAACCCATGTGAGCTAGGAACAAATTTAGAGTTATAATTATATATCTTTAATTCCAGAAAGCATACGTACTTACTCTCTGCTTTCTTCTCCATTTTTGCCAGCCAAAAGCAAGTATAGAATAAATATAGTGAAAGTTTAAAGACAAAAAGAAAGAGAAAAGGGAAAGGAAAGATTTTAAGATTTTTTTTTTTTTTTTAGAGGCAGTGGGAGGAGAGAGAGAATCTGAAGCATTCTCCATGCTCATTGGAGAGCTGGCCACAGGGCTTGATCTCAGAACCCTGAGATCATGACCTGAGCTGAAATCCAGAGTCGGATGTCTAACCAGCTGAGCCACTCAGGTGCCCCAGAAAGGAAAGATTTTAAAGTGGATCTCTCACTCAGAAAACTTCTGGGTCAGGGCGCCTGGGTGGCTCAGTTGGTTAAGCGACTGCCTTCGGCTCAGGTCATGATCCTGGAGTCCCTGGATCGAGTCCCGCATCGGGCTCCCTGCTCAGCAAGGAGCCTGCTTCTCCCTCTGACCCTCTCCCCTCTCATGTGCTCGCTCTCTCTCATTCTCTCTGTCTCAAATAAATAAATAAAATCTTTAAAAAAAAAAAAAAAAAGAAAACTTCTGGGTCAAAGTAAACAGCAGGGCTTCTATCCCACTCCCACACTTCTCTCAGGGTTTCTACCTAGCACATATCTTTATCAGAAAGGTGTTTGCAGTTCTTAACATTTTGCAGACATGCCAAAGAGATTAATTACAATAACTTCTCCTGCAGCTGGGATTATTGATATAGAAACAGTTTCTATATCATCATATATGTGCATTCCAGCTAACAACACTTGAACTGGTATATGAAGAGCCAATTTATTAGATGACCACAAAAAATGAAGGACACACAGAGGGGTATGAATTTGCATTTATAAAGACTGTGGATGAGAATTCTATCTTTAGTAGCTAAGAAGATGAATGAGTAAAAGTCTGATAGATACAAATAGCAGGGTTCATTACACAATAAGAGGATATTCTCAGACATGGATGAAGATAAATTCTACTGCATGTCAGAGATATCATGTTATTGCCTCTAATCTATCATCTTGTTAATGTTATTTCTATGGAAACATTAAAAGAAATTAAACTACTAAAATCTGAAAACAGATTTGACAGCTACATGTAACAAAAGAAAAATACCAAGATTTTGTTGAAATACTTGCCATTCGTTAGCTAGCAAGTTATGTTAATTACTGGTAGCTAGTATTTAGATAATCTGTGCAATGCAGGTGGATAAACAAACTCCTCAAGACAAAGATAGTATTATTATTGTGTCACAGTGGTATTTAATATGTATTCATACTGATATATCAATTAATGGGAAAATCTTAATTTAGGATTTTCTTGTTCTAGTAGGAGCAACTCAACTCAGCATAAAGAGAGCTTCTTTATCTTTACAAATTTGTGTAAAATCATTAGCATTGCTAAAGCAGGCTTTAATACTCTGAATGGCTTCCATTAACTAATGCATGTAAGTGGGGTATTTTTTTCCCCCACTTGCATGGAATGTGAAAATGCTTTATCTGAGTGTGCAAAGCCGTTTCTTCTGTTTTTCCCCGCCTCTTTTCCCACAATTTCCAGTGAGGGAAGAAGCTACCCATACCTTCTATGTGTAAGTATGTGGGTGTCTGTGTGTGTGGGTAGATGTGAGGTGTGGGTGGGGATATTGATGTCCCCTGATGCTCCCTACTTTAACTAACAAAGACTATTTCTGTCCCAAGGAGATCCAATTCTTTGTTTCTCCAGGTACACTTATTTCATATGAATAGTAACAAAGATGAACAGAGAGAGAGGTTTTTCCTCCCACTTTTCTTTATTCTTCTGAAATTATGTAGAAAATGAAGCTAATTATTTATGTAGCTGTAATCACAAGAAAAAAGAAGTAAGAATCAAATTTAACTTTATCAATTTGTCTATTAAAGTTCATTTATAAAGTTCACTTAAGATGAACTTTGTGAAGCTCAGATGAAAGATGTTGAAAACTATAAGTGACAAGAACTAATATTATATTTTATCCCTTGAGGTAAAGTATTTTGAGTTTTCTAATATAAAGAAGAAATCATGACAAGGACTTTACAAAATGGCTAGATTTTTTTAACATGAATCAACTTGTAGCAACAGATCAAAGTCAGTCAGGTTAATTATTTGGAGACTAGATTCCTGTGGACAATCAATCAATGGAACAAAACAGCCTTTTGCAATGATAGTTTATGGAATTTTTAATGTGAGTGATGGTATTCCCAGAAAGATTTAATTTGTAAACTAGTCATCGGCTGTCTTGTAAGGTCTGTGGCACCAAACACATGTGACCAAGACTCTTTCCAAAGCAGAAGGAGGGAAAGAATTGTTTGTGTTATTATCTGTGAAGATTTGCTTTGAATCTATAAATAATTTTAGACTTAGGAGTTGTTAATAATAGTATCTGGAAAACCTTGATAACTCACAAATAAGCTGTAATTACAAGTATAAAATAAACCTAGAAACAGAGTCCAGGGTGCCTGGGTGGCTCAGTGGGTTAATCATCTGTCTTTGGCTTGGGTCATGATCCCAGTGTCCTGGGATTGAGCCCTGCTTCAGGCTCCCTGCTCAGCAGGGAGTCTGCTTCTCCCTCTCCCTTTACCCCTCCCCCCTGCTCATGCACTCTCTCTCTCTCTCTCTCTCAAACAAATAAATAAAGTCTTTAAAAAAAAAGAAAGAAAGAAACAGAGTCCAAATTTTTGGAAAACGTAAACCAAGCTATCTTCTCAAAAGAGTATGAACACTTGCTTTGATTGTTGGCCATTTTAAAATTGAAATTATCAAATAATTGTCTTATTCTTCTATCATGTTCCATGTAGACAGACAGATTTTTTTATATCTTTGTCTTAAGGTCTCTGGCAGAGCTGAGAGTTCCTTATTAGCTCTTCTATTCTTGGGCTTTGGAACAGTTCCACTTAAAAAGAATCTGATATTATCACATTCTACACAGAAAATGCATTCAGTAAATAATTGCTTACTCATTGCTTATTAACAAATAGTCACAGATTGAAATAATGGGCACTGGGTCATAATTTGGAAGGCCGGTGACAAGGACAATATTTTTTGAATATCCTTCTGTACATTAGTCACTGAGGCTTTTTTTACACATATTTTCATTTAATAATAATAAAAAAAAGATTTAGGTTCTAATTGTTCTTTGCCATTAAAAAATTTTTGTGGTTGGGTAAACAGTATCTCTTCTCTGAGTCTGATTTTCAACTAAAAGAATAAAGAAACTGTTTTAGATCATCTTTCAGGCCACTTCCAAACCTCAAATTTCCATTTCAAAAAATATTTCTCTCAATTCTTTCATTGCCATACAGAACTACAAAGACTTTCATGTTTATCTGGTTTGAGACCTGTTTGTTGTTGTTGTTGTTTTTTAAAGATTTTTATTTATTTGAGAGAAAGTGAGAGAGCACAAGCAGGGTGAGGGGCAGAAGGAGAAGCAGACTCCCCACTGAGCAGGGAGCCCGATGTGGGGTTCAATCCTAGTACTCTGGAATCATGACATGAGCTGAAGGCAGACGCTTAACCAACTGAGCCACCTAGGCACCCCGAGACCTGGTTTTGACTATCGTCAGTGCTAGCACTTTCCATAGTAAACACATAACTGCATTAGCTCTCAAAAACACGGCTTTCTACCTAAGCAAGAATAGAAGCCATGATAGTCACCTAATGCCACCACCCTTCGATTTTCCCTGCCCTTCCAGGTCTTTTCCTCTGATCCAAGTCAATAATAATCAGTAGTGTTATTTAATAAGATTTTTTTGTTCACCTTATATGTGTAGAATTGTTATGGAGGAAACCTGCGCCCTGGATTCTTTAGAAGCTGGAATAAAATTGCATTTATTTCAAAAGTATAATTTTTATCTTTGACACAGTAATTAATGTTCTTTTACTGAATGCTATCATTCAGATAAAAGATCTCTTTGAAGTCTTCTAGGGATGTGGTGCAATGGCTAGGGGTAAGGACTTCAGAATGAGACAGTTCTCTGTGATTAGGAGCAAATGTTTTATGCCTCTTTTTTCTTAACTACAAAATGATATAACCATAGTATTTATCCCATTGCCTTGTTAGGCACATTAAATGCAATCTTACATGTAAAATTCTTAGGATACTAGTTATAAGTAACCAAATTATAAGTAGCATACATTAAAGTTGGTTGCTATTATGTTGACTATTAGATTCATTAATAATATTATTTTTACTCAGTATCAGTAATAATCAAGATGGCTTAAAAAACAATAAAAGTACTTGCCAATGAAAAGAAGGAATACAGCGTCTGGGAAAATCCCTCATGCCACACTCCATCTATGAAAACATCCATTCATATAATTTGATGTAGCTTTTTTGGTCAAGGGATTTCCTCTATGTTGAATTTATCTTTTCATTCACCCACTCAATCCTCAAAAGAAAGTTTTGAAGAAATAGTCATTTAGCACTAGCTTGCAGGAGGTACTCTTTAAATAAGACTCATGGCACATGGCCTCTGATAAGCATTCTCATTGGTGACCTAGACACTTGGCTATATCATAGCTGTACTTCCTTCTCAGACTACCCGAGAGCACGTTCAGGAGCAACATCACTTCATGCATTCAATAAAGTGTGCAACCTGATGTCACAGTGTACAAAATAAACATCATCCTGGAGATCAAACCTGAGATCCACAGCAAAGAGGTACATGTCCTAAAGTCACAATGCTGGCTTGTTGTCCAGGGCCTGGGCTACATCACATGAAGGAACTGCCGAGCATCTCTTGTAGCGATCCAGGAAATTGAAAAGAAAGACACAATCCACTCCAACAGAGCTTTAATAGGCTAATCTTTCATTAAGTGAATTCCTAAATGTTGACCAAATTCTTTTAGACAGAGACAGCTCATGGTTCAGGGTGCATGTGATGCACTTGCTGTTACATAGACACTGATTAAAAAAAAAAAAAATCCGTCAGGCTGCTTTCCCAGAGCACTCACAGGCTGGAGATGGGGGCTGGGCAGCAACTTTTATTCAGTGGTTTCTTTCATGTTCCAAGAAGGATGGTCATGTGTTTTAGTTTAGCTGATACATTCCAATAAAATGATTTTCAAAGAGACAGGACAAATAATAGGCGTTTTACATATGGTAGCTGTGGATGTCACATGGAGCTAATTTTCTTGTACACAATATATTTGTTACTCCACAAGCTGGTTATGATTCATTTAAGGTTCCTTTTTTATTTAATTTTACCTAATAAACTAATGAAATGGCCCAGTGAAGTCTTTATGGTCAATATAATTTGGGTGAGTGACTTAGCCTACATTTCCTTTAGGATATTAAAGATATATCATTACCCTCCCAGTTTTTTCCTCTCACAAAGTTCAAGGAAAAGAAAGCATCTCTAGTCTGGATAGCATTATTT